>NC_141234.1:10365000-10842500 GCF_054856515.1 Filicampus tigris
CAGAGAAGCGGAATGATGTGGGGGAGCAAAAAAAAGACCAAAGATGGACTGATGAAGACCTGAAAGAGACAGGAAATGGATTTATATTCACCGCTCATTTTGCGCTCCGTTTGACTTTTGGAAGGGAAGCAGATGTGCTGCGGTGCACACGACAGCCTCTATAGTCGCAGAGTGATTCACAGGCTTCCAGATGAATATGGAACAAACCAAGTCCGCGACATTAGCAGGCTCATTTCCCACAGAGAGACAGACATTCAGTCAATCCGTCACTTCTCCACAATACGAAGAGATAGACGCTGGTGGGGGATAGGAGGAAGAGACGAGTCTGACGCAAAGAGAGAAGGACCCGGAGAAGAAGGGGGGTTGAAATGACAAACGAAATGAAGGCGGCTCAAAAGACGGTGAGGACAGAAAAATCGGATGTATTCTTGGTAAGCTTGTTTTCTGGTGCGGTTGAAGCTGGGTTAACAAACACCTACTTGAGGTCATGTGATCCTACAAAAAGTCTCCACAAGTGTCCTGAATGATGGCCACTTTAGCAGTAATAACCGACACATTGTGTGGTTGTGCGAAACAATTCCTCTGCAAATAAATAGATCAAAAGTTCTACCAGCCACAAACTGGCAGGAACAAAACAGATGGCCAACACCAAGTTTTAAAACTAGACAACAAAGTATAACATCGAGACAGCTGTTGTAATGTACTGTATGTCTACAGATTGCATTAAAAAAAAAAAATAAGATAGCAGATAGACACGATTCAAAGTCAGTCATTCATTAAGATGAAAAATATGCTTTTTTTTCTGGATTGGACATTTTAACGACCATTCATCAATTTTCTTTTTCATTTGTCCTCATTGAGCTGTTTGAAAGCACACCTCACTTTCTAGATGAGTGTGAATATCAGTCACTACACCCACTAGTTAGCACTAAGTCCTTGCCTCCCATGACAATGTGAGCATTCACACTCAACGGCAAAGCCAAACATGCTTGCACACTACCGCCCTCTTATCACCTTTTCAAAAGTTTTCACACCCTTTTCTTAATTAACATTATTAATGATTTTCCCCGTAGAGAAAAGAACTGCACTGTATCATCTAAGCCAACATGGTAAATCCAAACCAAGAGCAGCATGCATTTGATAAACAGCAAAAGCATGGTCCGAAGCCAAAGAGGCCGAGCCAGCGTAGTACTTTACCACCTCTGAAACTTGACTGTTAATCTTTATGACAGTGTTTACAGCTCAAAAGTCATCCATAGGTTGCACTGTTTATGACTCGCTCTCTAACGGACAGTATTTCACTAACTTCTAAACCACAGGGCCGTCCTGCAAAAGAAAATCACCTGTGTCTACACAAAGTAGTGAAAAAGGCGAGCTTGACACAGCTTACGTATGGTCACCAAGAAAATGGTGTCTATTTTGTTCAATAAATGTGGTCTGATCCTTTTGATGTGCAAATGTGGAAGGACTGAACATAATCATAATAGATACATAATTATACCGGACAAACTAATACAACACAAGTGGCTGTGTCTGGTCTGTCAATATTACATATTAAAAGTGAGTGACATGGGGCTTAAAATTACTTCATTACAAGCCACTCAACCACCTAAATAATGTTTATTGAATTAATATAATTGGATCTAATTTTACAGTGGCGGCACGGTGGTCGACTGGTTAGCACGTCCGCCTCACAGTTCAGAGGTCGTGGGTTCGATCCCGGCTCCGGCCTCCCTGTGTGGAGTTTGCATGTTCTCCCCGTGCCTGCGTGGGTTTTCTCCGGGCACTCCGGTTTCCTCCCACATTCCAAAAACATGCATGGTAAGTTGATTGGATACTCTAAATTGCCCCTAGGTGTGATAGTGAGTGCGGATGTTTGTCTCTGTGTGCCCTGCGATTGGCTGGCAACCAGTTCAGGGTGTCCCCCGCCTACTGCCCAAAGACAGCTGGGATAGGCTCCAGCACGCCCCGCGACCCTTGTGAGGAGAAGCGGTACAGATAATGGATGGATGGATGATAATTTTACAGTGTGGCCCATTTGGAACAACAAGTGCAGTCATCAGGCCAAATGGTTTGGCTTGTCATTAGATGCGAACGACTGGTAAATCTCTAGTCAGGTAAAGTTGCAAATAGAAAAGCAACACAATAAATCCCAATTTTCAGCAGTTGCTGATTCTAATTCTGTATAAATTTTGAACTCCCAGAATGTACCAATTTCACACGCATTTTGCAGTACTCTATTTACAGCACTCTATTTCAATGAGTCAGATTATTAACTCTGTACAGCATACTCAGCAGTAATAGTCTCACCATATGGCAGCACTACACAGCCAAGTAACCGAATATGTCACAACCCCAAACATGTCACAGCTCTCCACCTCCTTGCACTTGTCTCTGTAGCTTACAGTTTGCTGCTCTGCAAATTACAAGAGACACACCAATCACACAGTATAATAACAGATATCAGATCTTGCCTCACCATATGGCATTGATGCGAAGCTGAGGGTGGCTATGCTATAATGCCAACTCTGATATGTTGGACATCTAACATTTGTTTTTGTTTCACGGGGAAGATGGTGGTAGTCAACAGTGTGGGCAAGCCGTGTTTCAAATGGAAATGGGAGGGTTACACTTCAATGTGCCATTGACTTACACAGTGAATTTAAAATCCTTTATGCCCACACAATGCTTGAGCAGAACTGCCTCAAAATTTATTCTTACCTCACATCCACTACTCAGGGAAATTAAACGGAGTGCAGATGGACAAACAAACAAACCAAAACAAGCAAAACATAACCTCTCAGGTGAAGGGAAATATCAAGCAAAAATGATTTCCACAAATCTCAACAGCTCCATCTTGGGCCAATGCGAGGCATGGTTTGTACTAAGATAGCAGACATATCAAGTAGAACAGTCCGCAACTCCATCAGTAACACCTCTTGACACAAAAGTGTGTTCTACCTCACTGTGGGACTGCAGCATGCGCTACATTGTGGAGGATGATAAACACACTTGAGACAAAGCAGTATATGTGAGAAACTGGAATGGAAAAAAGATGCGGGGAAAGACACAAAAAATTAGTCAACAGTAAGAAGCTGAATGAGGACGATAAGGAGATGTAGGTGAGAGGATGAGGAAGACAGCAGACACACGTGGGTTCTCCTTTCCTGCTTTGTTCTGCCGTAATGTGGATGTTTATTGGAACTGACAGTCCAAAACCTTGCTGTTCCATTTCAGCATACACTAACCAAGAAAAAAACAAAACAATGGCCAGCATTCGAAAGAGGAAAAAGATTGAAGTTGTTGAAGTATGTTTTGGGGTCAGCGTATGGAGTGCATTTCCAGTTCGATTATCAAAATATTTTGGAAATTCTTCACCACAGCAAACACCTCATCGTCTCAGTGGTAATTCTCAAAGTATAATCTGTTATGGACGGAATCGAGATCAAAATTCTTCTTTTTTTTTTTAAGTACTGTAATGGTAGGCACATCCTTAGCCTTTCCAACCTTTTGTGCCCTGAGAAACAAATTGTATTCAAACAAAAAAAAAATACACATACAGTCAAGTCGTTTACTTGAACGGTTGTAGGAATACATGCAATCACTGCCAAATAAGCACACTGAATAAATGCAATATGTTAAAACACTAACACTTAAGTTCTCCCCTTTATATTACCATGTGACGTGTATTTGTTTGTCATGATCATATATTGTGCCTCCAGACGTTGTCCAAGCCAGAAAACAGTATTTTTGGCTTCCTCAGAAACAATCTATATGGTAAATTCTGGTCATTGTTTTGGAATCCCAAGTAGAATTGCCTACAACCATTCAGCAAACTGAGATCTTCACCAGGACTTCCAATCACAGTGGTGTGATGCAAGACATCAAATGCTCACATTTTGTACACCTGCACCATCTAAAAAGGGTTATCAGAGTTGCTTTCACAACTGTAATACTCAGAGCTGAGTGTTTCTATGGCTGAAATATGGTAACCTTAATTTTCTGTCTATATACATGTATACAACTAGTAACTAAAGGAAGACAATGAGAGTTATGTCCTTATACAGTGTAAAAGTCCAAATTTGTACAATTAAGGCACACATTCACACACAAGGTCGCCACTTTAAAAGGTAGGACTAAAGGAATAAAAGCCTCCGACTCGCGTCCTGTTCAAATCTCATCTCAGTGGCTCCCATTTGGATCACCCCCTGCCCCTTAAAGAGGAAGCTGATGTGACGTTAGCATAGCCTCCCATTCAAAACCAATTTGATAACTCTGCATGCTGCAGCACCTGCTGATCTGGTCAACCTCCCAATAGTATGACCATTTTCTCCGTGGGATCACCTAAGTAAATATCTCACTTAGCTCTAACAGCCATGCCATTACAATAGACACACTTCAAACCTAAAACAGAACCCTGAAAGTGTAGCTCTCTGCCAAGGCTTGAAAAAGAAAGATTGCACATTCAAACCTGCAAAATAAATTACTGAATGGATAAGATATAAAATCTGAATAACCGCATAAATGGTCTTCATATCAAAACCACTCATGATCCATCACAACATTTTGAAACTTAAGCATGAAAAAAAAAATGATCGAACCAAGCCTCGTAGTTTACATAGCATGTGTCTGAAACGTTAGCTCACGATTAGAATAGTTTTAGTAGTACACATAGGGGAACCGTTTTGGCTACATGGTAACACCCATTTCCACAGAAAGTTGCATACAAACAAACCAATGCCTAAAAAATAAATAAATAAATAAAAATAAATACATTTAAAAAATACGACAGGATGTGTAACTATTTGAATTGCAGGTCAAAACATTCATATAAAGACATTTCGTTCATTTGTGATGCAAACTTAGAAGCGCGTATATTCATGAGCACACGCATCTGTTTTGCGGCTTTCCATCCTTCAACTGCTAGACAGTGAACATTGCTTGAATGAGACAACAAGAGGGAGGCAGGACATCTGACAAGAAAATGAAGAGAAGTGGAAGAGCTGGGACTAATATTAGAAGACAGAGAGAGAGAGAGAGAAATGAAGGGGTTGCTGTGATCAGAAACAGAGATGTTGATGAGAGTCCTGACAGCGCTCGTCTCCATCGAGTTTCACCGTCCCGACAGCTGGACAGACTGCTTATGCAGCAATACCCTTCTGTGTCTTCCGCTTTCTCCCTGACACACACACGCACCGTCTGCTCATTGTGGGTCCACAGCTCATCCTCCTCTTCTCTATTCCCAACTTGTCTCCCGTTTGCCTTGTCGTGCTACCCTGCCACCCCCCCCCCCTTGCCTCCCCATCCTCTCAGCGCTATTTTTTTTTTCTTCGCTCACAGTCTCACCTTCAAGAATTTCACATCTTTTTCTCCCCCTATCTTGTTGAGATAACTGGCCACCCTCACCGGCATCTCCCTTAACAAGACCGACCCTTCCCACACTACCTGAAATCTCCCTCCCCTCGCCATCTCACTCAAGGTAGATCGTTTTTCGTATGTTGTGAAAAAGAGATTCGACTATGACGGAAAGAAAGTGGAATAGCCATTCACGTTTATGGACGAATTATATCATATGTAACCTCTTTCGTTGTATGCACGCAAACTCGGAAACAATGTCATTTGAGTTGCGACATCGTGTCTAGTGTTAAACCGCGTTGCGGTGGATAAGAACTACTCGTTTAATGTTGCTTTTGAAACCCCCACGGATGACATTGAGCTCAAAGTTTTTGCCACGAGGAAGAGACACCATTACACCTGTCCTCAAATTACTGCTTTCACAGCGCACATGAATTCAATTTATGGTTCTCTTAAGCTTGACCTTGCCGCTTGTGTTAGACGTGCCGGAAAACTGATCAGCATTCTCTCGGGGGAACTATTGTCAGAGGAACTGTTGCCATTCAGAGGGTAAAATTCAAATCCAGTCAAGTTGTCTTTGGGCTGCTTGGTTCTGAGAATGTCACTTCTAGAAGGACAATCTACATTTATTTCCCTGTTACATTTATAAGCAGAAACGGGCCTACTCCATAGTTATAGTTCTGGAAATAGTACAAAGTTACATCATTATCTAAACTGATGCATAGTGCTTTCCTCTGATGCGGGGTAGCAGGATTTATTGAGGATTGAACTATTTCGTTTTTGCATTTCATATTCGTTATATTGTCCTTGAAATCTTCAACGGTTGATCCTGATACTTTTGCACGCTCAGCTAAAAGTGCCGCCCTGAGCTTCCATCATATTCGTCTTCCTCTCTAAAGATTTGGACCCTGTCAGATCTCGAACTAGTTGACCTTGGGTTCATCGTTGCAGAAGTGCTGACCAAGTATGAATGCTACAATAGCTTTTACTGGTGACTGGAGTGCTGTTTCTCTGTGGTCCACCTATGTTGATCATGTTCTTCAGAAGTCTTGAGACTGCATTGCTATCAGCCAAAAGAAGAATGTGTTCGGACAATGTGGTGGTCATGGGATTGGAGCCACAAAGTTGTTTGAAAGTTGGAGATGGAGTTGAAGTACCTTTATGAAATACAGTGGTACCTTGACTTACAAGTTTAATTAATTCCAAAAGCGACATTTCGTCTTCTGTCGGAACTTTAACGAAATAAAATGCTTTAAAAAAAATAAAAATAATAATAATAATCGTATGTTTATAAATGCTAAACCTATAATAGCAAAAATGTCCTTTGTTTTAATCTTTGTCAACATCATACTTTCGAAGTTCATATTGGACTTACATATATTTTTTTCTTGCACGACAAATTTAAAAAAAAAAAAAATAGAACTAATACTAAATCAAGTAACTAAAATAAAGCATTTAGGGGAAAAATGCTCTAAAAATTTAAAAAAGACCAACTGAATTTTAAAAAAGCAAGAATCCCAAATGGTCAGAATGTAGCATTAGCAACATGTGTTGCAACATAGGGTAAGATAGTACATATGTTGTCTTAATTCCTCATACTGTGTGATTGGCTGTCTACTTGGATAGGCTCCAGTAACTCACAAAACTAATGAGCACAAGCGATATTTGCATGCCGGGCAAGTGGTTGTATCAAGTCGTGAATTGCTCGTGATAAAAACACAAATGTTCTTCATGCGAATTGTTCCAGACGCGCTAATTTTTAAGGCCATGTCGTTGTCTTTTGCTATAGTTTGCAGTTTGCTGTACACGAGGTTATGCTGACATAAGTGCGGGATGCATTACCTTTTCCCTGTGCAATGTCCAACTCTATTATGTAAATAGGTTGCTCTTCCACTGGACAAATGCGCGTGTGCATGTACGTGCCTGCGTGTGTGTCTGTGAGTGGCTGCAGGCCAAGCCGACATACACAACCCTTATTTACATTTCCTCTTGTCATTTCGAATTTGTCATTAATCTACCTGCCAAATGTATTGTTTCCGTGCTGCCGTGCACGCATTTTTGTTTCCAGTGTGACGGTTGAGTGCAATTGTAGCTTGCACACAAGGACATTTAGAGCGATTACAGAAGACAAAGGACATCAACTGTGCCTCAAAGTATTGATGGCTCCCAGGAGAGACATACATGCCATATGCCATGCTTCCGTGCCTGCTTGAACCACTTCTATGGATGATAAGCAAATATTTTCCTCTCGTTCACGTCTTGCATGATTTGGTGTTATGGATGTGTTAGGTAGGCTGATTTACTCGCGCACACACCACAAAAAAAAAAGCCAGTCATAGGTGCAGTGCAGTTCTCTCATTTTTGGCCCTCACGTGTTTCCCTTCACTTCAGTGAAGACATCCACACAGCTGTGGCATTTTTATATTTAGTTTTTTTAATGAAGGTAGCTTCGGATAACACAATCTCACCCAGGGGACTGCTTGTTTGGGAATAATTATCTCTTGCAGATGGCAGAGAGGAGCAAAAAGAACAAGGAGTGGGGGGGAGAAGAGATGTATGATGCATGAATGTAGGTCTAGATTACCGGTAATAGACAAAGTAATGAAAGTATGCTGTGGTTCAACATTTTGGGGGACCTGGAAATTACATTGGAAAGATTTGGATCTGGATGAGTCAGTCCAGTTCTTCACATCCAGTTTTTATTTGGTCTTGTCTTGTGCATTGGGGCACAGTCACAAGGGCTCCCTAAAAAAGTTGGAAACGGAATTGTCCAAAGTGTCTTAGCGATTTGAAAAGTTATGTCTTGTTGTGGCTAGTTAATTCCCTGATTGATTGATTCAGACTCTGAAGTCCCAAAATTTTATTCTGACAGGGGCAGGTCAGAAATGGAAAACCTAACATGCAATGTTGGCATTCAATATTCATTATTCCGCACACTGCACTTCCACACGCACGTAAAACAAGAGTAAGAGTTTTATTGAAGTAGAACATGATTAAATAAAATTATTAGAACACACAATGGAGCAAACAGAACATCGGATTTGGGATTAAATCCAGTTATCCATGTTTTTGCATTCTGGACAAGCAGTTGAATAGATTTTACCGTTGTGTAGCGGCTCTGTGTATATTCTATTTAACCCACCTGACTGCAGTTTGTGTAATAGCACGCTACATTGGCTTATCTATTGAGGCTGACCAAATACAAACTTAACCAAAGAAAACTGCATCAATCCCCTGCTGCTGATGCCATTTCCCAAACACACGGGCACATGTAACGCATTCGAATGTAAATGACTACGGATGCACAATGATGCAATGAAATGCCAATACCCTGACAGATCCAACCATTGCCTCCTAACATTTTATTTCCTTCAAACCATTCCCCCCGCCGCCGATCCGTTTCCTCTTTCAATGTTGATTCTGTCCTCCCTTACTGGGCCATCTCTGTCTTTTCAATCTGCTTTAAGAATGCTGACAGAGCCAATAAAGAAGGATGGATCAATGCTATGGATTCATCTTGAGACGAAGACAACTTCAAAGCCAGGGCAGAGAAGAGGTCAGATGAGAAGAAGGTAAAAAATATCATATAGAAATACGGTGGAAGGAACAAGACAAGGGAAGAGGAAAATGTTGTAACAGGTATCAAACCAGGTAGCATTACCTGTCTAGAAGTGTCTGGTACATTGGAATAGCTCAAACGACACAATCCGGTGGACACGTGTGTGCGTTGTTAAAAGATTTCTTTACCCCCGACATCATAAACTGGCATATGAAACCAGTACTCTCAACTGTGAACAATAAATAGTCTTTATCAGAGTTGCCCACAGTGTATTCTTTAAACGGATATCAGCAGATTATTTTCTTCGCTGAAATGTTTTGCTTTTCTTTTCAATTCTGAAGAAGAATGCACTAGACAAAGCAAACCACACAGAGGTGGATTCTGCAACAGCCCACGATACGCCACTGGTGAAAAGCCCACAGCGGGTTTGAGGATACATAACATATACAGTATACACAATCCATCAATCATTTTCTTGGGCGGGAGCCTTGACAGTTGTTTGCACTTATGTACCAAAAATGTAAAAATGCACTAAACGTACAAAAATAAGCTGTTGTCTGATGGCTCATGCAGGATTTCAATGCTCACGTTTGTATTTATAGAGAGCCTTTACGTGCACTGATGAGGAGGATTACATAAGGATAACATGCATTAAAACCAGGCGCAAGGGAAGAGCGGAAGTTGAGGTGGGAAAAGACAAAATAGCAAGACGTCAGGAGCATGGGATCGAGATGAGATCCTGATAAACCAACAGTATGCGAAAGCATAGCGTGTTCACCCCCTCTCAGTCAGCTTTTACTCAAGACCAGCTGCTAATTTATGACAAGAGAACCCACCCCACCACACACACCCACACACACCAGCCCAGTGCCTGAGGGGCACACATAAATCTACCTCATCACTGTTAAAGACAAGGGCACATCAAGGACAGTAATAACCATGCATTGACCAAGTCAGCCAGTAATCTAACGTCTCGTTTTCATTGTGGCTTTTTTCTTTTGAACCCTGTTATATACATAAAACATAAGGATTAAGGTTGCTTACTATGAATAGGCAATCTAAGTTGGGTGTCATTACAACAACAACAACAACAACAACAATCAAGATATGCTTTTGATGGCATAATGTCCATCCATTCATCCATTTTCCAAACCGTTGAGCGTCACCAGGGTCAAACCAGCTGTCTTCAGGTGGAAGGGACCCTGAACCGGTCACTCGCCAATCACAGGGCACACAGACAACCATTCACACTCACAATCACACCTATGGACAATTTATAGTGTTCAATTAACCTACCATGTTTTGGACTAATGCGTTTATAAATAATCACCGGTGTAACAATTTTACATTTGACAAGCTTTGCAAACTATTTGCATGCTATTTAGTAGTAGTAGTAGTAGCATTTGGTAGTGTGTGCATGCATGCGTGCGTGCTAGGCATGTGTATGTATGTATCATCATTGATTCTACTTCTAAATGTAAATAATCGGCATCATCTTTTCTCTCTGTGCCACTCTTTGTAGTAGATTTAATAGACACATTGATCAATTACAAGCTGCTTGTAACGGTTCAATTTAAGACTTTTCCTAACATTTGCCATTTTCATGAGCTTCTGCATTCCGTGCCAAAAAAAACAGTTGACAATAATTCCGTCAATGGCGGGTTCTCGTTGACATTTCACACCAACGGCGCTCAAACAGTTAAAAGAGTCAATATGATCAGGTTTCAGTATCTGGTTCCAGTTGTCCAAATTGGCACCCACGTCTCACGTTTGATACTTTAACAAGGGCACCAGAAATTGGAGAAATGGGCCCATGATTGACGGGGGCCCTAGAAAAGAGTATTTTCACTTTGCGGCATTGATGAGGTGGGGCACCCGATCCCTGACTGCTCTCCTGACTGTGAGTCAAACAGGTTCTGGCTTCTTATCACTGACTGCTGTTTATGCCAATTACAGAACAATGGGGGCCTTCAGAGTAATCAGAGGATGAATGAAGGAAGCTTCAGTTCAGGCTAATTACCAGCTACTAAAGAATTCAAATGAGGCTGAGAGATTCAACACATGACATAACTTGTAATGTCAGATTTGGAAAGAAGAAGCTACCTAGGCTAAAATAATCTGAGAAGAGGAATAAGAGAAAAGAAATAGAAATTATAATAATATACTTGGCAGAGGCTTCGTGGTTCGTGACAGAAAATGAGAGCAATCAGAACAAAGAGGCAAAACAAAATGGATTATAGGAATAGGAAAGGATCAGTTGGACACCGTGCCCCGCAATGCAACAGGAAACAAAGAGGAGCCACTATATTCCAGAACAACGTTAGTAATTCATCTACTATATATGTTCATGCTGCAGTCATACAGCGTGAGAGTACATACACACACAGTCATTTACATTCACTCCATGTGAGCATGGAGCGGCGACACCATAGGTACAGGCAAGAGTTATGAAATCTAAAAATCACAAATAGAAGTTGAATAACACTCGCAGACAGTATAAGACCCGGTGGGCGCGCAACTAAGCCATGTCTGCCATCTAGTGGCAAATGTTGATATTACATTTTAAATCTATGTAGTATCACTAAACCTTGTCCATCCCTACTTTAAGGTATCTGCATCTTTATTCCAATCCTCACCAAACTGGCTCTTGCTTGGCATACGCGCCACCCATCCATCAGCAAATTTGAATGGAAATGACTTCAGTAAATTTGTACACCCCGGCTAACTAACAAATGAAAGACAGTAAATCCCCTTTGACCTCATGTTTTTGGAGGTGATAAAAGCTTGCCACTGCAGGTTTAGTGTGACTTTTATTGCATTCATGAGCGTTAGTCCTTTCTTTCTCTAACCCCCCATGACACAATTTCCCTTGGCCCATGTTTGGCCTGGTATGTATTATTTCAAGTGCAGAAAATCCAAGCATTTTCCTGTAATTAATTAATCACTCACATGCATGCATAAGTGCACGTCACTTAAGCTCCCTTTTCATCTTTATCCTCCTATTCGCTCTTTCTTTCTCTCAAGAAGAAGCTGACTTAATTGACACCCCCCTCTACTCCTACCCCAACTAATAAAAAATAAGCAGTGCTGCTGAGTCTGGATTAGACTCAACAATCAACCCGCTTTTGGAAGAAAAGGCTCCTAAGAGAGGGGCTGGTGGTGGTTGGGGACATCCCATCTAATGCAATTTCTTCGATGTTCCAGCGATAAATGAATAAACTCCTCACGGCATGAGGCGTAATTAATTTAGAACGGCGAAAATGAAATCAAGACGGGATCGTAGGCTACACAGAGGAGGTGCACTGATACTTTTAAGATGACGGAGAAGAAAGATGGGTGTTATGTTCTTTGTACACAAGCATCTGCTGATGTAAGGGTCACAGAGTATGTGAGAAGGTGATGTCTGATTATTGCCAGTTGAAGGACTGCCTGTGATTGGCTAAGTCAATAAAGACAATAATCACCAGCAATGCAATGGAAAGACATGAAGCAAAATGAACTATTTACCTCGACATTAGAATGATATAAAAGCCTGACTATGATTTTTGACACTTTAAAAATTGCTACAGGAAGCAAGTGAAAGGCAACGATTTTGTTCACATGAGGGATTGCTTAGTGGCTGATTTTATTTGAAGGATACAGGTATGTACAGTATAAATTTGGGATGTAAAGATGAATCGGAAATCGATTTAAAATCGATGATCCTCGATTAATCGATTAAACAAAAATCGAGTTGATTAAATTAGTCTAGAAAATGGTGTATTGACGTTTTTTTCATTCCAGATGCATAGCACATTTTGAACGTGTAGATCAAATTATGCTTTTGCATCAAACATCATTGTCTATTGCGTTTGTGGATGGCTGCAGAACCACATTAGTGCAGGGACAAGCATGGTAGCAATTTTCAAAAAAAATCGAATCGAATCAAAAATCGGGAACTGAAAATCGAATCGGGGCTTGAGTGAATCATTACATCCCTGGTATAAATGTATTGTTTGTAAAATACTAACAGAGAATATTGACTTCCACTTGACTTCCTGCCTGTGTATTTGAACAGGAAGCTATTTTAATAATTAAATCATTGATAATTATTGGATTGAAAAAGAAAATCAATGCAAAACATGCACCGTATAACTTATATGGAACATAATTTAATGGAATCCTCATTTTTTTTTCTCTATTTTTTTTACTCCTCGCATGCAGGAGAAAAGACAGCAGGGGGTAGCACTGCCTCACTTGCCTACCTAGACTGCAGGTCGCTACTATAACACTGCATTAATCAGCGTTCATCCGATGCTGATACATTTTTATCCAAATGTGGATGAGGCCTGCTTCCAAATTGCAGAAACGTATATAAATTGTACAACTTCAGAAAAAAAAAAAAAAAAGCCAGCTTAGCACTCTGCCAACAAGTAGAATTGTGGCGCATGTACAATATATGATTTTACTACCTTTATGGGAGCTCAGCCCCCATTGGCTCCAACATAACTCAAAGCCTGATAAAGACATCCTGTTCACTATTTCACAAGGCCGTCTCCTGCTTGACAAAACACTTATCTTTATGTGTTTTACTTTGTGCAATAAAAGACAGGTACACTGCACTGACTGAGATTTAAAGATCGCATTTGACCTTGGCAACTGCGAAGATAAGCGTTCAAGAGACTTACACTGCTCGTCTGGCTTGGGAAAAAAGAAAGTGTCGGGCACGTTACCACAGTCTGCCTTGGTCATTAAAAGGCTTCTTAAATGTGGCCCAAACACCCACTGACTCATGTCTATGAATACAGTTTAGAGAATATATTATGGAATATTTTTACCTCATTTGTCTCAATTGTTGGAAGCATTAAAGCCAAATCCCTTCTTGTGTCGAACGTGCTAATCCTATGACATCAGTAATGGTGGTTGTCAAGTTGTGGTTCCAGCTATTATTGGTGATTTGATTTTTCACAGTCACATTTTTATTCCCCGAGTCGCACCCAGCTGGCAGGCGCGGAGCTGGAACTAAGCTAATTTTCACTTGCTAATTAGAACGCTTCCTTAATAAACGCAATGAGCTTCACGGCCATGTTTTACTGTGTTGCCTTTCATACAAGGGTGCATACGTCATGCAGCCAGTTTGATGATTTTCCATTTGATTTAGCAGAGGTGATTGATGGTTTACCCCTCCCCCAAACCCCCACCCACCCCCTCCCGAACAAGGAGAAAATGAAAAATGTGTTTGCGTTGTTCGACCACGGGCAAAAGAGGGACAAGCTCATCAGACAAACTCCGACTCCAACACGGGCACAGGCGCCTACGATCGCATTCGCGTGAAATGCGTCTGCCTCTTTTTGCACCGCACACCTCCGTGTTACTGCCTCCTTAATGGATGGAGTGAAAGGAGGGTCTCATTTGCCAATGTGTCTGCTCTGGACTGATTGCGGCGAGGTGATGAATGGCTGGCGGAGGCGCGGTTGGGGTGCAGAGGAAACAATTAGTGCCATGTTGATCTCGCCTCTTCTCCTCTGCCCTCCATCCATCGCTTATCACCCCCCCCCCCTCTCTTCCTGTGTTCTCCAAGTCAATCATTCTCTATCTGTGTTGCCATCTCATCAGCTCAGGCATCACACGCGTTCTTTCCTCATCTCTTGCTCTTCTCGACAAATTCCCACCTTAGCACCATCGGTATTAATATGCAAAATGAGGCAAGAGAGGGAATGAATAAACATGGAAATAGGGGATAGATGCATGACTGGCAAGAGGACAATGCAGTGCCTCATATTTGTAATGAAAGTGTCATCAATGTTAGTTGATTGGGGGGAGGTGCAAAATGAATGAATAAGGTGCTTCCCTGTCGATTTTGTTTTTGCTTCATCATCTCTGTTGTGTTATTTACTTTACAATGTCACCTTCAAAGACCACCTTGCGCCTACAGCAATTAAAGTCAGCCAGCGCAGTGATTGCTTAGCAGACAAAATCTGACCCGCCTTTCACCTCCCAGGAACAAAAGATATTATTCTGTCTTATTTCTGGAGGGAATTGCAGTTAGCCTAATAGGACGCAAGACACGACGTGGTGCTCATAAATAGGATGTACCATTCGTTTAGAAAAATGAAACTACAATACAGTGTAACCTCTACGGTCCTACGTCCTTGAGCTAGTCACCTCACATTGGTGACATGATAAAAATAATAATAATAATAATAAAAAAGGGGGGGGCTCGCCTCAACAAGTAGTAAGAGGATAACATAAGGAATAAATAAAATAGTATACAGAGGAAGTGATTTGAACTAAAAGTGTTTGGCGGTGTCAATCGATTTTAACTTAAAAAAAATACATGTGTTTTCTCTATTCTAAGTTTACAATAAATAGACAATTTTTATGTTTTTAATACCTTTAATAACATATGAGTGGACAAATATGCTTAGGCTATCTTATGCAAATATATTTATGATTGCAACATTTCCTTTAAAGCCACCAGCGCAAGTGCAATTTCGCAAACTTCATTTTTTAACAACGGTAGTAAGTTGAAGTTCGTTGCAATCACTTAACTGAATAACTTGAAATCTCTTCAAAACCGTTTTTTCCTATTGCCAGCTCAGCCATCCTGTTTTTAATTGTAAGGTTTTTTTTAACCTCTCTTTTTCCTCCAGTTCCTGAACTCTCATACCATCATCGCTGTTATTCCCTTCAAACCTCCCCAGTCTGATCTTTCACAGCATAGCTGCGCTCACCTGACAACTCCTTCATAGTTGTACTTGTTTTTGTTTCTGGACAGTTGATCAATTTAGTCCAGGGGTCCATTTCACAAAGCAGGTTTAGTGAAAACTCAAAGTCTGCTAACCCTGAAATGAGGGAAACTGACTTTTCCGTTTCAAGAAGGGAGGTAAGTCAAACCGAGAGAAAGAGGTCTTAACTGTTTGAAATTTGTTTTTGTATTTCAATAGCTGTTACGTGCAACGCAAGATTGCGCCTAATGAAATAAATTAATGGGCAAAAGCAAACAGTTTTCCTCCGTTTTATTATTGTGAAACTTCCGCATACATTGACCCGAGAAGCAATGTTCTCCCACGCCCCTCCCGCGTTGCCACGGTGACTCGGCGAATCGGGGTTCCATTCATGCTGCCTTTCCATAATTGTGGTGCACGCGCTTAAATCCAGGTGAAGGTACTACGAGTTGAGTAAACTGATTCAAATCAGCTGTTCTGGAACCGGAAACTCAGAGTTTCCTATCTCAGAGTAGATCAACTCAGACTTCAGGATTAGACTCACAGTTTGATGAAGCTGCTTTGTGAAATAGACCCCAAGTGTGTTATCTGCATACATACGTTCATACATACACACACATACATGGTCAAAAACACAGAATATCCGCTTGTGAAAATCTTGCCGTATGATCTGAGGCTTACAATATTTTTTGCACTCCAACCCTTGCAGCTAACAAGTAGAGACATATTTAAAACCCTCACATGAAAAAAAAAAAAAAAAGTTTAGCCTTTCAAATGAAGTGAATTAGGTATTCATTCATGAACGAGCGGCCAAAGTGTGTGCACAAAAGCTCTCCAGGCTTTTGCAAGCCATTATGAGGAGCCCTCCTGGAAATGAAGAGAGGGAAAGGGCCTTCATTGTGCTTTTTTTTTTTTTAAGATATTGCGTGTGGGAGTGTTGTTCTGTGTTTGAGGCATGTTAACAGGTAGGCAGCTGGACATGTACGCACTGGCCACTTTATTGGGTACACCTGTACAATCTCCTGAAATCCAAACACTGTTAAAAAGCTAATTCTCTTGATAGTGTTTTTACATTTTTGATACAACTCTTGTATGGGATCTTTACTGGTAATCATAGTAATAGGGTGGGAGGTGGGCATAGCTCATGACTCTGGACCCCTGGCCTGTTAGTTGCAGTTGGCAACTTTGACCAGACAGCCGAACAGGTCAGTTAAAAAAATGGCCGAAACACATACATCGTCATAACCGTAATCCTACTTGCCTCACACAGCATCTAAAAGTGTCACCACTTCAAATGCGTACATGTGTGTGTTGGACCTACCCGCTGTGGGTCCTGGAATGTGACTGACAATGACAGAGAAGCAGGACAGCGGGTAATGGAGTTTGTAGCGGTGGAGAGTGCATCACGGCGACAGATGCTAGTCCGCTGGGACACTGTGAGGGACGAAGCACTCATTCACTGGCGTTGTCGCATCGTGGGAGGACATGGAGTAGCCCTACGGACACACACGGGTGGAGACAGTGATATGTTACACATTCACAGATGGTCATGGGAGGGAGGGAAGGGGCTTGTTGAACCATGAACTGTACTGAGATGGACCAAGCTAGATCTGGAAAGTGAAGCCAAAATAGATGCCAGGCTGTAAAGCAGGGGTTAGGAACCTTTTTTTTTTTTTCTATCCCAATCAGTGTCAGTTCTATGGTAAATTCTCCTACTAGTTAAGTGTAAACATATAGGAAAAGTTGTGGGTTATATATATATATATATATATATATATATATATATATATGCATGGATTGTGTCCAAAAATGTCCAAAAATACAATAATCACCAACCTCCACTTGTCAAATACTGTACAGAAATAATCACGTGGCCTCATTATCACAAACAAAAATGACGGAAATACACTCGAAGAGCTCTGTGTCACTTTCTACCTGTCGCACTTTCCTGCAAAAAAAAAAAAAAAAGTACTCTCATTCTAGCACACAACACAGGTACACAGGATGGTCCCAAAATTAGCCTGCAGGTGTTTGTTGCTCCGCCAAAAACTGCTGCTCTCAAGTCATGCTCAGTAATTACCTTTAAAAGGGGAGTTTGGAGAGACTCATTTTAAATGGACAAATGTGTCTGCATCTGGACTGCAGTTTCGACCACATCCTCTGAAGATAAGATAAGATAAGATAAGAATGCCTTTATTGATCCCACAGTGGGGAAATTTTCATTGCTACAGTAGCAAAGATATAGGTCACACAGGGGCGGCGGCATAATGTGGCCATTAATGTATAACATTGACAGCAAACATTTAGAATCAAACCTATGTAGATATACGCAGTAACATGTGTATATACACATGTGTATACACACCAACCTACATCTACATAAAAAAAAGAGTGTCTATGTTGTGATTATGGTGCGAACCCAATTAGAATTGCATTGCTCCCGCCTAACCAAACAAATGGGACCAAAGTACTATCCTATTCAGCAGTGGTGAGAAGAATACAGCTTTGGTTCTACCCATTTTTTGTAATCAATAAGTTTTCATACTCTATTATATCAATTACACAGGCTGCATTTCGACATTCGACAAATGTTGTGGGAATGATCAATAAATTCAACTAATCGTCTTAGTTTTTTTTGTATTGTTTGTTTGCATGATGTTGATGTTCTCTCTGTTTTACCCAATGTGCTGTCAAAGGTAAATTATTCCTCCATAATATGTCTGACTCTCATCACACCTTGCACTTAAAGCTCTCATCCAACTAAATGACACATAACGTGCACAGTTGACACTGATGGACAATCTCACTTTTACCAAACGCACTTATTCTCCATTTCTTGTTGGAAAATAAGTTCACTTTTTTTTTTATACCGATGTTAACCCTGGTTCAAGTGGGCCTCCAGGTAACAGTGTATAGTGGATTTCACACACCTCATAGCACCATTCAAGGTTTTTCATGACCTCTTCCCATTATGTAAAGTGGCCATTGCCATACCTGTGAGAACATCTTCCTGTAAAGGCTTTTCCACACTTAAACGGACTTTCTCAAACACGGACAGAGACATCGCTACAGGGCAGGCAATATAGGCATTTGCCTCGGACCCTGAGCAGCAGGGGCACACGAGAGACGGTGGACATTGGCCCATATCAATGACAAAGCACTGCTTTAACACTGCAACGACAATGTTCCAGCAGTACATAAGATAAAAGCAAGAACATGATGATTGATTTTACATCAGGTTTATTCTTTTCTATGTCAATTCTTTAGCCAAAGATGTCTTTATCCATTATCCAAGTTTTCAGGGGCTCCAAGGTCCTTCTTGCCTGGGGCCCCCAGGGCATCGAGAAACACCCCTGACAATGGATGATGCCAGACTTAGCAATCTCTGAGTTTGTATCTGTAGAGGTAAGAAAGTACCTGGACTGAGAGATTGTGAATCTCTTGTTTTAGCATTCTCACTAATCACAGAATACAGATGTTGTAAGTGACTGTAACAGGTCACGTATGTTGCAGTGGATTTATATGTTCAAATGTTAAGGCGCAAATTTAAAAAGCTATTTTGCAATTTATCTTGGCCCCTGATATTTCAGAAGAAAATAAAGTGACCGTGTTGCTAAATGTGTTGTCAGAATAATACAGAAGGTTGGAAATCTTGTACTTGGTAAGTTTGTTTCCTTATTTGCAAGAAACTGATACATAGTATGTCCGTATGTACTGCACGTACAGCACTTGATAATTCCACTCCAGCCTGAATTGCAAACAATGCAGGGTTAGTGTATACAGTAAGCGCCCTGAATATTACCGTATTATTTACAGAGTAACAGTATGTGCCACAACAAAATAATCTCTAGTCTCACCTCAGCCACACCACTGAATATTCTCTGGCTCCATCCCTGCAGACATTCTAACTACTAATTAAATGTACACAAACACTGTACTTATTGGTGTGTATGCCAGATGTAGATGAATAAATACATGCAATGTGGCCAAAACAACTGTAAACCTTGACAACAAGTATGACAATGCCACTCTGGGACTTTCACACAGAGGATATCCACTTTCACAGATTCTCATTATACATTGAAAGAATGCAGAGATGCAAGTTTTCAGTTTCAAACATCAAATTGATTGTTACCCAAGTGGAATTTCAGGCTCAATAAATAAAATAGGGCCATGTTAAGATGTTCATTATTAACAATATATTCAAGGTTCATTAAAAATTGTATCACTATAGGATTTTGATTACCAATATCAGCATTTGTTTGAGTGCAAGATTATGATGCTCAAGAACCTCAAATCGGCTCAGGTTTTGTCTCAAAAAAACTTGCCATGGATGGCCTAATTTTTACTCCACAAAAGGTGTGAAAACTTCTCAAATTGGCATTGACCTCCTATCAATGACAGAAAAACTTATTGCCAGGTGATAATTTTGCAACGCCACTCCAACGTCAATTTCAATTGTTGATGTCCACACATCTGTCCAAATGAGTCTGAAAGGAAATTTAAAAATGGAAGTGTGTGACTTTTGAGACATCCTGTATACAGAAACGTGAATACAAACAGCAGCAAGGGCCTGACTGTTTTTTTTTTTTTGTTTTTTTTGTCACATTCAAGTTTCATTAGGGATATGGACAAAAATGCTATTCTACTTTAGTAATTCTGGTGACTTGATTGAATTCAAAACAACAAACACTCAATTAGCATAAGGCGAGATGAGCGCATAGCAAAAATCATTATCATACATAATATCTACAACCTCTATTTATGAACAAGACACAAGGGGGTGAAAATGCTACTCACAACAACATTTCAACGTGTCATGCCTGAAGCAAAACGCCACACATTACCACCAAATATTGGAGACAAAAAGAGTTGAATGAGCAATTAGCTCTTTTATGGCATTACTATAGAACTCCACAAGCTATTTGTTTACAGCAGGTCCTGCTAATGAGCGTTGAAGTGGTTAATTGCAGAGCATAACTAGAAGGCTTTTTTTGAACCGTCCTTTGATTGCAACAAGAATTGCACTTCTGTTGTTCTATTAACGTTTGGTCTCGCTTTAAATGAAGCCAACAGCAGGTTGTTCAAGATTGAACACACTTGGAGCATGAAATACGACGTCTGTCAAAGTACTATGGCCAGGTTGACATACAAATGTATAATCTTAAAAGTTGTGCTCCTCAACAGCTTAATATTCAAGAGGCGAGACTGACAACAAATTTTGTTATATATTTTGTCCCTTTTCAGATGGTACAGGGAGGTCTGGCAACAAATAAGAACGAGCAAAAGTAGTGGCAACAATCTAACAATTTATTCAAGTTTTACATCGAGATATATGTTCTTTTAATCTATTTTTAAAAAGATGTTTTACAATTTGAGTTCACACATTTTTAATTGCACATCATAAAACTTAGCTGAAGTGACCGTCAGTTTTAATACAAAACAAAAACAAAACCACTGCAAACCCAAGATTAATTCAACAAACCATACTATAAATAATTTCCCCCAACCAGCATAACAAAAGAGGGAAACAAAAAACCCCAAAACAACCACCTACAATCACCAGCCAAGTTCTCTTAAAATGTTGCAAATAATAACTGAAGAGCTTATTTGAAAGGGCTAATCACAATAGAGAGCTTATTTTGAGGACTCGCAGGAATGAAAGTTGATTTAAAGGACAACACAATTGAGACCTTATTTTAGGGACTAATACAGTTGAGTTGAGAGCTTATTTAAAGCATCAGAGGCCAACTGAAATGGAAACCGCTGTATGTTCTTTTAATCTTTTTTAAAATAGATTAAAAGAACATATATCTCGATGTAAAACTTCAATAAATTGTTATATTGTTGCCACTACTTTTGTTCGTTCCTGTTTGTTGCCAGACCTACCTCTACCATCTAAAAAGAGAAAAAAATGGGGCCTTGCCTCCGCTCGGTTACATTAAGTTTCCCTTTCTTCTATTGTGCAGTATAAAGCAAGTTAGCTCTATACTTGGGACTCTCCTATAACATGCTGCCCTTGCCATGCCCCACCTCATTACCATAAAGTTACATAACTTGAGGATGCACTACCTGCTGTGTGCTCTATAGAGTTGCTGGCTCAGTTAAAAAAAAAAAAAAAATCTGTCATTTGCATTCTCACCGGTCTCCTGTGTGAATGCAGGGTAAGAGGTTCCGTGGTATAGTTGTAGTTGCAACTCCATCCATAGTGTGAAAGCAGAAACATGCCGAGGCATCTGTCTGAGGTTTTGTATACGTAGATTTAAAATGTACTAGACTACCTGTCTTAAAGAGACCAATCAGCTTCATAAAGTCTTTACTGCTGACTCTGAAACAGGAATGAGAAATAAAGCTAGTTTTAGTTTTCATACCAGAAATTGAGTCGCCTCACCAGTTTGAGTTTGCTAAAGATGTCATGCTCTCGGTAAACACAGAATTGAAGCAAGAATTGCTAAGGCAATGATAAAACTGTAAGAAAATAAAATTAAACCTAAACACCATCTAAACAATGAAATAAATAAAATAATGCTTTATCACAGAGACAAACAGGAAGAAAAAAAAAATCGGAATAGTCAGAAATCCATCGTGCCACCCATAACATCCATTACAACCACAAGTTAACAACTATCATTAACTAACACCTTAAGCAATAAAGAATGTTATTATTATTCCTTATCCCAGCCAATTTATTTGGCTCTGACCAATATATTACACTGTATGGGACATACAGAGATTAATGGGACACAACTACAAAACACTGTACATGCAGAAGCACAGTTTTGCAGCCAATGAGATTCGCACGGTAGAATGTCCTCATGCAAGCAGTCAAACATATCCATCAAAGACAGGAAGTGTCCTATTTGTCTCCCTCTGTGCCATTCCGGTAGGCAACAAAATCCTTTATTGGCATGACATTGAAGTTCATCTTTGTGACCATGTAGGAACCCTATAGCAAACTCAAAATAGCTTTGACGCACACACACACGCACAAACAGGCAGGCAGGAAGTGAAGCCCACCGTAATGTAATTTTGTCTCGATTAAAATGGTGGGAATTGGATCTGAGGTAAAAGGCCATGTCAAGAGAGAACAAATGGGAGCAGCGGCGTATGGCAGAAGATGAACGAGTGTCCGGGAGATTGAGAGTCGGGGCAGAGGGAGACAGAAATGATAGTAGGGGGAAAGGAAGGGAAGGGAAGGAGGAGGGGGGGGTGGAAGTGGGGTGATATGGGTCTATATTAATCCGTTATGGAGAAGGCGCCTTGCCTTGCCTCTCGACGCGTGATGACCTCCATGTGGGAAGGGGAGGTCATTAACTTTCCACATGATCATTTACCACCATTATGTGTTGCTCCTCTGTGGTGGACGACAAATTTACCCTAGTGCTTGTTTCACCCATTTCTGCTTGACATTTTTATGTTTGTATTTTTACAATTATTACATGTGTTTGCAATAATAAAGGTGCAAGTGGAACTTGACTGCATGGATGAGGCTCTAATTATGCAGGAAACGACTATTTTCTGTGCATGTAAAACTCGCAGGCGAGTGAAAGCGTACGTTTTCACTCCTTGAGTGTGTAACGCAAGTTTGCACTCACACCCGAAGATTCATGAGCAGCCGCAGACACCTCTGGGTCTTGGTCCTCGACTCTACGGTCATATGACATCTAAAGGTTACGAACAGCGCGTGATGTACTGATTAGCGCAAGTGGTGTCAAAATATATGAATGTAAGAATACATCAGCACACGACACTATGGAAAGCCGTTGAGCATTTATTCACTCGCCTGAATTGTTAGACAAAGAGAAAACTAGCACATTTTGCGGGCACAATACCGCAAGCACTGGGCAAAATCTGAGCATTCAGAAACAACATTTCTGCTCTTATTCATTTTAAAATTGAGTGTACATTCCCCGAAAAATAAATGCAGTGTTATAGTAACCCTATTACGAATAAGGCATGCTAACAACGTAGCTGCCATGGCCAACCGTGGCTTGTTTACAGTGCTAATGTTAGCTTAGTATTGCTAGCGCTGCTATATTGTGGAAGATGGACAGCGTTTTCCTGTCACTACTGTGTACCCAACTCTCATCTCAAGTCATTTGGAACAGGCTCCAGTTCACCTGCGACCGGATGACGACAAGCGGTATAGAAAACTGAAGGATATGCGCTTATGCTAAACAGGCCTTGCACAAATAAAGACTCAGGATCATACAAGCTGTTCAGGGTGTATTTACTAGGTACTACATCAAAACATTCTCATGCTGTTCATGTTTTATGACTTCTCTCTCATTTCAATCCCCCTTCGACTTATAGTGGGAGCGTCCACGTGTGCAGTTTTGACCAGACAGCCATTGATCACATCACATGTGTACCTACCAACAACAAGATAAATAACAGTATTGGCTTGTGGGATTCATTGTGTTCTACACAACCCACTTCAACAGAGTGCCTCTACACCCAGACAGAACATGACAAGACTGATTAGGCTGTCTTGCATCTGTGATGTTTGCATACTGTGTACTGACCCAGACTGTATATGACAGTCTTGTCAGGATAAACACATGCAATACTTGTGTAACTGACACACATCCAATACTGTATATTTGTCACTGAGGGAAAATGAACCCTTTCCTGGCACCGAGATACACCAGACGTGACAGAGTGTATTACTCAGATACGTCCGATTTACACAAGATTATCAGGGATGATATCATCACCTGGAGCATGTTCTTTTTAGAATACAGAAGCTTAGTATGAGTTGGCTGACAGCGAGCTTTAAAAAAAAAAAAAGAAGAATTGGGCCTCAGTACACAACATCAATCAGGTTTCTTTTCAGCAGGGTTGCAGTGTATCAACCAATGTTCTTCAAACATGCATATTTAGATACTTTATTCATGACAAGCCAGCCTTCAAAACTGGTGAGTTCATCTTGGAACTTGATTTGGAATTGGAAATTTCTAACAAGCCTTCAAATTTCCAACAGCAAATTTTAAAAACTTTTTCTATGTCAAAGGAAAAGAAGAAACTGCTTTAGAATTGGTAAATATACAGTAGGCTATGTGATACTCAATCAGTTCATTAATAGTAGTAGCAATGAAACTTCAAAAGTATGTGTCATGTTTGTGAAAAGAAAGAAAGTTATCAGAAACAGTACAAGTGAGAAAGCCGAGTGTCTTTCGATGAAGGCCATACGCATTGTAACGTGCACATCCCAAGGGTGACTCCGGGCAGAGACAGTAACCTGTCATGGCGAATAATTTGTGATCTCTTTCAAAAGGTTAATAAATAATATCAGACGGCCAGATTGTCTGCGTTAATTTCATCCAGAATGTTTCAGTAGCACACAAGGGCCAACGGCCTCAGAACCAGAGGTGAGGGACTCGAGTCATTTGACCCGGGGCTTGCCAATTTTAGGACTTGGGACTTGCTCAACAAAAATTGATGGAAGACTCGACTTCAATTACTCATTCAGTGCCAAGGACATATTTATATGTCTTGGGATTGAATGAGTTAATCAATATTCATTTAACTCAGTCACTGCCAAGGAGACATTTATCTTTTCACAGTCCCTCCATTCTATCCTAGGAATTCATTTCTATATGTTTGAGTATTTTTCAAATGTTAGGGTAAAAGAGGGTCTGAAAATGTCTGGCATTGAATGAGTTAAACTCGAAACAACACTTGCAAAGAATTTCTTTACAGTTAAAAAAATCGGTCTTTTCAACATTATTTGGAGTCAAGGATTACGTGTTCTTGTTCAAGTGAAACAAACTGAATGGTCACGTGATATTGCAGCGGGCTTGAACACCGTTTTGAATGGAAGCCACCGTGAGGTAGCATCCAGACGCAAATGGCCGGGCGCGGCGCAATCGCATACAAAGGCACCCTCCCTCAGCGCTGCTCATGGAGTGCACCAAAAGAAAGTACCCAATCTCACTTGGCTAGAGAGAGGAAATGAGAGGGGCGGTTTGGAAAATTTAAGAGAAAAGGAGGGAGTAGGAAAAAAAAGTTGCACCTAAAGAGAGTGTGAAGATATTTATGAAAAGCAAAAATGAACGAAACGAAAATTGAATGCGGGCAAGGACATGCGTGTATGGAGGGGGAAATGCAGTGCAGTTTATTTGAATGGCTCTCAGATGTCTTTTCCTTGCTTTTCTTTGATGGAGTCCGTACCTACTAATGTATTGATCTGGGAAGGACGGGAACCCACTGAAAACGTTGAGGAAGTCATTTAAAGTTTAGCCTGACTTACACTCGTCACTGTCAGAAGACTCTTTAACATGACAGCTTGTATTTAGTCCCAAGAGTGTAACTGTGGAACTCTTTGCTTTTTCCTGCATTTTTTTTTTGTACTGTCCTCTTTTCTCTCGTCTTTTTTTATTGCTGTTGTTGATATCAGCTCATCTAAGATGTGACATCAAGAATCCTGTTTTGGGCTCAAGGCGTCAGCTACAATTTAATGCAAACGTCTACAGGCCTCATTTGTCACTCTGGGTGTCTGCTCACCCTACGAGTTATGACCGTGTGGTGCAATCGTAAAACAAGTTCTCATTATGAGTTTGGTATTTAGCACAAATACAGTACAGTATTACACCATCTCCATGTACGCTGGTTCACATTTAAAATGGAGTTTATTGATTTTTAGTATAAGAGATGGTGAAATGTACTTAAAATATTCAGCAAAGGTATTACCCCAATTTGAGTCGGTGCCAAATAGGAATGTAACAATATACAAACATTACAATACGATATTACCACGATCCAATTATCATGATATTGTGGTGAGGTTGGCAAAAAAAAAAAAAAAAAAATCACAATACTGGATAAAAACTTATGTTGAAAGAAAAAAACTCATAACATTGAAAAAAAAAAAAAAAAGCACAAAATTGTGTTTTTGTACATAACAGCAATGACAAAGGAAATGGCCAGTCCTTTCGTTGTCATGTGTTCCTATTGGCTCAACGGCGCAAATTATCATGGTTTAAATAGTTCACAATGCTGTGTTTCGCTGAACTGGACGAAAAGTAATGATTTTTTGACAGAGATACGCTGGTTTTAGTATCGTGACATGACGATATTGTAGCAATTTTAATATCGCAATATCACGATATCACCGTTATCGTTACATCACTTCTGCCAAACCCTTTGACTGAGTCTGCAGGTTTGCACTCACAATTCTGAGTTATGTGTGTTCAAATGTATTCTCATTTTTCATGAAATCTGACCAAAGATGGGTGAGGTTAAATATCAAATCATTTCTGTGTGTTCCTTCTATGAGCTGAGTGAGTCGTAATTCCCTCATTTTTAGAAGCCCCGTGATTTCAGAGGTATCTGATATTATATGTCAGAACTGTAGGTGCGCCTTGTAGCACTCAATCGATCTTTTCCGACTTTCCGGGATTCATTTCTAATTTATTACTCTATGCCAGACAATATTGATTTCAAAGAATATTCAACTAAAAAAGGCATATTAGCTCAGGCGCTATCTGTATATGTTGCATTGAGCTCAATATTTCAAAAGTATCTGATTCCTAAGAAACTGTAGCTGGAGTCACAGATAATGTCATACCTATTTTTGCCAGTGCTCAGGCACTTTAAACCTCCTTTCCTCAGTATTCCCCACTTAAAAATATTTGCAACATAAACCAAAGATGCACATTAAATATTAACGCACAGCCAATTTGTGGGACTTTAGTATGTAATGTATGAAAGTGAATACAGTACATCACCCACTATTGATGTTCCCAGTCAAAGTCATGAACGGTATTATTGCTGATGATTTCAGACTTATTATTCAGATTTTCATCGTTCTGCCTGCTCCGTGGTTCTATCCAATAAAACAGGCTGGAACATACATTATCTGTATTCAAATTCGAATAAAAGTAAACCTCAGTGATTATTGTTCTCGTGTAGTATTATTACAACAGCAGGTAATTATGTTCAGCAGCGATATTCTGACACGGGCAATGATTATGATGCCCACCTTGTCCAACTTGAGGGGGGGGGGAATAAAATCAAAAAATGTTGTCATTATTTTTTTTGTTGAAAAGCTCTAAAAGGAAGAACATGGCAGATGACATCATCACAAGCTACTGGAAAGTGGTAGAGAACCCTGTTCAAGGAGCATTATAAGACCATTACAGAGACAATGGACACCATGACAAGGAATGATCATTGTGTGTGTTGATGATATCACAGTGAACAATGAAGTATCACCCCCCCCAGAGGCCTCTGCGGTGAGATAATAGAAGAAACTACAGGACTTGTGCTGATAACGTCCCTCGAGGTTGTTGAAGACGAGTCTGTTTTTGGAGATGTTTTCACACACCCTGCCTCTCTCTTTCTCTACACAAACGCACACAAACAGAATGCAATTGGGGATACTGAGCTTCATCGATTCCTTAAAACATCCGTACTTCACCAAACAAAAAAGAGAACTTGTTGTGTCTGTAAGAAGCCCCGAGCAGAGTACGATATATAATAAGTATATTCACCCAAACTCTCAAGTAACCATAATCAATAAGCATAAATGTATCGACTATTGCCACGTTGCAACTTGCATTTTGGATAACACGTTCTTTACACTAAAAGTTAGGCGAATGTAGGTTCAATTTTCCAAAAGGATTTGACCTTGGACCTCCACTGCCTCGACCATTTTCAGTCAAATGCCAATTAAATTGACTGGCATTCTTTCTTCTCGAATATATAAACACTTTGTCATATGTCAGTTTTTGTTGATTATGGCGGCGCTATGTGGACAAAAGCGGTAGTGTTTTGACAAAACTCAACCACATTTCCCATGCGCGCCAGCACGTAGTGTCGTGAAATCCTGAGCTCTCGCTGGCCTGCAAGTTGGACTGAATTACATTTCTATTTCCAGTGGCTGTGTGAAAGATGACTAGCGATGAGGTAATGAATCTAACTTTGTTCAAACAATACTTTTGTTTTTTTGTCTGTTTTGGGGCTTCTGCCATGACAGCAGTAATAGCGCGTAGATGTTCAAATCGACTTCGGTCCTTATAGCGAAAGGAGGAAGTGAGTATGCCGTAAAGCAATTCAGGAAATTTGTATTTTTTTTGTGTGCCAGGGTTGCTCCCATCCTCCTCAAAGTTGCTTAGTGCCAGTAAAAACCATACAGACTCGTCAATGTGAAATTTTTTTATCCAGGTCGAATTCTTGCCCAAGTGCTGCTTTAAAGTGGAGCAGTTGCTCAACTGCATTGGCCGTCCTTTATCTGACAACATTGCATATAAAAAAAAGCTATGATGAGTGTATGTTAACTTCTGACCACAGCTGTAGCCATCTACGCTGAACAAGGATTGATGTCTTTGGCAGAAGTCTGCACTCTACCGAGCATAATTCTAGATCTTAAACGGGTTCTTGCTCTGATGAAGAGAAATGACATTTTGAAGAACACTTGTATATTGTGACTGGTTAAAACAAGACCCCTCTATGGTGCCAACAGTATAAAACATTCAAATAATGTGAAGACTATCTTTCTTTCTCTTCCGTGTTTTTCACACCAGTAGTTAATAAAGCGGACACTGCTGTGGGGTATGATGATATTTATGTAGCACGCAGAGATCATTTATTAGAAGAAAAATGACTTTTTACTGGCCATGTATGATAACCTGATTTATTCTCTCCTTTTCAGCAGTAAAATCACCCAGTTCCGCACTTGCTTTTCTCTCCTACTTACAAAATCTATAAATTTCACCTCCCTAACACTCACAGGTTCCATCTCTACTGCTGCTCAGGGCTGATTAACTCAGAGGACAAATTGCAGCCTTGTATCTATTAGCGCCATTCAGGTGCTCGGGCCTATTGAGCAACGCCAACTTAAAAAGGTCCACAAAATCCGCTACTGACAAGCCACTTGGATTTTGATCTGTTTGCCGCAAGGAAGTAAGCAGCACGTTTAGTGACATTTTTTTTTGTTCTTTTGCATCCGCTATCTGCTCTGTAGTCAAGCCACATTATTCTAACTGACTGCTCTCGCTGTCCTTCTAAAATAAATATGATTGCACACAGGGGGTAGATTTAATTTGTGCAACACCGAGTCCCAAGTCAAATTAAACTGAGTATTTACTGGCAATACATGCAAAGCAGGCAACAGAACAAAAGTTGTGGGTGTCATGAATGAAAAGTGAAAACACACTTGCACGCTCTGCTGGGGATTTGAAGGAGAACCATCGGCAATAATATTTTATTCCACCAGCACAGATGAAGAGCCCTCCAAGCTATAGCTTTAGTTTAATATCTGCTACAATGTGGGCTTTTTTTTCCCCTCATTTTGTCCCTCTTATCCACTGGGAACAGAAAAAACAGCATATCTCTTTATGTAATTGTTGTTAGTGTCATTGAATGAAACAATTTCTCTCATGTTATAAAGTTATGCCATTTTAAGTAAGAATTGTCAAAGCAGTGTACCTAATCCTTGTGTTGCCCTATTGCTTACAATACTCCTTCATTGTCTTTAAGGCCGGTCATATGAAAGGGGACGCGTTCTCATTGTTCAAAAGGACTGGGTTGAAAATGGAAATGCATTGTTGGAGAAGCCCAAAATGTAACCCTGCGGGTTTTCTCAACCATTCCAATCCATAAGCGTAGTAAGAAATCAAAATTTACACTAAGTAATTAAAATTATAGAAGTCAATTCGATATTGACCCATGGTGAGATGTCAAGTACTGCAAACATACAATTTGAACATGTTACAATTTAAACTGTCCGCTGTGTTCTGCGCACACAAACATACACAAATCAGCGGCATTGGTTGACTAGATAAAATATGAATACAATGTATCCCTGTGGGATGCATTAAATGATGTCTGAAAATGGTCTATTAACCTCGCAAGTGAATGGAGGCATCTTGCCAAGCAGCCTAAAGCTGCTATGATAGTAGCTTGTCCAAAAATAACTGGACCAATCAGTGTCCTTGGTAGCGCTTAAAGCAGGGAGGCCCTCGTTGGCAATGACAGCCCCCTAAATCAGGGGTCACCAATCTTTTTGGAAACTCAGAGCTACGTCTTGGGTAGTGATTAATGTGAAGGGCTACCAGTTTGATACACATTTCTGAAATTTTGATCCGCAACCCTTTAATTCTATAAATCTCTGCAAGTGTTAATGTTTCCATATGCTCACTGCTACACCATTCCTAGGAAATCACAATGTCCCATCACTGTTGCGCTATTTTGACAACAGGGGAGCAGGCTAATCATGTCGTCTTAAGGGGCTACCTGATGTTTACGGGCACCATGTTGACGACCCCCACCCTAAGAGGATTAGCATAAATGCTAAAATAGCTGGAGTTTTCTCATAAAGGGACAGAATGTCATTATTTAAAAACAATACAATAGAGCTAAGACTGATTTCACTCTTTAGCAAGAAATACTGGCTACTAGCAAGAGCTATTAAGCATATTCTTCTCCTTTTGCTGGGCCCAAAATGGATGTTTTTGATGCTTGTCGCATTACCATCACTGCTTTTAGGAAAGAGCCCTTTTCCCATCAATTCACAAGCTCAGCTCTTGTTTTTTTACCCGATACAATTGAGGAAACAAGTGTTTTGGGAACAGTAAATAAATAGCCGATCAACCACATGGTGTCCGCGTCAATTGCGACTGCCCACCAAACCTCCACTGCAGCATCGAAACCTGTCCTTCCTCTGTCAATCACAAGTCTGTATCCTGTCAACATCACCGCCATTGACCGGCACTTGGCACATCTTGCCACATACTCACCAAGTATGTGCAACATACCATGCCTTTCCAGACTTCCGGACATAAACGTCCCAAATTTACAATGCTATGTAAGATGTGTGTCTCATTTGTCCTAATCAAGCTAAGGGTATTTTGCATGCATTTATGTACATTCGTTCTGTTTGAGAGCAATCAACATGCAATTATGAATTGACAGCGACAGGAGCTAATCTGCATGTGAAACCCGAGCAGAACTAATCTGTATTTGAATGTCTTGAAATAAACATTTTAGCACACCATGAGGTGTGTGGGCTGGCCCACCTGTATTGTAGTAGAGGTAATGTGGGGTTGCCATGGCAACAACACCGATTTTATTGCTCTTACAATCACAGTCCATATTCTTCCGTTTTGTTAGGCTTGTTTGGATGTGTTTACGTTCTCACTAGGCATCAGCTATATTGAACCAAAGAGAGGAAAGTGATCAAGATGCTTTAATTGTAACAAATCAATTTTTCAACAAAAGCATTTGTCCAGGTATGTATTTACTTTCTCTAGGTTACCATCTTTTTGTACTAGCATGAAAATGATCTACGTTACAATGTTACTTAAAAAAAACTATCTGTTCTATACTTCAAAGCTTTACGATGGCAAAGTTTGACCCATACAATTGCTACATCCAATGACCATTATTTCTTCTCAAAATTCAACCCGTCAAGGGGTCGAACAGATTGCGCGACCCTTTTGATATCTCACCATGAAACAGACTCTCTTGTGTGCACTTCTGATTTTTATATACTTCCATATGTTCTTCAGAACTGCTCCAGAGACGTGCGGTTTTCAAGTCGTGGGTCATGGATGGCCTTGCATATTATTCACATCAAAAACATGACATTTACACAGGCACATCTCTCGCTCTCATCCTCTCTCACATGCCCGCGGTCACACAAACACGTGACCCGTCAGATCAACTACGGAGACTATAGAGGGGTCATACAACTGAATATCACAGTATATGCTACTGGACACATCACAGGCACTGTCATAATATGAGCTAAAATTAAAAATATACAATAAAACTGCTGATCCAAAACACTCTCATACGTAAGGGAAATTAGTGTAACCTAACATTAACACAACACGCACATCCCAAAAGGCTCCGCCGTTGCTCTTTCATTACTTATTAATTCTTCCAGACAACCTTCCTAACTGCCGAGCTATTTCAGGGGGTACAATGATCTTCAAATCATGTGCTAGTGTGCTATATAAATAAACTGGATTGGATTAGTGAGCCTTCTCTTCCTGCCCTCATCACTCTCCTGCCCCACTCACCCTTTCGGCTGACAACAGCCATGGACGGACAGGGCGGAGGGTGTTTGCATGTAAGAGACAAATAGAGAGACCACAGTGCACCACGGGCTTGGAGACTTCAGACCAGGCGAGGGTGTCTGCGTAGTCACACAGCGCCCTCTATAGGTCACTAACCAAACTGCCATTTGATGCAAAGGGTCAAAGAGGTTAGGACTGCAACAAAAGTGCTGTTACACACTTGAGGATCTTTGCACCAATATTTCCTCTCCGAGTCTTGTGTTGCTTCACTGCAGTGCACGTGTGTATGCGTTTGTGCTGTCACACACTTCACCCACACGTTTTGCCTTTAATTCCTGCCAGGGCTCCCGGCAGGTATCGCTGCACTTTTATTTCATTTCTCTCAGCATCATGATTCCAAGCTCTCACGCACGTGTGCCCTTGCCTCCTAACTGTTAAGCTGCTTCCCCACTGAATCTTCCACAATGAGAAGCTCCTGTGGTGCAGTAGGAAAGAACAATTGAAATAAAGTGTGTGATCCCATCTCATTCGTGCTCCCTTTGGTTTGTTTGGAGTTTATCCATGACAATATTCATCCGTCGTGTAGTTTGTTGAGTACTGGGAAATAATCTGTTCCTGAATATGCTTTGTCATTATTATATATCTTACAAAGGCATTACACAAAAGAAATCGACACAACAAACAAATCAGCAATCATCCCACTGTTTTTGGGAGGGAAGAAGACAACATTACTATAGTCACATTTTGAAACCATAAGCCAAACTTGTGATTTTACTTCTTGTAGGGAACATAAAGATGTGTCCCAATACTTTTGGTTATAAAGTAATCCTCCTTCCATAGTAGGGGATACGTTCCAGAACACCGCCAACAATAAGTGAAATTTCCGATAAAGAAATACCCTTTTTAAATACTGCTTGCGCAATATGGATTTTACCATGCGTTGTAATTTACTGCTATGACATTCCAGAAGAAAAAGCCATCTTTTGCTGAACCTAATCCATTAATATTACTGAACATGTTGCATATTACATTATTATTATTATGAAAATCTGATGTTCTAGAGAAAAAAAAATGAGGCCAGATTCTGAGTCAAAATTAATTGAAAACATTTTACTTACATTTCTGATCAAGAAATGTAGTAAAAATTTGTTGACCCTCCAAAGATGTACATTACAAAATGAAACTCCAGCCGTTACTTTCTACTGGCGTAAAAAGGACTGAAGGACTTCACCTTCAATAATCATCTTCAAGTCTGAGCTAAAATACTTGATGTTTTCATTCTTCTTTCAAATTTACCGAGTCAAAGAAAATAGTATGCTGCCATCGAGTGATCGACAGTGGAATTACACTCAAAATTACTGGAGGGGGGGGGGTTAATGTATTTTGATGAATTATGTCATCTTTATCTGGTGATGTTCTCGACATCTGAACAACAAATTGAGCAAAAAATGGTCGTCAAAGGAAGCAAGAAGCATTGCAGTGACAGGTAACACGGTAAACATACACCAGCGGGATATACTGCATAATATGATGATATTGAAAGGCAGAGGAGCCTACATACAAGTGAAAGGTGCAAGGGAAGCAATTGTGCAGCCCCATGCAAAAGCTCCCAAGTGTCTTAAACCCCTGCGGGTCCGATAGCAAAGCTCAAGTCTTGCTTTTTGGCAGCTTGTTATGTTCGGTCCACTGTGTAGAAAGAGGCCGAGGTGACTATCACGCTCTGACTCAGTCATGAAGTGGCAATTGCACTCCACAGTAAGGAAGAAAAAGCTATCCGCTATCTCCCTGATTGCATGAGTCCAGGCCAAGCTACAGCAGCAAGGCCAGCAGACATGTTGATGACCTGCGAGTCATTTTTTGAAGATATGAGTCAAGACTCTGATGCGCAGGAAGGTCCGCACTTACACCTACTCTGTCGGCTGCTTCATCATTCTGACCGGCTTTTCCTTGAGGAGAGCAGCATCAGCGATGATCATATTGTATAAACAGATTTTTATGCCTCCGCATAGTTTCAAGGTAATAAAATGTGTCAGAAACCCGAGCAAATCATTACAATATAGCGGACACTAAAACACTTAAGTCGGTGGAGGTTTTACATGGGGGGGAATAAAGGTGGCGTGCTAATAATTGTGCTAAATAAACCAGGAAAACTATAGGACTCTCTCCTACGGTCTGATGTGCTTTTGAAATTGTTTTATATGGAATATTTGCCCTTTAGCACACAAGGTTGGGGTTAGGGTACCCTGAAGATAGATTCATTTATATTTATATTGTTGGAAAACTGACTAATCCTAATTTCTCATTAATACCAATTACATTTTTTTTTTGCCCCTCACAAAGCTAAATTTTTGTTCAGTATTTTATTTCCAGGAAACCCATGTTCAAAGTTTTAAAGCGTAACAAAATTGAAATTGAACTGTTCAGGCTCTGTTGAATCGCAACTCATCACTCCAGATTATGTTACATCCCAAATTGAAAAACATACAATAGAAAAACTCCTGCCGCATAAAACGCATCAGTCTCAGTTGGAAAGACATTCGTCTGTATTCTGATACAGGGGGAAACAAAGCAGGACCCTCGCAACACGCACACACTCGCGCACACTCATGAATATGAAACAAGGACATCAGGATAGAGGCTTAGTATTGCCAGAATGTATTTAATTTAAATTACAACATATGCAAACTGAAGAAGTCCAGTAGGACTCAATGTTTTGCTTTAAAAGCTATTGATTCATTTGGAGCAAATTTACTTCATTGTGGAAAATTGTTTACGATGACAAGGACACAATATTTTTTTTTTCCATGTGCTTTAAATATTAGGAGAAATTGCGCCAATGACCTCATTTGAAAAAAATTATTCTATTTCAAGTGTGAATGAGAAAAATGTGGAGCTCCAAAATTTTATGGATCTATCATTGAGAGGAAAGGATGCGATTGATGTCAGGATCCGACCCATCTTTGATTAGGACAGTAGACAGACAATAAGAATATTAACATTGCTAACTTGGTGATGCTTTCAAGTGGCAGCGGACTTGTTCACGAGTGAGTGAAGAATGCAGCAGAAAATCAACAGGCGGATTGCTTCAGCGTCCGCAATGATGCGAACCTTGTATCGGTCCGACGTGGTGAAGATCATGGACACAAGCGGCCAAAATTTTGGTCCATTTTGGTCCTCACCTTTGGAATAGCCTGCCAGAGGACGTCAGGTCTGCAGAGACTGTTGATATTTTTAAGAGGAAGCTCAAGACACACCTTTTTAGTTTGGCTTTCAACAACTTTTAAATAATTTATCTTTTCTTTTGATTGAGAATTATTTTAAAAAAATTTTTTTTTTTATCTTATCTTACTGATTCTAGTTCTTAGACTATACTACTGTTCTGTCTTTTAGTTTTGTTGCTTTCTGTCGTTTTTTTTTTTAGCTCCAGTGTTTCCTCATGGGGGAGCCTCCGCTTTGAGGGAGGGGTGACTTTTTTTTTTTTTTAATGTTTTGCTTTGAATGTTTTAAAGCACTTTGAGTTGCATTTTTATGTATGAAAAGTGCTATATAAATAAAATGTGATTGATTGATTGATTGATTGATGTGAAAATGAGTTTCCTCCGCAGGGTGCCCAAGCGCTACCGTAGAGATAGAGTGAGATGCTCAAAGTGCACTAACCAAAACTTATTTCCAAAGCGTTGCTGTTTCGAAACTTCTCCAAATATGTTGTTTTAGTTTAGCTCTTTTAATTAACATATGAATCTGATACGAGTGTTCTACTTTGGGATCCTTTGTATAACCTACGAGTGTAATAATTTGATATGTGAACAACGGGTAGGACTAGATGAGTATTGTACTTCTTCCTAATGCCTTTGAACATGTAAACCGAGTTGATCGATGACATCTACTGATGATTTTCTTTTCTTTCTTCCAATCTTTGCTACTATCTCATTATGTGTATATTTGTTCAATCAATCAATCAATCAAGTCAGAGCTTTTCTTTGGCTTGATCACTCCACCCTTTCGAGAGTGGTCATACTGTATGTCCATAGAAACCTCCACAGCACAACTGTAAATGGATATCCATCTCACTGTCAAAATCAATTTACAACCATAATTGACAAGCTGAAACAAACCTTTTTTTTTTTCCCATGACAGTAGAAGCACACGCTACAGCCTTTGAGGGAGGTCTGTGTTCTACTGAATACATTCCTACATGCCTGCCCCCCCCAAAATCTTTTGGAATCGTTTTGATTGCTGTTGATTTTGGCCTTTGTTTGTAGCAGCATTATGTACGTGCTATTCTTCATGAACCTAAAATTTGGCCTGTTACTGACATGTGGATAATCATGTTGACGTAACTTCCCATCATCTTTAATCATCCCTGTGATCCTGATTGGACAAACAGATGAGTACAGTTCTTGTTTACAATTACTCAAAGGAGTTCTGACTGGGAAAAAAAAAAAAAACACGGAATGCGACAACCGGTACAATCCTCATCTTCCCTGTGGCTTCTTCACTATCCAACTTGATTAGCAGGAAATTGTTCATTTTAGCGATACATATTGCAGCCTGTGATTAGGCCTTCAAACAGACAAAGGCAAAGCACACTGAGCATGATATATGACATCGGTTACTTCCGCGTGGCTGTCTTTTGGCTCTTTTTAGAGAGGTTCTGTAGAACTACACCAATAGCTGCGCGAGGGCAAGACTTCTGCGATGTAGCTTAGCTTGCTACAAGGTGAGTACACAGCCAGATCTAAAAGGATACTGCAGGGCAACAATAAAACACCCACAAAGACAGAAGGCGGGGGAGGGGGGAGAGGTGAGGTGAGAGGAGAGGAGAAAAAGCCGGGTAAATGAGAAACAACACCGAAGCGCTCCAAAGACAGCGACAAAAGAGTTCCCCCCCCCCTGCAGCATCTTCCTAAGACATGACTAATACATCACTTTCAGTCCATCAATCACAAGACTCAAACCATCGATCCAAGTCTTTATACCTTTGGAAAACAGAGGAGATGCAGTGTCCCACTAGTGTCATGTATCAGGGAAGCATACACGCATTTTTTTTGTCACTGATGCGTCCATCTATTCTCTCTAATTCTGACAACTACTACTAATAGAGATAGTGCAGTTCTAGAGGATTCGCTGATGAATTGTCAAATCACAGGGAAGACAGCACTTTCTAAGTGGAACGATTAGCATTGGGATTTCAGCGGAAAAACGGGTAAGTAAAGAATTTCAATACGTTCGCCACCATTAATAAGCAGCAGACAAATAAGAATTAAGCCCTACAAATGCTTGTAAACCAACACACTCAAGACACTGCGTCACACATTTCTCTGTCAGAAATAAATACTGCGTGTCACACACGGAAAGAAATTGCACACCCACACATTGTGTCAAAGGCAAAAAGTGTGTTTCCCCTTGGAGCCTGGTAGCTTTTGGATACCTTTAGTATGGTCGATATAGCTCATTTGTAAAGTTCCTTCCTAAGAAAGAAAGGGAACTTTTTGAACCCTGAACTTTTGTTTCCCTCTGGACACCAAGCAGAACATTCTCTGTGAAATTAAGTTACTCTTTGCTGCAATTCTCCCTGCAGCAATGCAGGGTAGAGGCATTAGATGTTTTGTGCCTTTGCAAAATGCCTTCAACTCAGTGGAGGTAAATGTTTTTGAAAACAAAACATAAAAGAATGTATTTTTGGACACCGAATTTCCAAGGCTTAACAATTAAACTGCAGTCACTTAAAAAAAAAAAAAAATGAACTCGAGGGAGTGAGCCACAGTTGTCACATGCTCTGGTTCCCTCAACCATGCAGTCCAAAAACAAACACTTCTGACAGTTGGCATTGAGCGTCAATGTTACGGCTGCGGCTAGTCAAATAAATGTGCGTGTGTTTACGAGAGATAGGGAAAAACACACATCAGTCTATCACTGATTTTTTTTTTTATGAGTATTTTACCAAATGTGCCTTTGCCCCAGTGACTGATGCAGCTCGTCAGTCTCCTTTTGGAGGGACAACGCGCAATCCTACACGCAACAGAGCCACAGTTCCACTGCACCCAGTCACGTGATTGGACATTGGCAAATTGGCGCAGAAAACAAAGGTGGGGAAGATGTGATGACAACAACAAAGTTTGGAAATTTGCCTGCATGCATGCCATTAATTTCTTTACCACCCACTCTCTGGAAACGTATCGCACTACAAAGTCAAAGAAACGACTTTACTCTGAGATGTTGTAAATTTGAAAGAATAATGTAGAAGAAGAACGAAAACCTGGTGCTTAGCGGCAAAGCCTAGTTTTTACTGAAAATGATTTATTGTCGTTCTCTGTAATCTCGCTTTTAAACGCGACAGAAAGCAACGGCAGTAGGTTCATTTTACAATGTACATCTTTGGGCATGATTGTTGATGTACTCTATATTGTGAGATCAATTTAGTTTGTACAGGGTAAACCATTTTGACCGGGCTATGTCGTTCAAAGGTACTGCAATGTCGGTCAAACGTATTGGACGCTCACCAACAGTGAAAATTAAGCAAGCAAACATTGTTTATAGAAAATGCTGATATTGAATGTTGTTTTATTGTCAAAAAATCAATCCATCCATACCGCTTATCCTCACAAAGGTCGCGGGGCGTGCTGGAGCCTATCCCAGCAATCTTCGGGCAGTAGGCGGGGGACACCCTGAATTAGTTGCCAGCCAATCGCAGGCCACACAGAGACAAACAAACATCCACACTCACACTCACACCTAAGGGCAATTTAGAGAGTCCAATCAACTTACCATGCATGTTTTTGGAATGTGGGAGGAAACCGGAGTACCCGGAGAAAACCCACGCAGGCACGGAGAGAACATGCAAACTCCACACAGGGAGGCCGGAGCCGGGATCGATCCCACGACCTCTGAACTGTGAGGCGGACGTGCTAACCAGTCGACCACCGTGCCACCTTGTCAAAAATTGTTAGTGTAAAAAAATCAAAGATAATGGGGATATCCACCCGTTTTTTAGCAGTTCTGCCAACAACAAATATAAGATGTGTATCAGCATTGATTACAACCCAAAAAAAACCAAACAGCAAAAGCCCCCCTTTGCCTGCTATGACACTCACAACACTGGTTGGGATTGTAAATATTGTGACAATTTTTCATCTGCACTGAATTTTACTAGCCTGGTGGTATGACGATAAAAGGACAGTAAAACTTGGTTTGTCAGTTGGTTTCCTCTCGAGGAGACACAAAAACAAACGGCTGATGATCATGACTTATATCGCAGTTATAAATCAGAAGGAAACACTTGGTTGCTGCCTGTGTCGGAAAGAGCTGCGCGAGATTGAGCTTTTGGGGGTTGGCTGACTGCTTCATATTCCATCACTGTTGTGAGAAGTGGGTGACCTGCTACATCAGGGATAGACTTCTCTGAAATGTATTCTTTAACCTCATTCACTCCTTTCCCCATCTCTTAATTAAATCCCCCCTTTTTCACCTTTTTCCCCTCGTTCTTCACATTCCTCTTTGTGTCTTTCACTCCAGCTCTCAATCTCTCCGCCTGCTGCGACTCCACGGCTGCCGCTGATTGATGACGAGACAAATCTCTCAAGGACAGGCACCTTGTTAAAGTCGGACCAACGTGTGCTGTCTGTGGGACCAAATGGAGACGGAAGGACTAAGTTAGTCTGATTACACGGGGGCGTGCCTGATAACGAGGGTTGAAAAGAGATAGCTAATTTCCTGAAAACACATGCAAATTTTCCAGAAACTTTCCATAGGAAAGTTTTGTTTGGGAATTTTTCAATGGTGAACAGAGTTTGGAACATTCTGCATGTAGACGGCAATCCGTCCAGGCCCTGAGGTCGCAAAGCAGGCCCAAACAATGATGACGCCTCCACCTGTCTCGTATATGTTCCTTCCAAATAACTCAGCTTTGATTTAGACTGCCAACACAAGAATGTAGGCAGGGCAGCTCCAACCAATACCTCCAATCTTGTCACATTAAAAGGACTCGAGGTTGTCTGACATGCGCTTTTTTCAACCTGCTCCTTGAATGTTTACATATTGTGTCCAATGAAAACATGCCTTGTGGTGCACTATTAGTTTAAGCAGATTGTGTTAGTCTATTAACACTCAAGATAATCAGAGCAACATTTTATGACTAATTTGTGCAGAAGTGCAGGTAATTCCAAATGGTTGACATACTTTCGCTTGCGACCGAATTTTTATGTCACCGTGATCTTGTTTTACACCCTCACCAGGTAGCACAACCACAAGTTCCTTTTTTAGCATCCCCGCAGAGGCAACACCACCAGAGGCGCTTGCAGGATGGGGGTGTCAACTGTCATGTGTAAAGAAGAGGGGGCACAAGGGACTAGGAGGGATCTGCGGTCTGTGGTAACTCCCCCAAGGGGGTGGGCTGAGTCATTTTGGACAGATAGCGACACGCTGCGGTCTGATTAATGATGAGGAAGTGGATGTATTTATCACTGCTTCACATCAGCCCTGAGAGAAAGACTGGTTTGGGGCAAGAATTGAGAGTTTGTAATAATCGCAGATGCGATAGAACAGGGTTTATTAGATTAATAGGGGGGATGAGGAAATGGTCAAATTAAAGTATTCCTCCTTTTTATTTCATGATATTTACTGTACATCAGGATGTGTTTCACAACTCAGGACAAAACGCCATTCGTTTAGCCGAATGTCAGCCGTGACCATGAAACGTTTTGGTGAAACAATTTCAAGTGTGAAAATCAAATGATTTAGTGGAATCATAAACTTTAGGCTATGGAACACTTTGTAGCAAGCAGCAAAGAAAAAAATATATATACGTACATCCAACCCTCCCCCACCAATCACGTACAAGCATAAAACTCCATACTATATGTCAATCCAAACTGAGCTGTATGCTAACATAAGAATGAATAAGTAAACAAATCATACATGAACAGACTGTAGCAGCTGAACAGAATAGAACATGAATACCTAAATACATATATACCAATCATAACAAACAATAAATAAGACAATATAATGAAATCAAAAATGTGTTTAAATAGAGCCCTTTTGTTGGCTTAGAGACACAGTCGTAAGGGTGCTCGGTTCTCTCTTGAGGGACGGGAACAGACACAAAGTGCAGTGATATAGGTTGAAATGTATAACTTGAATAAACGAATAGAGTTGGAGGATCTAATATATTCAGGCAAACTATTCCAATCAAATGGGGCTTTATATCTAAAGGCACGTCGTCCAGTTTCCTTCCTTGGTGTAGGGGCATGAAAAAACAGGGATTCGGTGTTTCTTAAGTTATTCTTTGTATTGTGAGGATGCAAGTATTGTTTTAAATAATAAGGAAAATTGAAGAAATAGCATTTCTCATTCATTCTGCGATTTACTATGCTTCATTATGCACAGGTGATGGGCTGTCCAGTAGAACTCTCTTGGGACGCTGCAACAACTTAACTGAAAAATGTATGAGAGGAAAACAAAGCTGGGAAGTTAGTGTCCTGTTTAAGATTTTTCTAATTTTGGTCTCTTTGTTTTGAGGATTTACCTTTTTTTATGCTGGGGTAAACAGACCATAATTGAGCAGCCGGTCAAACAAATCTAAATAATCGTCGTCGAATTCGTAGATGATGGAGAAAGGAGGTTGATGAACGATGGAAACAGATCGGAGAGGCAAAACGATGCCTCATCTGCATTTCCAAAACAAGATTCCTTGTCCAAACAGATGATTTCTCATTGCGTTCCACTTGCGGGATGAATAAAACAAGCACTCAGTCGCAGGCCATGAGTACCTGAACAAATTGTGATGAATTGGTGTCCTCCACAGTCAAATCAAGAGAGCTTGTTTTGAAATCAGCCAGCCACTTACAAATGGAGATTCAATTAAATAGTTTAGATTTAATGCAAACTACTGAGCAGAGTGCGAGTCTGATCATGACGAAAGCATGGTCATTCAAGGCCAGTTGTAAGTTTGATGAACTTTTCCCTTTTATCACAGCAACATTCCTTCTCATTACTCCTCAGGGTGATCAGAATTTAAAAAGGATGCGATTCAGTAAGAGACTTTACGTAAGTCGCATGAGGCCAACATCATTAAATTGCCTTTTAATTCTTTTTTTTTTTGCTGTGTTGACTATCCAAACATGCAATCTTATTTGCATTCCATGTTGCTATTCCGTCCTCTTTTTCTTCATTTCCGCTGCATCCTTTCCTTTCCCCTCCTCTCCCCAGGCCTTCCACCGACTCATTCAACATTTATGGCTGTCTGGAACATACGCTAGCAGCAGAAAAACTGAAGGGCGTACATTCTTATCCTAACGCCAGCACCAAACACAGGTTATTTGGTATCTGACTAGGTGTGTTTCTTTTCACCGCAAACGCTTTATTACATCAATTCTCTGGTGACATCTCACGGCTGAACACTTTTACTGGAGCAAACACTGTCTGGAGCTCAAGACAAATCTCCCCCACAGGGGCGTCCTCCTAATCTTGTCAATTTCGCCTGTCATTTGAATGTAAATCACAAGAATCCTTGTCTGCTTTGGATCACTAATGCGGTGCAGGGTGTAGGATGGCGGCTGAAACTGCGGTGGAGCACTGTGATAATCTTGGAAAACGTGCAACTGCTACACCAGAACAGATTATTACCTTTTTTTTTTTTTTCAAACAAGAACGTTATATGAATGTTCCCATCTTTAGTCACATATTCCTCCCCTGAAATTGAATCATAGCAGCTTGTCCCTTTTTTCAGATTTGCACCCACAACCACGGGTTGCTTCGGTTTTTCCCTTCCAGGTGCTGTGTTATGGGGCTGAATGACGGTATTTTATAAGTATGAGCATTCTTCATTGCGATATAAATTAATTACTTCCCAGTCTCGAGATGAAAGAGAAAGGATTACATCCGGTGAGATAAGCAGAAGCTCAGTTGAAGAGCAGAAGGTCAGAGGTTGAAGTGTCAGGCCGAGGTTAGGTACAGCGTTGAATTATTTATGCGCTCGCTGGTCACAAATGTAAATAATAATCTAAATGTGGCGGTAGAGTCCTATGAGAGCCAAGTTCATGGGTACACAATCGGCGGGCAACACCAGCCGTTTAGTCTTGTCCAAGTGGCATTTGACAGAATGAATAATTCGTACCATTGGGAAGCCACAATAAAAGAGAAATGTATTTGATTAGCATGCGATGGAGTGAGAACGGGCCACTCTGAAGATTGAAAGAACAGTGATGGGCATTTTTTTACAACTTCCACTTCATATTGAGCTCTTTTTATGTGGTGCGCAGTCTTAATGGACGGCCATTGACACGCTAAGCACATCTGTAGTGCAGAAAGAGAGATTCAGCAGTTCATATTTCAGAGGTTCTTTCATTCCAGGCCTTCAGCGTGGCCGCTACATTCAATCAGGTGTGTTAATAATGAAAGGTGGTTTTCTTTTGTTGCTAATCTTTCTTATTTGCTGTTCAGCCACTTAGGGCAATTTCACTAGATCTTGTGTTTGAATACTTGGCCCAGCGGGTATTAAAATTAGATGAAATGGGATTATAATAATGTTGAGAACCCTCAAAGAAGGCAATCCATACGCAGTGCTTTTCTCTCAGGCACCACCGCAATCTCTATGGGGCAATATTAATTACTTTCAAAGCACTGTGAATGTTATTAGGATTTCTCATTATGCATCTTGCAGTCGCTGGTATGAGTAAAAGCACAGGAGTAGGAGACACTTATAATCCTAAAAGAACATATAAAATGGATCCTTTTTTATAGATAGCAGAGTTTACAAAGTTGAACACAATCTATTCTGGGACACTGCTTGACATTCAATCTGTTCGGATTACAAAATGACTTTTTCCATTAAGAATGAATGAAAGTGACTGAATCACTTGAAGTGTCAAACTGACTATTTAAACAAGCACAAATTAATTGGGTTGCTGACAGTTCATGATCTCCACTTTTACATGTTTCTTTGCTAAGTCCCAGTTTGGATGTCGAGGGCAGCATTCAAACTTTGGCTAAAAATAGCCATGGATGTTCTTTTCAGCTCATTTGTCAACAAGCAAGAGCAACTCGTAGCCAATGTCAAACGTCTACCGGCAGAGAGGCAAAAGCGATAACTTTACAGATCTGTAGAACTCGTATATGCAGGAATGTTTTCATTTTTGTACTTCTGGTGGCATTCAAAGGCAAAAACCTCACCGGGGACGTCCGCTGTATCATCACTCCGCAGTGGAAAATGAACGGCTCAAATCAATCATGACATTAGTATGATACTCATGTTGGTGATTACTCTAAACGTATAACCACAACTCTACCTGTATATTGTTATTATACACTGCGCTTTGATGCAATAATGAGTAATATAGTCCTCAATTTCTCATTGAGAGCCAAGCACAGCCTTCAGCATAATGTTTAATTTTTCTGTGGCTATTTTATGGCAACACTTGTCCCTTTCTGCTTTCTTGGCTTTTGTGTAACTTTCTTATCCCTTAGTCAACCTCAGCCTTCCTCCCACTCCGCCCGTCTTTCCCTCCCTCCCACAGGCACAGTGGATCAGAGCTTTTCAGGTGATAAATACCTTGGACCAAGGGCTCACCAGCCACCGATTCCTGCCACTTTACTGTGTCACATTGTGGCCGAGGCCTCATTAAAAAGGCATTAGCCTCCTCTTGGTCCCATGATGGCCATGTCTGGTTCAGTCCCTGCCGCAGGGATTTATTTAAAAGTGGCGGCTGGAATAGATAAGGACAGGAGAGTTAGTTGAAGAGAGAGAAAGTGAGAAGGAGGGAGAGCAAGCGATGTAATGAAAGGGAATATTTGGTTGGAGAGAGTGAGAGGAAGAGAGAGAAGAGTGGAGGGCATGGCGTGTCTGATAATGAACCCAACATCTGGTCGTCCAGGGACACAAAGAAGGCGGAAGTAGAGATGACTAAAAGGAACCTTCCCATGAGTTCATATGCTGCCCCACTCTCATTGATACCGGCCCATTAAAGCCACCCAGGTCTCAACGCGATGGGGTCAGGAGGAGGGATGTCCGGGGGTTGGGAAGCGGATGAAGGGAATGCCGAGGTTGAAGGAGAAGAATGAAAACACAAGGGTAAGCATTGGCTGCACATCATTAGTAAATATGAAGTCTGAAGGGACGGACGGGAAGGAGAAAGGAGGTGGACAGGGTTGAGAGAGAAGAAGGAGACTGAATGCGGTGGAAGCGAACTAACGTCATCCAACTACTGTAATGTAGTCATTGTGGAAGCACATTCAATGAGAAGCAAAGGAGCCAATCTTAGCAGGATTAGGTATAAGAATGTGTGATGCGTCGTATGAAGTGATGCTTGTATTAAAAGCACACTCCCGTCGGAAGAGGCGGACACTGAATAAATGTGGGAGTAAAAGATGGGACGATAAAGTCAAGAAAACATGAAATACTGCGACAGGCAGAGAAGTGTTGCAGCAGTCTTCGGGTGGGCCTGACAGAGATGCAAGGCGACAGACTATTTATCCAAAGCTCCGATTCAAATGGTGCTGCCCTCTGCCCTCCTTCCTGTGACGGATGGAGGGAAAATAATTGCACGGTTACCTGTCACCGCCGACGCATGTGTGTCCGTCCATCCATTGATAGGCTGAGGAAATAAAGCATGGGTGCCGGCCGCTCAAATGCAGGATGGGGTCAGACAGTTGAGCATTACTCAGGTGCTGAAGAACCCGGTGTTGGTGGTAAAATAGCTACAGACAGATGGATCGGGTGTCAGTTGTCAGGCGCACCTCAATCTACACACGGTTGGTGGTTCAGAGATCAGGCAGGAGGCATTGACGGGAACTCGGTGTACCAATGCAGATGAGAAAGACAAGGTCATGCAGACACGGAAGTCTCAGGTGCAAGATCAGATGGAAGTTATTTTCTTGTACGGTTATTTACAGACAACACCGGGCAGCATTGGAATGCGTTTGTGGCCACTTCCAAATGAGGACAAAAATCACAGAAAATGAAGAAAGGGCTGTTTACAGTGCATTTTGTACTAAATCCTACTCAATTATTTGAATGAGAAACATTGTGTAAAAGAAAGCTGTTGGCATGCTAATTTGTCCATTATTATTTACGGCACAGTTTGGTTTACTGCCAGTCTGTTACTTTTTTACTAAGGTCTCTAATTGGAGGCAAAATCAAAAGTCATTCTTTTTTTTTTTTTTTTTTTTATATGTGTGCACAGCTTGCTCTGTTTCAAACTAAACGGTTGTTTACGTAGCAACATCAGCACAGTGAGGCCATCAAGAGGTAGTCCAAGTACACAATATTGCACATTCCAGGATAGGAAAGTTTTTCAGCAGACAATTAAAAGCATTCAGAACATCACCAGTAACCATCTAATAAACGTTAGCGATACCAAGAACATAAAGGGTGCTTGAAGAAAATGTTGACTGCAACCACAGCACATTTAGCCTGCTGCTGTCTAACAGCACATGCGGTACATCTGTGCCGCCCAAACATCAGACCACAGAGCATCCCACTGCTTTGCAATATGAAGCAGTTTATTTTTAATACTTATTATTTATTAATCCATCCATATCATGTGTGCTGCACTGGGAGCATCAAATAAAGGGGCTGCAAACTTAATCTCCTCTTCTCACTGTTATTTCTGTTTCCCACTGAGGGTTCTACCTCGAGCCCGCAAACTTAATCTCCTCATATAACTTTTTTTTTTAAATTTCTAATAAATGAATCAGAAACGTGTCCCCTCTGTGAACTGCATATCGATCGGATTCCTGCGTGCCAACCAGCAGAACTTATTTTTGCAACTTTGAAAGACTCTGACAACTCAAGACATAATCGGTTGCTCGGTTTAAATAGATTGGTCCATCGGATCGGTTATCTTTTTTTTCTTTTTTTTTTTTAACACTCGCTCATCGATGATCGGCTTCAAAATCATGTTCGCGTCACGCCTAAAGAAAATGGATGGTCAATGGCTTCCTTTGAAAATAACAATAGCTTAGTATATCCAGTAAATGCCTGTTTGCAATTTGGGGTACTTACTTTCGACAGACCGTCTGATATTTTATTAATATGAATAAACTTTTCACCATACATATTAATATTTAACTCCGGATGTTTGTCACCAGAGACAAGCGTGTATGTTTTAATCAGCAGTCTCGCAGTCACTTCAAGCTTACTTACAAATTCATAACTTCTCCTTGTTTATGTGCAACATCTTTTTAATAATCTCACAGCGCATGGAGAACAGGATGGGGATGAGGAGGATGTTGCTGAAATAGCTGGACAGTAATGAGACGACAAGAGTGCGGACATTTTTGCTGACGCCTGTAGAATCCCCCAAAGTAATTAATAATAGGATTCCTCACATCCCTCCATACACCGCACTATTCCTTATTACTTAATTCCTGCTCAGCAGGCATGACGTTCCCATGAGGTCGCTCCTGTATCACCCTCCCAAAAAAGGTCAAACAAAGTTGAAAGGCAATCAGTCCCCAACCTTATTCCCTCACAGGTGATTTACGTCCTGTGTCTGCATGCGAGAAGGACCCCCAGGGGATTTGGGTGAGGAGAGGTGGGCCACTTCCATGACACTATGGTCAGGGGGCTTGTTTATGAAAATAAAAAATGGCTCGTGGTCGTTGAGAGAGACCCTCATATCGGGGTTAATGACATGAAATCTTAATGGAAAATGTGTGCAGGAACAGAAAAAAAATCTCTGGATTACAATTTAAGTAGTACGTGTCAAGTCTCAATAACATGGTGATTACTAATGTAATTTACAAATGGGCAAGGCTCACCACAACGCAGCCTCTAAGCACTTTATGGTGCAACAAGGCTCCAGTTTATACTAATTGAGCTGTTATCTTTATTTGCAGTGGTCACTGGGATATTACAAGCTGCAACGAATACGCATTAAAATGCTAATTGAAAAGGTTTTATTAGTTGCAAGATTAATTAATTTGTTTATATGGCCACTCAACGTTTGCATCCAGCCGGCTATTACAATGCAAGTCTGACGATTAACATTCAGTTTTGACATCAGCGCCATGATAGGAGGTGCTGTGTCGGCCAAAAACATTTACCTCTCATTCATACCAAAAAATACACATATTCACTAAAAAAAACTCACTGTTAAAAAAGTTCAGCAAAAAAAAAAAAAAAATCACCAAACATCTCAATACACCAAAAAAATCACTCACACCAAAAAAACCCTCTTACAAAACACACAAAAAAAAATTAAAAATACACAAAAAAGTCACTCTCCAAAAACTAATTCAGTAAAAAACCTGCTAAAGGCTAGCCACTCAGCTAGCCACTGTGCTCCCCAGTTTGTGTTTATGTCTTAAATGTATAGAAAATTAATCCTTTTTTTCTTGTCTTTCAACAAACCAAGTTGTTAGGACCCATTAAATGAATCCATCCATTATCTATACCGCTTCTCCTCACAAGGGTCGCGGGCGTGCTGGAGCCTATCCCAGCTGTCTCCGGGCAGTAGGCGGAGACACCCTGAATTGGTTGCCAGCCAATCGCAGGGCACATAGAGACAAACAAACAACCGCACTCACAATCACACTTAGGGGCAATTTAGAGGAAACCGGAGTACCCGGAGAAAACCCACGCAGGCACGGGGAGAACATGCAAACTCCACACAGAGAGGCCGGAGCCGGGATCGAACCCACGACCTCTGAACTGTGAGGCGGACGTGGTAACCAGTCGACCACCGTGCCGCCCCATTAAATTAATGAAATGATCTAAAAAAAAAAAAAATACGTATCTTGTAATATATCACCACACAGATTTCAACCTTTAATCTGCTTGCAGCTATGACATTGATCGCATTAAAATATTAACAAACAAAAGCCCAGGTGTGTATTCATCCATCCAGGAAAATGAAGAAAATGCAGCGTTTGTGGTCTATGATTAGTTTGTAATGAGAGCTGTGCCGTTGTTCCCCCACTGTAACAGTCAGTTATTTTGGTACGGTGTCTCGCCACACGGTGGTGCCTCTTTGGTTTATTATGTCACTTCTTTTTCCCTAAACTTCAGTGCACCTTTTGTCATGGACTCTGTCGGGTGTACCTGACCGCTATGTTCTTAAGTAGCGTGCGGTATGCTGGGGAAGTATCGGTTTTTTTTTTGCTAATTAAACAACGGCTTGTGGAACATCAAGAAGTCTTTGCGCGTTCGGCTATCCAACAACACCCGTCCATAACTAAGCATTCCCTCAGCTCACTACCACTCGTTACACCACGATCAATTAAAATGCATTATTTCTCATCCTTACAAAGTGGGGACTGGTTACATTATGTCTATCATTTAATTCTGCATTGTTAAGGAATACCGTTGCTACTTTGAAACTGCAGTGTAAAGAAGCTTCTTTGAGTGGTGATTGCATCCTGGAAGTCTTTTGAAACGCAGACTCAAAAGCTCAAAAAAATATAGCCACTTGTAAAACTCAGCAACCTACTCTACTGACATTTACAACCACTCCAAAATACCACGAGGACACCCAGTGCCCACACTAAGCTACACTTGCTCATAGCAATAAATGCATGCAGTCCTACATGGACGTCAGTGAGATTTTAAAGCGATTTTTTTTTTTTTTTTCGTAAACACATGTGAAGAGAACTTACACACCCAAGGGAGCTTTTACCTTGAGTTATACACATCGAGCTGGGTGAAGCCAAATGCTACAGATTTGTGGCAGAATAACCTCTGACCCCAATACAAACCTGTAGTATACAGCCATACAAAATCAGAGGTATGATGGATTGGGATAGTTCTAAAGTAGAGGAAATCCATTGATTTTAGCTTTAGTGAAGGTTGGCCAGACAGTGTGGCCTGGCAGGGACTGATGACCTTGCTATCATCAGTCTAGATCAAAGCGATGGGGGTCTCCTGTGTGTGGGTGGTCAGGACAGAAGATGACAGAAGCATGATCATTATTAAACGCTTATTGAATGCAGTTTCAATCTTGCACTATGCTCAGGCATCCCTCAAGTTGTTTCCATATTTGCTTTTTGGTAGGTTTTCTTGACACATTTTCAAATGACGTCACTTTTTCTGTGCCCTGTGACTGGCAGGCAACCAGTCCAGGGTGTACCCCCCTTCCACCCCAAAGTCAGCTGAGATTGCCACCCGCAAAACAGGATAAGTGGCATCGAACATAGTTAGATGGATATTTGAAGTTGTCACTTACAAAACTTGTATATTAGCCCTCTGCTGGCCAATAGAAGAAACTAAAGCCCTCATGGGTGACTTTTCCATCTCACCCCCATTTTTCCAATCTACTTTCAATCTATTGCTGCCAAAATGTAATCAACTCTAGATCTTGACAATATTGACCAGTCTGTTGAATTATGTCAAATTCTATCGACCTGCACTCGGGCCATTATGTGCACACATGGTGAAAACAATACGTGTGAAAAGGCTAATAACGTAGTATAATGTATTCCTTTTCCGGTGCAATTAGATTGTCAATTACACAAACTCTCATGCTCTTATATTTGCCTTTAATATGTGCGCGATATCGAACCAGCCCAGTGAGAACACTTTCAAAGTCTTTCAATCCCCACCATTGAAAGTAATAACCCTTTTCATTAGTGTCTCATCACTAAAACTGCATGTTGCGAATAAACCAGACAGCTAATGTTAGTCATTATGAACATGTCAGTGTATTTTATCCCGATGGACAATAAAATGGAACCTGTCGTAAAATTAATCAACCTACAATCAATTGAACATTCGATTAAATGTGTCAAATATGCAGTATATACCATGTCATTTGGTATCCTAAGCAATATAGTGAGTAATGAGTGGTTGGTATGTGCTGACTTGGGAATAAAAAAGGTTACATTAGGTATTTTTACCCTGCAATTTTGTTTTTTTTTTTTACTTTCCATCCTGCATTCTTGCACACCCTCGTTTCCTCCATCTTGGTTCCACCTCACCCCACCCCCTTCAGTGTAAAGCCTATAAATCATATGGTGATAGATTAGCCCCGCTGGGGATGTCCCAACCCAGGGCTCCGGCGGGCCTCGCTCACCAGATAAAATCCTTTGTTCTAAACCCACGTCACCGGGGGATATTTACATGAAGGCCACTGATCCTAGTCATCCCGGCTTGGGAAGGGAAAAGAATAGGTTATATTCACAGGAACCCTCCAAGGACAATAAAAGACACCTATAACATATTTCCAAGGGACAAAATTCCAGGTCATATTCAGACTCGTAACTCTGGTGGGGCAAAATACTATAATTGTCTCTATTTGTATTGCGGTTCGGATGAATAATCAAACTAAAGTCTGTGTTTGGGTTCAAGGGGCATAAAAGGGAAGTGAAGCATATTGTTGCCATGTAAAAGATGCACCTTCCTGTAGCCTGAATCTGTGTAAGTGAATCCGACGCTACATCCCAGTTCACATTTTGCATCGCAACTACGGTTGGGATTTGTAACATTTTTTTTCCGCAATGTGGAGGGCAACACGGAGCTATACTGGATTTAAAAAAAAAAAAAAAGTAGATAAACACTGAAAAAAAATTGATGAATTTACTCCACTTTATTTTGTCAAGTGGTTGCTCAAAATAAGATATGTATAAAGATACATTTAGATGTTATAGTCTGCTTGAAAAAAAATCTATCCGGATTCAGGTGATTTTATTTCGTGCAACCACTTGACGAAATAAAATTCAGTAAAGTGACGTACAGCATTTTTTTTTTTCAGTGCAGAGACAGAGATGGCGCTCTGTATGCGTGTTATATTTCTCCACCCAAAACAAAGCAGCAAAAGTGATGCACCTTTGTGGTACTTGTGGTCACAAATGGGAAAACAAACAAAAGCCTCATGAAATTGCAATCAACTGTTTGTCACACTTTCACAACACACACGCAAACAAAACCCTGAATTAAGAAAATCTGTTGTATAAATAGGCACAAACACTGATTAGCCCACCCCCTCAGGTGTGTGGCTTCACTCAGGTGACACGTTCTCTAAATGATCCCCACCAACTAAAAAATAAAAAATTCAATATGACCTGAAATACCCATACCCAACCTCCCCCTACAAAAATGACAATTGTAACATAAATCTTGTCTGAACGTTGACAAAACAAAAGAAAAGAGCTGCAAATTTCCAACTACCCGATCATCACACAGTTCCATGCCCAGCAATTCCAGCCACTAAAACGCTCATCTAAAGCTGCCACAAGCAACAAGGTCACCCGCCAACATCGTAATTTCACAAAGAAACATCAGTCACTCACCTTCAATTTTAACTCCAGGCAACTCTCACAATAAGATGAAATATTTATGCAACTCGGTGAGCATTCACAGTTGTGACAAAGACGTAGCATAGCTTGACACATGGCGCAGAGTTAGCACCCTATTGTTAATGCTTCATGACAGCTGTTATGATCTCCAGGCTACTGGAAGGTGCTTACTTTACTGCCACCTTTCCATTCCAGACTGTCAGCTTTTGGTTGTGCTGTCCATTTTGACTTTAGATCCATCCATCAATTTTCAGTATATCCACTGTGTCTATGGCAGACATCCGATTTGGGCGACAAGACTTTTGTCCATGGAAATGGAGAGCTCGTTGACCTGCCAGTTGTGTAGAAACACCATGGCAGGGGTTATCACTTTTTGGACCTGGATTTGCTACCTCTGCTATCCATCCGTCCATTATCTGTACCGCTTATCCTCACAAGGGTCGCGGGGCGTGCTGGAGCCTATCCCAGCTGTCTTCGGGCAGTAGGCGGGGGACGCCCTGAATTGGTTGCCAGCCAATGGCAGGGCACAGAGACAAACATCCGCACTCACAACCACACCGAGGGGGAATTTAGAGAGTCCAATCAACTTACCATGCATGGTTTTGGAATGTGGGAGGAAACCGGAGTACCCGGAGAAAACCCACACAGAACATGCAAACTCCACACAGGGAGGCCAGAGTCGGGATCGAACCCACGCCCTCTGAACTGTGAGGCGCGCGTGCTAACCAGTCGACCACCGTGCCGCCCGCTACCTCTGCTACTAAATTACAATGACAGCCGAACATTAACATATCATATTAATTTTTTTCTTTACCTCAGAGTCATCATGATAATGGGCCATGAGTAATAGATTTTTGGGGGGACATTTGATGCGTCAAATTAAATTGCTTTTATTAGGTGTATTTAAAAGTGAAAGCAAAAACGATGAGACAGAAATCAGGACCGCCCGGAGATCTGACCGATCACACCTCTTTGGTGATTCAGCATGAGTTGAAGTGGAAGTCAACCCAAACATATTTTTTTTAAGAATATGTTCCCAGCAGGCCCACTAGTTGAAACATGGCATTCTGATTAATTTGGCGTTTGTGGAGTATAAGTTACGCAGCAAAATCCACCCGTTGTTAGCTAGCTCAGGGAGCGGCCATTTCGTCACATCTGTCCACTGAAAATGACATCACACACCCTCACATTACACGACCAATCACAGCTCAGTTTGAGAAAACAGGTGAGCCGTGATTGGTCGTTACCTGAGCCCTGAGCAACTGTGATGTCATTTTCAGTCGACAGAAGTGACAAAATGGCCGCCCCCTGAGATGGCAAAAAAACTGGTGGATTTTGTTGCTTAACTCGTATTCCACAAACACAATATTAATTAGAATGCTATTTCAACTAGTGGGCCTGCATAGAACATATTCTTGAAAAAAAATAGGTTTGGTTGACTTCCACTTTAAACACGAACAGGAGCATAAGCCCCTCTGAGAGCAGTTAACAAACACTTGACAGTATTTTTCCTTCCTGCCAGTATTCTGTGTTCCCTTTGCATTTTACCTTACGTTTCGTCTTTTTGACTGACATGTCACACATTCATACGGCAGTAAAATCAGCATTCATTTCCCAGTTTTTACAATCTGCCTTAGCGGTGCCATGATAGCTAATGACAGTAGAACATGTGACCTCATAGTGAAAAGGTTTATATGAGGATAAAGTGTATAGGAGAGTAAATTGGTTTCAGTGGCGAGTCTCCATGTGCGGTAATTAGCTAAGGTGTGTCAAGCAGTAGTGTGTGGCAGATGTGACAAAGGGAATGGTGACAAGGTGCATGCTGAGCTGTAAGGATTGAATATCAATTTAAAGGAAAATCAAGTTTAAAGTGAAGGTTGTGCGTTTCCAGCGCGAAATAAACAATCAGCGTGACACTTGAGACTTCGCAAGGACACTTTGAAAAGCACAAATATAAGACAAATAAGATGTAAAAGTACCGTTGATAACCAGCATTAGGGACTTTGTTGTTCTTTATATCCTGCAATTGCATGCATTATTAAATAGTCAAAGGCAGAATTTGACTTTTAGTATTCTGGAGTTTTATTCTACCTTTTCTCTGAGCCTTCATTCCTTTCGGTTTAGCAGCTGGTAGGGAGGGGTGATTTCCTCAAAGAGATCTCCTGCAATCATGTACAATTCTCAGTGACAAGCTATAAGGCTTTTTAATAAATGAAAATAAGAGGAAATTTCTGCCAGCAGACAGGAAACTGGAAGCTTTTTGCTGGTTGCCTGTTAAAAGTGTCTCAGTCCGTATTATACTGTGACGTTTTTCAGGGACCGCTCCAGATAAGAGTAAATAAAGCTTTTATTGCCTTGATTCCTCCAACGATAGACCTGGCGGTGTAATATAGCCACCAGGATATCAGGGGATTGGTGAAAAATAAGGTTGAGAAAAAGGTACGATGATTTTTTTTTTTTTTCTTCTATGTGGTGCAGCAGACGAAACAAAAAGCTTGCAGCAATATGCAACATAATTTCCTATTATACGCAGCACACAAACATTGCAAATTAACATTTGAATGACGTGTTTGTCTAATTAAAAAAGTCAACAAAGCTCATTCTCCTCTTGAGACAAGCTTTAATCAAACAACGAAAAGGCGTTGTGGTCGAAACATACAGCCATGCATTTTCACACATGACCTGCTAAACTCCCCGCCGACACCACCAGCCCATTATAATAAGGTCATATGTGGCAGAAAGCCATTTCCCTTCATCACCTCCATCAGCTCGCTCGCATATAGTACAGATGACACTTATTGATCCAGTATTAAAACTGCTAAAGACCCGGCATCTAATCAATACTTTTCCACCACTCTCAAAATTCCTTTTGTGCAAGAAAACCTCTCAAGCGGTTTGATTAATTTCTGACAGCACAGCTGAATGCTTTCTGAAAATACTTTTTTAAAAGTTGATGTCCTATTAGCATGATAATATGACAGCCACATATTGCTTAACTTGACTTTAATCATCCGCATTTATGACAAACAGCCATCGTTTGCAAGCCTCTCTGGGTCCATTTTAGTATTTCCTGTTAAAGTACCGGTAATCGCTTTCAGTCTGCAATTGCGCTATGACGCAGATTATCATTTGCCACTTTGTATTGCCGTCATGTATTTGACATTAAAGAGTCATTTAGGAACTTGCAAACAGTACATAACAAAAGGCAGAATTATGCCTCGATTTCATAGCTTTTATTAAGCAAGGGAAACATATTTGGTCCTGCATTGAAATGGCATAATTAGCATAAAACTAACCTAAATATAACAGTAATTTAAAAAGATGTCATTGTACTCTGTATATATTAAAAATACAAATTTTTCCATCCATTCGTATCCATAATGGAGCCCCCAGGCCTCACTAAACGAGGCCATACTACCATTTATACCAACCAATCAGTGTGCAGCAATTTTAGTTTGATTTAAATCTGTCAATATATCTTGAAATATACCACTAAAGAAAGCTAGCAAGCTGCTCATTTCACATTTTGATATTATATTTCTTCAAATATAGGGCCCCATACATAAATGTTGGCGTATCCTCAATTTCTTGCAGACACACGGCTCGCTGCGGCCGTTTGCCAGTTTGGCAGACCGCACTGCGCCATGCTGGCCGTTCAGGCGTCGTGAAGGTGAGTCCTTGAAGATGCCCAGCGGAATGACAATCTGGTGGCAGAAAGTCGCTCTAAAGTTACGCCTGCGCCGACCACATCTAAATGGGGGCGAACTCAGTTGTAAACCTATTTTGGATTTTGATTTGCAACAAATACCATTATAAGAATCGTAATTGTGATAACGATGATGATTATCATTATGATTATCTTACAAGTCTTGTAATTCATCTCATTTGATTGTGCTGGAGTACCTAATTCAGCAGGGGAACAAACTAAGGGCTAATTAGCGCCCTGATGTGGGAATGACGGGTGTTTATTTCAATTAATTATCAATTCGCAACTGAAATCAACACTTGCGCATAGAGCAAGTATTTAAAACGATGACACCCATCCCAGAGTGCTGGACTCTGATCCTCACAATTTCAGTGGAATTGTTTAATCCTCCCAGTGCGACGTGCTGCTTGACAAGGAAATGTTAATTACACATGTACATTATACGCATTCTCTTGTTGACTCTTGACTCTAATTTGCACATCAGTGGATTGTGATTTTCAAGCGCCGCAAATCTTCTGAAGGCTTCGGAGGGTGTAACGAAGGAGGGAGGGTGGGGGGCCAACTTCCAAACTTGCTACAACCCCGCCGCAGGCTGCGAGTCACTGTGGTACAAGCCATAGAGGTTTGTTTTTTGTAGATCTGTTTTATTATAGCTTCCTGCGCTTGTGAGGAAAAGACCCAGAGATTTAGGTATCCAAGAGGAACAGAGGGCAAAAAAAAGAAAGGATATCAGGGAAGGAAAGAGTGGCGTTGTGTTTACCCGGCAAGAACTAAGTCTTAGAAAAGATATCTAACACAGATAAGAGCCGCATGTGATTAGGAATGTGTGTCGACTTTTGTTCAAATCGTTGCGGGGACTTTCATGCCAGCAGCGACCGTCCTTTTTACTCCAATGAACACACATAAGCCACCATAGTGACGCCCACTGAAAGGACGGAGGAGACCGGCAATTCCGCTGATCAAATTAATAGCATTATTTACATCTAAGGGTTGTTGTGTTTCTTGTAAAACAAAAACACACAACTTCAGGCTTGAGTGCGGATAAACACTTTCCACATTTTAGTGGTCACCCCTGGCGGGATGTGAAGGTCAAAAGCTCTGTGATGTATAACAGCCGAACTGCCAGTTCAGCATTTTACACACATGCCTCAGCCTCCACAAGCGGAGATAAACATCAGGAAAATGATGGGAGCATCACCTTGACTCACACGTCTGTTAATCTTTCTGACACTAGATCTTATTAGCCTTCTGTTTTTTTCCACTCACCCAGAAGTCATCACTACATCCAATCCTCTTTTAATATAAGCAAAGCCAGGTCTTGCCATTGTATCAGTAACAAATACATACAGCCAAGCTGCGGCGTACTTTACAGTCAAACCAGCAGGCACCAGGCCACTTACTGTTGGGTTACTTGGCAACCAGCGCCAAATATGGTGAAACAGGCCATCCTACATTATCGTGTTTAGGTGTGTGTTACTTGAAATAGAGGGATCATTGTGTTGTAACTCTTGAGGCAGCGCCCCTAATCATATCGCTCACCACTGCTTCTAATAAAAAGAGGAGCTGGAAATGAAGATAAATTGATCCCTCAACTTATTTCATCAGAGGGACGCTGCCACAAATCCAAGAGACAGGTGTTTCTCAAGCGATCCAAATGGCTGGCTGCAGTTTTTTGTAGGTCTCACAGCACCAATACAAACATTACTGGCTGTTACATGACACATTCTATGTCGGGAATAGGAGAGTCGACCATGCAGTTTTTTTTAAAGCAGGATGTTATGTTTTGTTATAGAGCAAAAAAAATATGGATGACATGTTTATGGGTTGTGAGCCCATGCATCCAGATGGCACCTGAGGGATGCGTTGCAATAACCATAAAGCATTTGATTGACCACACTGGAATCCTCAATGATTAAGATGTGTCATTGCTATAGGCGTCTCAGTGTCACTTTTGAGGGACAATTTTTACATATGAAGCACAGCACCATCAATCCCTGAAAATCTAATTGTTTAATCCATAGGTAATTAAATGCACCACTACCCCCCTTGATGATTAATAGTTTCTGTTTGCTTATGTAAGCAAAATTTGACATCGTCCGCTCACTGTTTTTTGCAGTGCAGTTTTATGCCACTGAAGATTACGGGATAACAAAAATTTGCAAAAAAAATTTGCAAAACCAGAATTTTTGATACAGCTCTTGGACTGTGCATAATGTGCAAAAGAAAATCATCTTGCTGTACGGTCATTACCAGAAAACTCACCACATATCACAGATGATAAATATAATCCACCTGCACAACCCAACCGGCTACAAGGTGAACAGTAAGATATGTGAACTTTAAAAAAAAAAAAAGGGACTGTTTTGTTCAAGGACAGAGTCGGACCCTTTCTGTCCTTCCCAGTCTCCTAATGAATTGGTTTTAGCCTGTTTCGGAGCAAATTATCCTTCCCTCCCCTCCTAATTTTCCAATTTGCTGTGTCATTTATACCTAATTGAGGGCCGCACAGGGCTGCATTACTCTCACAAATAGGGCGATATACTTTATTGAAGGTCTGCTTTATACAGAGGAGCTGGTAAAGCAAACATCAATTGTAAGACCATATAGAAGATGGGGATTTTCCCAAGAGGTTCTTGCAAAGAGGCTTTAATTATTTCTCAAAGGCAATCCCCGACCATAGCTACTTGCTACCTACCACTACTCATTTTATAGCCTCACTCCTCCTCTTTCGGTGATGGAGATAATTAATGAGGTGAGAATTCACTTTATTTCAACCCTGCTCTGTCGCCTTGCCTGGAATTTGCATCACATATTCATTGAGCCAAATAAGAAACGAGTTTTCAATCTGCCCAAGTCCAGCATGAACAGAATGGCGTGCACTTATAAAAGTTACCCGTCTACATTGCACGAAATCCTACCATACATATACGAATACATATAAGTATACATATACGTATACATAAACGCACATATGAAACAATACATATGAATCTTTTAGCTGCTTTTAATTCTTGACGTCGATTGTGCGGTCGTCACTTCTTACGGCTGTCAACCCGTGATTTAATTAACTTTACACTGAACACACGCTGCGTTCCTCACTGCTTCAATGATAATCACTCGTCATCCGTTTTCCCCTATCTTGCAGGATTTTATTGTCATCACACCGCACTGATATTAAATTTAAATTAAAAAGGGGTAATCAAGTGCATAAAAAGTGACACCTCAACTACCTAAAGGGTGAAAATTTAATTAATCCCCCCCCCTCTCATTTATATTTCAAATTAGGAATAAATTATTTATATACTATTATTATTATTATTATTTCCAGATACATAAGTTAGGAAATATATACACTCACAGGACACCTGGATACTATTGAGGTTTACATGCTGAGAGGTGTTACTAATATTTTGGTGTCCTTTTTCTATACTATCCATCTGTATTCCATTTTCTATATTAGGGTAATTTCCATTTATGTGATATGAGTGCCGAGTGGTAAATTGCAGAATCAGAATCTAAATCAAACCCATACAAGATTAAATTTTAAAAAGTCTGTACTAATTGCATAAGTGTATCCACATATACACACATACACGCACACACACAGTGGAAAGACAATCTGAGAGTTGAGAAAAATTATGGAGGTCAGGACCGTGGGGACTTTATAGCTGACTACAGCCATGATGTCTGACAGGGACATTTAAGTGGGCAGGGGAGGGGAAACTCCAATGGCCTCAAGGCGGCAGTTGCAATTCTTAAATTATTTTGTTCATTAAATTATTGACTACATTTTAAATTATGGCAACTACTGCTTTCCTATCCCTATGCACTCTTTTCCTCAGAGTCGCCAGGGGTGGTTATTTACTTAACTACAGTGTGGGCCAGGCGTCTATTAGGGTTAAGTTGTTCTTTCAGCAAATTTCTTCGAAATCATGAAAAATCAAGCCGTTATCTCCGCCCTCAAATGCGATGAGCGGTGTCCACTGAATGCGCTGATGCCACACCTTGCTCAATGGCAAATGACAATCAAATACTAGCATTATCATCTACAAAAATTCATTTCAGAGCAGTGTTAAAATGTAACGCCTCCCGTAGCTGGAATATATCCCAGCCAGGTCACCGTGGCGCTCCAACAATGAGGCGCTCTAAAGGGCCACACGCTGACTGTCAAATCTGACTTTTTTTTTTTTTAATTACTGGCCCTGCCCTCATGAGTATTATATACACATATGTTTATATTATACCACAAAGATCACTATCATGTTCCTTTGCTGACAAATATCTTAGTTTTTAGTGTCGCAAATGGAGCCCAAGGAAAAGCTTGTCCTCCATCAGCAAACCTCCTGCTTCGCTTCCTTCCGAGCCTAATTTCCACAGGATTTTTTTTTAACGGCAGCAGATGTTCTTTTCAATCCCACCTGTCATCGGGGACCGCCCATCAAAACACCATCAGGACCCTACTGGCCACCCGACAAACACGTGTCTGGAATGCAACATGTTCAGTCCCATTTACCAGTCAGCCCTCCAGTCTGCCGTTTCACCACATCATCACTTTTGGGTCGTAAAGTGACTTTTTTTTTTTTTTTTTTTGCTGACAAACATAGCAAAAGTAGGGTGTCAACCCCTGGTTGTTTCACTATGGATTGAGTGAGAGACAGCGGCAGAAGGCAATGTACAAAGTAAGTACGTGAATAAATCGATTAGGGGAGCACTTGACGGATGGCATTTATAGGCGGCCACGACGCGATGGAGAATTCATTTCTCCGGGAGAACATGCCCCCACCAGGTTCATCAGTCTTGGCAGGAAATTTGGCAGGTTCCCCAGGGTTGGGAGCTCAATTAACCAAAGGGCTCTGGCCATTAGGGGGAGAGAATAGCTTTGTTGAGGAATACACACTTAATGGTTACAGCCAAAGCCAATTGTGAGGATGAAAACCAGGAGAAGATAAAGCATGGAACAAAGTATCCATAATAACATAACAACTTACTACAACGGTACAAAGAGGAGAGAAAATCTTCAAGTAAAAGAACAGTGGTGTCAAATCCAGGTCTAGAAAGTTAAAAAAAAAAAACTGCCACAGTTTGGCTTTAGGCACAGGTGCATCTACTTTATTGGCAGGTAAACAAGCTCTTAAAGTGGGAAGTCACCCAAAACATTTTTTTTTCAAGAATATGTTCTATGCAAGCCCACTAGTTGAAACAGGGAATTCTGATAAATATTGAGTTTGTGGAATAAGAGTTAATCCACTCGTTTTTAGCCATCTCTCGGGGCGGCCATTTTGTCACTTCTGTCGACTGAAAATGACATCACAGCTACTTAGCTTAGGTAACGACCGATCACGGCTGACCTGTTTTCTGAAGCTGAACCGTGACTGGTCGTAACCTGAGCCCTGACTAGTTGTGATGTCATTATCAGTTGCCAGAAATGACAAAATGGCTGCCCCCTGAGATGGCTAAAAACGGGTGGATTTTGCTGCTTAAAGCGGAAGTCAACACAAACATATTTTTTTCAAGAATATGTTCCCAGCAGGCCCACTAGTTGAATCACGGCATTCTGATTAATTTTGCGTTTGTGGAATATAAATCAAGCAGCAAAATGCACTTGTTTTTAGCCATCTCTGGGGGCAGCCATTATGTCTTCCGTCGACTGAAAATGACATCACAACTGCTCACAACGACCAATCACGGCTGACCTGTTTTCTGAATCTGAGCCATGATTGCTCGTTGTGAGCAGTTGTGATGTCATTTTCAGTCGACAGAAGACAAAATGGCCGCCCGAAGAGATGGCTAAAAACGGGTGGATTAACACTTATTCCACAAACACAATATTTATCAGAATGCTCTGTTTCAACTAGCGGGCCTACTGGGAACACGTTCTGGAAAAAAAAATGTTTGGGTTGACTTCCGCTTTAATTCATATTCCACAAACGCAATATTAACCAGAATGTCGTGTTTGAACTAGTGGGCTTGTTTGAAAAAAATATATGTTTGGGTTAATCTCCCCTTTAAGTAGAAGCACCTGTGGCTAAAGTAACTGTTGCAGGGTTTTTATTTTCCTGGATTTGACACCTCTGCAAAAGAATCCTTTGAAAATTCCGCAAAAACATACATAATGCATGTGTCTGAATTTGGTCATTAATGCAATATGTACTGCGTGATTTAATGTCCCATAATTAAAAAAACAAAACAAATGAAATGTATTATCATGTATTGAATCTATTGAATCTAAGAAGCTTTTCAATCATCTTCCTAATTGACTAACAAACTGCCATTAAAAATATATCCTGCTTTACAAAGGTAATAACGGAAGGTCATTTTAAAGCCTTGTGCTAGTCAATAGCTGCCCATAAGAAGTGATTGATGTCATTTTATATACTATAATTCTGTTTTATTGCCATTTGAATCCTCCAATTACACATTTAAATCATTTATTATAAATTACAAAATAAATATTATTAAAATAAGCATAAAGGAAACAGTACTTTCAACAAATAAAATATTTCAAAGTAATACCTGAGGGGAAAAGCCGAAAGGATAACAACAACCATTATAAAAGACATTTTAGTTTTATTTTCTAAATAAAGTATTTTTAACTTGCATACACTTTTTTGGGGCCATCTGTAAATTTTAGAAATTAAACTACCTAGCCCTGATATAATAAAGTAACTTTTGAGACCAACTTATAATGCTATTTATGATATTAAGGTGCTTGATTTTAGAAAGACATTTAACAGGATTAGGTCATTTAAATTTTAATTTAGGACCGGACCACTACCCCAAAGGTTAAATTGGACTATATTGTTACAATCAGTGATATCAAAAAAGGTCAAAAAAAGTTTCAAGTATTGTACCTGATATGTTTTGTTTACCTGCGTGAGACGTACTCAAGTTGAGTATCTGTGTATGGACTCCGTTCCCAATATCTCAGGTTCCAATCCTTCATCCCGCGCATCTCAGTGGATGATTTATGTGGAAGCGTTGCTCCGTGACCTCGAAATCCGCCCCATTCATACAGCACCTGTCACTGCACCACTGCCCACGTGCTTACTGAAAACCGAGCCATCCGTGCAATATGGCAATTTTCCGCCCACCTAGAGGATTAGAAAAAAAAAAAAGATGCAACCCATTCAGAGGCAAAACTGCGAAGATTCGTCTATGTAGAGCAGGTGTGCAAAGACTTCACTAACAAGGGAGTTGAACTGCATGCACTGCTGACCACAACATCTGTCGTTTTCGGGGATATGGAGGGGTGTTTTTTCTTTTTTTTTTTGTGCACCGCAGTAGTTTGCACAGTGAGTGACAGCAGATGATCAAGTGCTTAAGATGGGCACAGATGGAAGGGGCCAGGCTTCGTCTCTGTTTGGGGCAGGGTTCCAGTCCCACTCCTTGGTAGCATATGAGGCATGAGAAGCAAGCGGGAATAGTTTGAGAGCATTTGTTTGCTCGTCTGTGGAGACCCAAGGTGAGGCCTGGCCTGACCCGTCGCCTCATCCCAGGTGAAAACCCTGACGAGCTCTTTAGGCTTTATAACGAGCTTCTAATTGGCAGTTCACTTGTCCCTGAAGGTCAGAGTGCATGTTCCTGTGCCAGCAGCGGGAGAGGCTGCCGCTTCCTGCCAACAGCCGTGTTACGCCACTCACGAATATCCCTCTGTGCAAACAAAGTCATGGAAGGACAAGGGAACTTCTAGCATAAGCAAAAGCAAGAGTTAACTTATGATAAAAGAACAATGTAAAGTGGAAAGCTACGATATCTGATGTCAACTTAAGAGATGCATCAACTGTGGGCATGTGAAGCCCTTTGAGACTTTCTTATGATTAAGGGCTATATAAATAAATTTGACTTAACATTTTTGACCAGCAAACTCGTTTGAAAGTATTTGCAAAGTACGCTCGAATGTCTCATAGGCTACATGCTAAAAACATAATTTTTCCCATAATGCCACAGGGTATTGACTTTACATGTGCAAGTAAATAAAATGCTATGTGGTTAGCATTTGGCCTACATTATACCAATGAGTTAAAAAATGAAGTACTGTATTTTCCAAACTAGAAGCCACGACTTTTGAACCATGCGGCTTATTACCGGTGCGGCTATTTTGTGGATTTTTCTTCCACCTGTAGGGGAGGTCTAACCGATATTGCAATACAATACACTAAGGGGTGTACAATTGCCATTACCAGTATGTGACTGCAGGTGGAGGAGTTCAACAGGAGAGGGCGCAATGCACTAGGTTATGAATTAGTGACAAACTAGAGTGGCAGCAGCATGTTAAAAACTGTGTATTTGTCGATTCAAAAACATTTTAAAATGCAATAAATTGGTGGGGCTTTACAAGGATAAATCAGACGGTGAAGCCAGAGAACGATATCTTGCAAAAATAGACGTAAGTGGTTTGGATCCCTACAGAATTTCCAATACTGAGTGGAGCGAACACGCTTTTCTTTCCATTTGATTTGAGCCTTCGACCATACAGTCGTACACATTCTTTGATCTACGGTAGCTAGACAACATTTCTTGCCAAATACCTTTGCGATCTCCTGTCCAGTCAGTGGCGATATGCACCAAGGAGATGTAACCCGCCAAAATCAAGACGAAGAAGCAGCAGCAGAAAATAACTGTACAATGCACATCCGGTTCAATGACCAAGACTCCGTTTGACTGGCAGTTGTGTTTTCAGTGAGCAATTAAAAAAAATTTAAACTGTCTATTTCCTATTTATATACAAATGTATGCATGTACACTCTTTAGGACCATAATTACGACACTGAGCCCTTATTTATTGTACTGCTACAGGGGCATCGTTGATCTGTTATGTTTTGGGGTTTTTTTGGGGGGGGGTTCCGTTTTTCAATTCTGTAGCAAAATTAGAGAAAAAGATTTGTCTGTTTTATTTCATTTTGTTTTTTGGAACGAATATTGACAAGTTTAAAAAAAAAATGTACTCCCAGTTTTGTTCCTTTAACAGCCAACTAATGAACATACACGGATTGTCGGAGACAGAGACACTACCCTCTAGCGGACTGAAGAGGGATGGCTTTTAAAACACGTGTGAATGTTGACAATTGCTGTCTGTGGGATAGATAACACCGGAGTGGATTTTTACTCTGGTACCATCCGACTCCCACAGGAAAAAAAAAAAAGGAAAAATAAAAATCTCAGTCCCAGACCAGTGTTTAAAAAAAAAAAAAACGACAAATTGTGTCACTGACAATATAGGCAGCTTTAAGGACCTTCCACATTTATGGAGAATTTCTCTTTGCCCAGCAGGTGGAAGACTCCCCGACGGCACTCTTACTGGAAGCTGCAGTGGATGCCAAAGAAAAAGCAGGCGAGTGCTCTTTCAACATGCCAAGTTTTTTGTAGCCCGTTTAACAGGTCAGCATGTTGGACAGCAAGTTGATCATAGCGCCAACTACAACAACAACAACAAAAAACAGTCAAGTACTTTGATTCATCAAGTTTGAATTTTGCAACAGGTCCCAAGCTTGACGAAGAGGAGCTCAACTTCACAAGTTGATCCATGCTGCGCTGATCAGGTTATCCAACGCCACCTGTTGGACAAAAGCTGGAGAAAGCTAATGCAACTTGTTGACCAGGGTCTTCAATCCTGTTCCTTGTGGGTTGCTGTCCTGCCTGTTTTCCATAGCGCCCATCTGCAACACACCTGATTCAAATGATCAGGCTCCTAAAGTGCTTGCTGATCATTTGAATCAGGTGTGTCACAGCAGGGAGACAACACATTCATGAAGCCAGCCACAGGGAACAGGATTGGAGACACCTGATGAGTCTCCTGGCTGCAACATTGGCAAAATTGCTGAGGGGGAAAAAAAATGCTCACTTGATGCACCGCCATCTTTTTCAACAGCTCTCACTCAAGCTCTGGCATGACTGCACAAAAAGAGGGAAAAACAAAAAGCAGAAGTTTGGATGGAACACTGCTGGAAAGTAACATCAGGTCTCATAAGCCTCCTTCGGTTTCATCCAGAATCTTGGCTGGTGCTTCTTCCTGGAGTGATACTGCAGCAAACAATAAAATTGACAGTGATCTTAATGCATGTTTCCACCTCACTCAGGTGTAAAATCCAAGTCCAGAAAGTAAAACCCCTGCCACAGTTTAGCTGTAGCTGCAGGTGCTTCCACTCAAGGTAAACAAGCTCCCCAGAAGCTGGTTGATTGGACGCACCTGTGGCTGGGTTTTTACTTCCTGGACCTGGATTTGACACACCTTTGCTGATTGATAAGATGACAGGAAGCCCCTTGGTCAGCACATGCTGAAATAATTAGTCAAACATTTTATACGTGTATGAAAGTGTGTGTTTTACCAGTGAGGAGAGCAGAGTGGACGCCTCTTCAACAGCATGGTGGCCTGAAAGACAACGTAAGCATTCCACTTGAAAATACTCAGCCTGACAAGCTAGTGGCTTAGCAACCTGACATTTGGTGGACATGCAAGTCTCATGACGCCATGTACCAAAAAGATAGGAAGTCAGCCATTTTAAGGGTCATTTGGGCCATTATGTTTAAGATCTGAGGCTGTCGACAAATAAGAATCAACACACACATACTTGATTTAGTCAGTTTATTAATGATATATTTTATAAAGAAAGACAGAAATGGTGTCATTTTGCAGTGAACCTGGCCGTTCTTCTGAAGAGGCAAGGCTGTGGACAGAAATGAGACTGTTAACACGCATGCATGAAAATGTACTTTTTCAGTTTGATTGTGAAGTGTTGTCTACTTACTTATGGCAAAACGGCACTTTAGTCCAGATGCTGAAAAAGGTTTGAGCAAACGCTTGTTAGTCATCGTCATACAAAGTAGCTGCATTGCTGTTGAATAAACATCAACTTAACCATGAATAAATATTTAAATTGCGTTCATCCATTTATCAGTGTGTACGTTCCAAAAACGCGTCTGCTGCAATTTAATGTCGTAGGAAGCGTTAATTACCAACGCGAGAGCAAACGCTTTAGCTTACCATGTTAGCAAGGCGTGAGCACGCCAAAAGTGATTCTTTAAGTTAAAGGTGAGCCAAAGCAGTGAGTTTTAAGAGTCTATTAAATATTGAGCACTCACCAACATTTTCCATTTTGTTGTGCAGGAGATGCGTGCGCCGTGCGGAGCTGCAGGTGGACGCGGACGACCGGAGGCTGCCAGCGAGCTGCGAAAGAATGATTGACACTTTCCCCCCGATTTAAATAGGTTTCCAATGATGACGTCACTTCCAGAGAAAAAACAATAAAAACGTTTATTTAACACAGAGAGCTAAGTAGTCGACGTTGGTAAAGAAGTGTTACATTGAAAATGCGGTAGCGGAAAAATGGAAGCATTGTCATAAATGCTTATCGGGGTTCAAACCCGGGTTGTCTGCTCATGAAGACAGGATCACTACCACTCGACCATGATTTAGCTGCAGTGGCAGTCCTCTTTGTAGTATATATCAGAGATGACGCAGTGAGCGTGTAATGCATATATAGATAAATAACCAACCGAATTGTTCCAGAAGATCTGACATGGTCGAATGGTTAGTGACATAGCTTGATCTTTAGGAGACCCGGGTGCGATTCTTGCTTTGTTCTAATTTGTAAATGGAGCGGTCTCCGAAACACCAATCCAGTTCTTATACCACTCGGCCATCTTCATGGAGAAAATTCGAAATTTTGTTGTGTATTCATTGGATTTCAACAACAGTTGGATTTTCCTGCAGTCTTCCAAACATCCATCTATCCAGCCATTACCCAAGCCCCTTATCCTGTTACATGAAAAAAGGAAATGTAATTGGGAAGACGGTTGGCATCCCTCGTGGTCACGCACACCGCTAACATTCCACGTGGACTCTGTGATGACACTCAAACCTAACAACCCCCACCCCGTGTTTACCACCACTAACTTCATGATGTCATCCATCGGGAGACAGTTTGCAAAGTCAACTCGATTTGAAATTGTAGACGAACATGACAAAGAGGCAGTGTAGTTTGTTACTTTGCTTTAATGGCGATCGTGAATAATGTGCTTGAATAGAACACACAGACATCTTGTGTTTCATTCACAAGAAGTCGCAAATTGTATTTATTTTATTTGCAGACACAGGTCCATTCAATCAACACAAGAGAAACACACAGGGGAAAAATGATAAAAGAGAAAGGATACAAAACTGTACATATTAACATTTATACCAGGCATGGCACCAATGCAGTCTAATCTTAGAAGTAAACCTATAACAACTTTTCACTGGGCTGACAAGGGCTTGACATGTTTAGTTCGTGTTTTAGTTTCAAGATGCTTTGTCGATAAAGGCAATTCTGCTGGGAGGTAGAGAAGCGTCTCGTCTTGTCTCGTCTCGTCTCGTTGGGGGAGTGGGTGGGTCGCTACTGGTCCGACAGGTCTGTAGCCTTAACCTGCAACACACAACGAAACAAGGTGAAATCAAATTTAATCATAACTATTAATGATATTGCGGAGAAAAATAGGAAGACTTTCCGTGGGCTCCCCAAAGTATTACGTATCATCGGGAATATACACCATATTGGCAAATTTTTCGGCTGTTTTCCGGTATCTATTGTATAGTGTTTTTTTATGTTGATTTATTGATTTCACTTGTTGTATTATGGCTATTTTGTTGTTAGTATGTGAAGTGCTTTGTTGCAGCTCTAGCCGTTGTGAAATGCGCTGTACAAATACAATTGTATTGTATTGTATTAAAACATAAAAACAAATCGCCTCAATATTGTCTGGACATTAAGCGTTTTCCTCTTTGAGTGAGCACCTATTGAGAATAAAATGGCCATAAAATCTCAAATATTGCTGCGATCCTTTTGACAAACAAGTCTTGAAAAACGAATTCGGACGTTTTTACATTTTTTGTATCTGCAAATTCAATGACCAAAAGTTAGTCGTCAACTCCTGCCAGACCGAATCTGCTTCTGGAGCGACGAAAAGGTTTCGTTAGGCTTCTGAAAATCATGACAAACCAGGGTCTTGACGCCCACCCAAAAGAAAACCGATCGACGAAAATAAAAACTGTCCACCTCTTGTTCACCGCTAGCTGTTGCCATGGTTACAAGGCACGCACATCGCAGTCGTTTAGCATTTTGAAGATAGCTTCATATTTAAACGCAGATGAGTTGTCCTTTCCCGTGTCCTTGTTAATAGCTTTCACAGAAGAAGATAATTATGCAACACCCTGGACTGCTCCCTGCGTGCTGTTTAAAAGTTTATTTACCGTAACATCGGTGCTAATTTTGGTTAGCATGTCTGCCTTTTACTGTATGATAGCATTTAGCTAGCGGACGTTCGTTGTTTAATTACTTGTTTTACACGCCAGTGTTGCGTGGTACGATGGCTTGGAGTGACAATTAAACAACTTGAAGAACTTTTGCCTCTTACTTGTAGAAGTGGTTGAAAAGTGCCCTGCCCCGATATAATTAACGTAGTAGATCGATGAGAACACGTTAATTTGCCTGAATTCGGATGACTACTACCGTTTGACAATTGTACACAGACGTGTGTATTGTACATACATATTTGACAAGATCGGTATCATACCTATGGTCAGTAATCCAGTCTTCCTGTTGACGTTTCTAAGAATCCAAAGAAATCTCCAATCACACGCAATTTCTCGCAGACTCGCCTGCCTGTCAGAAGTCTAAGTTTACTTCTCCATCGGTACAAATTGTTAAAATTCACTTAAAACTAGTTGTCGCGTTAACTATCAAAATATTTACACTCACGAGCTGTATTAACAAAGGCGAAGCACGCCACGACGCATTGGAATTGTGGGATATATTACTATTTTAGCACCATGGTCGGAGCACACGATCGTTAACAAAAACAATACACAATCCAATTTCATGGGTGTATTTTTATGCAAAATGGGTCTCATTTTAATTTTTAAACCAGCTAAAATTGTTTGTTGTTTTCCGACTTGAGTTTCAAAATCGGAAATATACACGGTAGGTCCCTAAATTCTAGTATTATTTGAATTAAATTGCTATAATGTAATCTTAATAGACTATTTTCTTCTTTCCGTAGTGTTTTATTTGACTGCATTGCTTCTAGTACATGATGTTTTTATGTCCAATGAGCAGCGATGTCAATTTAATAGTCCCGGGTCGTTCAGAATCACTGCGCTGGCCGAACGATTTCAATTACCGGTATATTAGAAGAGGGACTGTTTAAAAGTTCAACCGTGATGGTCCTTTGTGATGTCGGCATTGTCCGTCCGCTTGGTTGGTTGCTCTGAACAAACCACTTTAGTTCAGCAATGTTTATATATTTCGGCCGTCTAAATCAAGCGAAAAACACAGTGAGTCCGTCTTGCGTGTAACATTATGTCGCCTCCAGTGCGCTCCCATATATACTACCGCGCTAGTGACGTCAGCGATGACGTACCATGCACTGGCCTTATTTTCCAACATAGACGGTTTATATGTTGTTGTTTTTTTAAATAGAGTGGTTGCGCCTTATAGTCCGGCCAGAAAATACGGTAAGTAAACATTTTTATTCGTATTTTTGATGGCTTTATGTCTGCAATGCCTGGGACCCTCTGGAGTTGAGTAAATAACTATCCCCACTAGCCACTATATAGAAACAATGGGTATTAGATGTAATAGCAGCCGCAAACTAGTGGTTTGATCCCAGCCATTGACCAGCAGAAAAATCTGGGCATCAACATCAGATTCAGCAAGTGTGGACAGACAGCTGGTGAGAACACAGCAAAGGACTGTCCACTCACAAGATCCCCCAGACCCACTGCTGTGGTGTCCTTGAGCAAGACACGGATATCTTGAACTGCTCCAGTGTGATAGGTTAAAAGCATGAGTCAAATTTTGTGAATTTCAATGTATGCATGTATGTTGTAATAATAAAGACGATTCTTCTTTTAAATAATATTCCACAAAATAAATTAAGAGCACAAAATTGTATATTGTTTAAAATCTAAATCTGATCTCCAAAAAAGCTATTTATCGTTTGAAAATATTAAGGGCAGTCAATGAGTTGTTAGGCCTCCTTGCAAAAAAGTCAATGAATAAATGCTGCCATCTAGAGGCATTTTTGCTGTAGTACAGCTAACAAATTCTAAAGTCCCCCCAGGTATTGCAAAGCTACCAAAAAATATGTACTGACTCCTGAATAAATACCACATTTATAAAAACATTATTCCAGTAATTGAAATTGTTGGTTCTTTTACCTCAGACAGGTTTTTAGGTTGTCATTTATCTGACATGTTTCAGCAGCAGTCTTTCACCTTCTTCAGATTGTCACATGATGGTGTGTGACTCATCTTTATCAGCTGATGTTCAAGGAAGGCGTGACCCACCTGTCAAATTTGGCAGATGGGTCACACCCGCCGCTGTCGGTTAGAAGATCAGGAAGCGGGGCCCGAGGACCATCAACAGGGACGAGGGAGCATACATGCGCTCTACCACCTGCAGCATCATCATGGAGGGGGCGAACCGAACCCACTGCGGAGGGCGTGAATTTTATTCAATCATTATTCCAGTAATTGTGATATTGAATGTTGGTGTCCAATTCCTTTCTGTATTATGTACATTAAATTAAATGGCACACAACCAACAAAGCATCAGTAAAAAAAGAACATCTGAGCCATGTGACTGCAATCCAGGCTTTAAGAGTGTCAAGCAAAAATAAGAGACATGGTAGAGTGCCCACAAGGATTAAAGTAGAAATTACAGCTAAGACCTTTGACATTACAAAATGGATATAGTATACAAACTAAAATGGGCGCATTATTTGCATTTACACACAGACAGCAGTCAATTGAGTGAATTCCTGGGAATGTGTTGGAAAACAAATATAGTCTAACAATAGAACAGCACACTTCAATACCAAGAAATGAAATAGTCATCAGAAAAAAAGGAGGGGGGGAGATAAAAAGCATCCAAAGCCGCAAAATAAAGATAAAACTCTTTTACAAATCAGCAGGAGACATAGCTGGGTCAGATCTAGGATTCACACAGTGTTGTGAGACGATTCTGTTGGAGAAACAGAGAGAAAAAAAATAAGCATACTTTAAAAATAATCTAAGATTCACAACAAACAGTAAAAAAAAATCTGCTGTAAGTGTAAACTATATTGCAAAGCCCAAATCAAATGTGGTGTAAATATACTACATTAGAGGTGTGTCAATGATTTGAATAAATCCTGCAGTGTCAATCTTAACCCATTAAGGCCTAAAGTGCCTGGCTCAACAGCTCCCCAAAACCTAAAGTCGTCTTTGGAATTACCCTTAAAAACCTGAAGATTTCCCAGAAATTCAACACCTACAAAATAATTAATATCTCAGCCCCTGTAGCAGACAGAAACTTCATTCCAAAAGAATTTAAGAGCTTAGACACGGCTTTCACACAGACTCAAGTTTATTCATCTTGTCTGTTTCAATCGATGAGGTAAAAATAAAGTGTCAGTGCAAGAGAAGCACTAGGTTTAAGTTAAAAAAAAAAAATAATAATAATCGAGAGGTAATTACCATCCTCTTTTCTGTTTCAAAGACGTCGATATTGTCATTATCTACAAACATATATCTTAAGCCATATATCACGTTCGACTGCTTCAAAATCCACAGTCCTTTATCACTGCCGTTATTCATTTCAGAGCTCCCGCGATCGACGGCGTCCGCCATTACTGCTCGAAAAAATTCCGGATATCCTCCGACGACTCACGACACATGTCTACTCAGATGCATCTCATTGGTTAAAAGACCGAGAATTAAATAATACATAGAAAATGACGTATATGCTCTCCCGGCAGGCGGCACGGTGGTCGACTGGTTAGCACGTCCGCCTCACAGTTCAGAGGTCGTGGGTTCGATCCCGGCTCCGGCCTCCCTGTGTGGAGTTTGCATGTTCTCCCCGTGCCTGCGTGGGTTTTCTCCGGGCACTCCGGTTTCCTCCCACATTCCAAAAACATGCATGGTAAGTTGATTGGATACTCTAAATTGCCCCTAGGTGTGATTGTGGGTGCGGATGTTTGTCTCTGTGTGCCCTGCGATTGGCTGGCAACCAGTTCAGGGTGTCCCCCGCCTACTGCCCAAAGACAGCTGGGATAGGCTCCAGCACGCCCCGCGACCCTTGTGAGGAGAAGCGGTACAGATAATGGATGGATGGATGCTCTCCCGGCTTTGAGGGTAGAAAGAAGCAACAGCGCTCCCGGCTCTAGTGGTAGAAACGCGGTTCTGCGCTCCCGTCCTTAATGGGTTAATACAGATGTGGCGGACATACAGTACCTGCAATCGGCGAATGCTCCTCAAGGCGGCTTCACCCAGCAGGGACAGGTCTACTGAATCCACCTGACTGGCCAGCAGCTGAATACTCTGAAAACAAACAACTTTGATGTGATCTAAGCGTTTTATTGACATGTCGGAAGCTTGTTGACGATGTCACTTTCTGATATCATAGATATTTTCAAGGCCTATTGCCCACTGCCCGGGGTCTAAATGGCACTCACCTCTCCATCACCAACCGGGACGTTTATAACAATGTCTTCGTTGTCGGCTGAGATGGGGGAGCCATTGACGGAAATGCTGAAGACCCTCTCCTTGTGGCGAGGAACTCTCACAGCAGGAGTCTTGGGAAGCCTGAGGTCCAGAAGGCTTGAAAGTTGAGTAATGCATTTTGGGCAAACTATATCGTCATCGATGCGTCGATTTTACACAAACGAGCAACGTCAGGTGCCCGCCGCATAAATAGCACTTACCTCGGGTCAAAGCGTGGCGTGAGGAGGGGAGTTGGACCCATCAAAGAGGAGTCCAGCAGGGTTCTGGCAGGAGTCACCATCATTTTCCTTGATGATCTAAATTAAGATAGCATAGTTAGCATAATTACTTGGAGCACAAAGTCTATTAGAGAAGAAGCCTTGTTTCAGGAAACGCAGTAAAGAGTGTCCTACCTTCTTATTGGTAAATTTTGCTGGCTGACGGACAGAGCTTTTGCTCGTTTTGATGTAGTTGGGGGCTTCCTTGCTGTTTTCCCCTGAATGCAGAGAAAGTGATTACATACAGACACTTTGCAAAAATGACTTGCGGTGAGTGTCAATCAAAACGAGTTATTACCTTCTTCAAAGTTCTGGGCGTGTTTTCATCATTTGAACTGGATTTGACTGTGCCCTTCTTCGATACTGTGGGTTGGAAACAATCCAGTCATTGCATTTGCTTTTCAAAAGCGCACAGTAGATTGACAATATAGAATCTCATTGACACAAACATGATTTAAAGGTGACATCTTATGGAAAATTGAATTTATAGTCTCTAGCGGGGTCAACACTCGACAGTGACGTTAAGTTGACAACACCCCGTCGCCATGGTAACAGAAGATGTACTCAGCATTCACCTGATATACAGTATTTTGACCTAATAATGACAGGGACTTTTTTAAATGACACCTGAAAACTCTTAAAAAGCATAATATGTCTCCTTTAAGACTGTCTTAAAATATGGTGACAAAAAGTATCATACTTTTCTTGACTACTTTCATGAGAACTGCATGGTCCTCAGCCACAACATTCTCAACAATTGCTGCCTCCTCTTGTCTCTGCGAACAGACATTACAGATACTGTAAACAAGGGAACACAAAGCCTGGGACCCTCAATTGCAACTCACCTTAGAATCATCCGCTTCCGGGGATGTGAGTTTCTCATCTTCTGCAGATAGACAAGGAAAACATGTATTTGGTTTGCCCAGAAGCTTGTGGTTTACAAATTGGGACAAGACAAGGTAATCATCACGAATCTTTCCTGGAGCCAACAATGAACAATTCTCTGAAGTAATATGTAATTGACATCTCCGAAGCTGCTCTGATTTCCCCCGCCTGATCCCACCTGTACTTACTGAAATGTTCCATCCATGTAAATTTCCGAACACTGGATGGGAGTTTAATGAGAGTCACATTATAGCTGTTGCGAAGATCTCTCGCCATCTGGATCTTCCTCTCTTGCAGTTGTCCAAGTCTTGTTTGTACTATAAAAACAATTATGTGCTTAATGACATCAACGGACACAAACACCAAAGAATTTATTCACGGGGGAAAAAACAAAAAATGACTTAAAGCAGTAGAGGGTAAGCATTATTTAAAAAAAAAAAAAAAAACGTGTATATTTTTCATATAAACAAATTGTTACCTTCACTGTCGAAATCTTCCAGGAATGCTTCGAGTTTGACCATCTTGGGTGTTTTTTTCCCTTGCTTAGTGGTTCTTTTCCTGGGAGCCATGACTGGAAGTAGAAAACAACAGAAAGAAAAACCTTTTAATCGTAAGTTACAAATCAAAAATCATCGAGGATATAGACCGTCGTAAATGTGCTTCTAAAAGAGTTATCGACATGAAGCCTAGAAGAATCTTTACGCTCGCGTCCTGCTCGTTTGAGCCTAGCATGGAAGTTGCAAGGTTGCAAATACGACTTTTTTTAGATTCCGATCGTCTAAACAGTTTCATTCTTTCAACGAACTCCAGTTTGTACAACATTCCGACTGCTGTAGATTTAGAAGCATTATTACCTGAGGTTTTTTTTCTCTCGTTCCCCTTTTAAATGTGTTTTCAAATGCCTCGTTTTCCTTTCAAGGCGGTTTGCAAGCAGCAATACAATTTGAAAACCCCATAGGGGAGGGGATCATACCCAAAATCCACCAATCAGCTCTTGAGTTTTTACGTCACTTCCCTTTAAGACCAAAGCCAATAGGAGCGTAAAACGTCATCTATTTACACGACAGTGCATATCCGGTAATCGTCGAAAAGTTGCGTTCTCGTTTGGACTTTTTGAAACCTAATGTTGTTGATGCAGTGCATCAATCACGGGATGCTCGAAAACAACGACGTGGGCAACACTCAAAGGACAGGCAGTTTGATGTTGGAGAGCCAGTCCTTGTGCGTGATTATAGGAAGGGGGAGGATAAGTGGACATAAGGTGTGGTGATGGAGATGACTGGATCAGTGCCATACAATGTAAATGTGGGAACGCAAGGAGTGTGGAAACGCCATATGTGGACCAGATGCTAATCCGTCCCGAGTCAGTGCCACAACAGTCAACAGTGAACATTTCTGGGAGTCCTCCGTTGTTTCCTCCAAGTGACTCCCCATAACTGTTAACTATCCTGTGAGGGTTACTCAACTTCCAGTACGTTACCGTGATGAGTAAGCACGCTTAAGTTCTAGAAGTGCTGAAAATTGATGTTTATGTGGAAAAAAAAAATCAAGATGTACTTTTATGTTGTATACAGGGAAAGAAGCATTTTCAGTTGCTTAAACAATAATATTAGTTTATATATATTTATCAGTTACATGTTAGTGACAACATATATCTTAGCGGGAAGGAAATTAACAAACAATAATATTAGTTTATATATGTTTACCCGTTACATGTTAGTGACAACATATATTTTAGCGGGAAGGAAATGTTATGTATGAACGTGTTATACCATGTGTACTTGTAGGTGGTATCAGTTGTAAAGCCATCCTTGTTCATAATAAAATAAGCTTCAAAAGAAGAAGTGAAAAACACCTAGCAATGTGTCTGCGTAGCTCTCTATGTAATGTAAAATTGTTTACTTATTGACAGGATAAAGGAGCAACATAATAGCATTCATAACACCAACGAATCAGAAACTCTAGCAGCAACAGGTCGACTGGAGTCCTGAGCTAAAGTGCAAATGCAGGTGCAGGCATCTGACACATCTTAAAGTCTTCAGGTCCAAAGAGACTTACACGATCAATATAAATAGTCAAGTAATAATTAAATCACCAATAACAGACAACCCAGTACAAGTAATAAATAAATACACACATACAACACATTCATAGTAGCGTACGAAGAAGCGATTTTTTTAAATTGACTGCAGCAGGTAATTTGTGGTATGCATCTATCTATTTAATCGTGTATATTGAGCACTAACAAAAAGAAGTCTTTCATAAAAACGTTCGATGCCGTGGAATGAGGAAAAGGTGGCGGCAGCAGGCAATGGAGTTGCGACATCTGCCGGTAAATGCAAAGGCAGCTGCCTCGATTGAGGCACACATGAGGCAGCGGTCGTGGTATAAGCGGAAGCGACGTAAAGACAGCTGCCTCGATTGAGGCATACATGAGGCAGCGGTCGTGGTAGAAGCAGAAGCGACAAAAAGGCTTGCTCGACCGCCGCTGCAAATTGCGCTTGGTTTACTGCGAGAAATGCGCAAGTTCGGCTGAATGCCTAAATTTCCCATTGTTATGAACGTAGCAGCAAGCTCCTCCCAAACCAGAAGTAAAAGTATTTTTCTTTTTTACCAGAATTATTATACGTTTTTTTCTCCCGGAGTTTAGCGTCACAGGCATATTGCTCTTCGTTATATTATTTGACTCATACGATAGACATTGATTGCCTAACAGAGAGAAATCAGCGTAAACGTAACAGCATAATATATTACTAAGAGTGTGTGAATCTACAACGACACAGGATAACTGAAATAAATATTCTACGGGTATCAGGTAAGTGTATAATGCACGCATTACCAGAGTCCTGGATTAGTGCACAATTTTAACGCTGTTCTTCTTGAATCATCACAGATTTTAAAATGTCACAAAATACAGTATCAACATTTTCTCCTCGTTCTAGAATAGATCACACATTGTTGTGCCCTTTAGTATCCTTGACCTTTAGCACATGCGACAGTGCTTAAAGTTACGTTGTAACAACTCGCTGCAGACTGCTCTTTCTTCTGTTGCCCCCCCCTGCTTTAGTTGTTCCAGGCATGTGTGACAATGTAGTGATTGATTAATGTGTGCAGCCTCAGTTAAACTATATGAATAAACAATCCAACATGATACAATGAAAAAGTTGTCAACATTATTCAATAAAAATCGACCATTCTCAGTTTGGACTACAGTTTTAATACGGCTCTTGTATTCTCTATTAGCGCTGTGTACCTAATGTTGTGGCCGCTCATCTGCCCTGTGTCACACTGATGTAGTTAAGCATGAGCGACAAGCAGAACACTCAGGAAGATCAGGTCGTTGGACTGAAAGAATGGGAGCAACGCTGGGATGAAAACAGAATTGGCTTTCATAAGCCAAACGTGCATGAGTAAGACTACACATAATATACTTTATCTGTGGTATTCCAGTTTGCAGGAATGAATCGGGCAACCATTACTATAAATCACACAATTAATTGGAATTAAATGATTGTTTTTTAAAAAATAAGTATTGTTTTTGTTCTTGTTTTTTCTTCGCAGGATGCTGGAAAGTAAAATTGACAAAGTTTTGGCGGGGCGAACAGGAGTCCGCTTCTTCTTTCCGCTCTGTGGGAAAGCTGTGGATATGAAGTGGTACATAATATCATATGCCAATATTGTTTTCTAAAACCAAGTACAGTTTTTGACCAATATTTACTCATACAATATTTCATAGCCATGATCTACACTATATTGTTTTTCTATGTGCATGCCAGGCTAGCAGACATGGGGCATTCGGTGGTTGGAGTGGAGATAGCTGAAAAAGCCATTCAACAGTTCTTTACGGAGAGCAACTTGACGTACAGCGAGGAGCCCGTTCCTGCTATACCTGGAGCAAAGGTGTTCAGGGTAAGTCAATTTTTGGTGCGTGAATTAAAATTGATCACATGGCATTTTATTATCATGACTCGTAGAAGCACTGGCCTTTGTCTCGAGCATCATAGGCAGCGTAGACCAGTCAGGGCCAGCCCATATATAGTCCTCGTATTTTAATCACTCACACTTTATTCCACAGAACTCAGAGAAAACCATCTCCTTGTATAACTGTGATTTGTACAGCATATCCAGGTAAGTAAGTTGTGCATACAGTATTTATTCCAAAATATGTTGGTTTTTTTTTTTAAGTCCCCCCCCCCCATCTTCTGTTTGTCACAGTTCAGTCGTAGGTCAATTTGGGGCTATTTGGGACAGGGGATCTCTCGTGGCCATCAACCCAAGAGACAGAGAAAAGTAAGACCTCAAATCTCAGATTAAAGGATTGACTACAGGGGTGTTATATATCCAGTGTGGCTACTAATATTACACCGCTCACTTTACACTAGGTGTACAACTATTAATATTAGCTATGTGTTCACAATCAACATATTTTCTCATAAGTCATCCCTATCACCACTTGCACCAAAATGTGCAGGCAATGTAAAGCCATGATGTTCAAGTCATTCTATTATAATGTCTCACGATTCCACAGATATGCTTCTCTCATCATTTCTTTGATGGCCAAGGACTGCAGATACCTTTTGTCCACATTGATGTACAATCCTGATCTTTATAAAGGTAACATTTCATCCTATTTAAAACTTCAATTACTTCCATCCTTATTTTGGGCTCTGTGTCATAAAAAAACGGTATTTTCATCCTAAGTAGTAAAACAAAGAATTATAGTTATAAGAGTTTGTATTGGTAAAACTGAATACATATTCCTAATATATTTTCAGGCCCCCCATTTGTTGTGCCCGGTGAGCAAGCACATGGCCTGTTCGGTGAGTATTAAATCACATTTTTTATATTTCAGATACATGTATTAAGCATGGATATGTGTCCTGACAGCACTAAATGATTTTTTTTCCTGCAGGAGAACGGTGCACTTTAGAGCAGCTCTTTTCCGAGGATGTCACAGAAGACAGACATCGGGCTTGGGGCGTAGACTACATTATTGAGCAACTCTACCTCATCACTCCAAAGATTAGTTGAAAGCAGATGTCATATACTTGATAAATTAGCAATGATTTAAAAAAAAAGAATGATACAGTGATCAATAAAATACCTCATTGGTTAAATTAATCATGGTAATCAAATCTCTTATTTTGGCAGACAATGTGGCACGTTAGCAGGGCCGTTATACGCATTAAATGTGTTGATATGTTGATTTAAATAAAGTCTATCTCATCCATATGTTTTTTTTCCCATTGAAGAGCAGATCATATTAATATTCATTATGTATTTTGGCACTTTCATGGAACTAAATAAGGGCATCTAAAATATGAATTACAAACATCTATTCGTGTATTGCATGAGAATGCTCAATTTAGCTAATTCACTGTGCCCAGTTTATGACCATGATTGGCTGGTGACCACAGGCGTGGAGCCAGAAAGGTACATAACACTTAACCATAATTGTGCGCAGGTTGGCTGAAATCTGCATTTTGAACCATAGGAGGCGCCAGATCTTAAGAAAGAGCCGCGGTTGCTCCCGTCTGGATGCATAAAAGTCCTCAGTGCTACAGAAACAAGGCGACACGTCACTGCTGCTGATGTTAAACTGGAGTATTTCTGTCTTAGAATATAAAAAAAAATATGTAAAGGATTGCTTTACGTTTCATCTCTGTTGAATATACCATCGGTCACATAGAGAAGTCCCAACTTTTTTTCCACCCGTTACACACTCACTGACAATTATTGAAATAAGTGGCTGACCTTCAGTAAGAATTTAACTGATTTAATCCACCTCTTTTAGAAGCGCTCAATTCTATACACTGTCACATACTATACATCCTCAAATTTCTGAATCAATACTTACCAAATGACAAAAAACATAAAAGAAAAAAAATCAGACTTAACAGAGATGTTGATTGTTATGATGATTGTTATTATTACGCAATAATATATACAGATGTGTTTTGGTTGTTGACTTTGGCTTGCTCAGACCAACCAATCATAGGACAGAAAAATGCTGCTGTTATTTTGGGCCAGCTAAATGGCAGTTTTCAACATGATCACAAACTTGAACATAAGTGTAGTATATTCAGAACTAAAAAAACCAAACAAACAATTATCTTAAAATAAATCTGTCAATTACAATAAAACAAGCGCATAATTCTTTTTAAAATATTTTTTTAATTATTGTTACTGGGGTCCATATGTTATCTTTCCTAACAAGAGAATGTCAATTAGCAGAACAGAATGGCTTTTCCATGCGGTAGGTGCACTCTAGAGCCCTTTGCGAGATAAATATATGGACCGACCGTGATTTGTTTCACTAATTGTTTCAGAAAACATCTTGTGGAAGAGCTAACAAACTGACTTGAAAATGGAGTAAAAAAAAACACAGAAATATATCCCCAAAAAACTACCAAAATGGAAATAATGTGAAATAGTGGTTTGGAATACGGATTCAGAAATGCCATGTTAATGTACATTCAGATTTGCCCATTATTACAATAACAGCAATTCCATTATGAAAATGGATGGATTAAGTGATGAATAGCCTGAAAGCAGTGGCGGCTTATTGCTTGTTCTCTGTGTGACCTTTTGTTAGACAGAAATAGCCGTTGTCGACCTTTGCAAAAAATCGAGGAAGAGAAGGATGCCAAAGTCTTGCATATGAAAGTCCAATTTCAACTAAAGTACAGTCGCAAAGAAACTTTTTTTTTTTTGGTCTCCACAGCATATCACAAACAATCAGTGGGAAGAATTGAGTTAAAATTCAAAGTTTTGCCATAAAACCAAAATGTGAGGAATTAGAAATACATATCACAGAGTTGCTCAGTAAGTAATTAAAAAAATTAAGTTGGAATGCTCGGCATAGATTATTTTATACAAGCGACCTCAGTTTAATACTTGAAAAAGTAATTCACCGTTCACATAAAGTAAAACTGGCTTTCTGATAAAAGACGGAATTGAGCACAAACCGAAATACATTGCCTTGATTATGATTCTCCATATAGGCTACAACATGATTCCCCTGGGTGTTTACATACACAATTAAATGGACTCATGCTTCTTTTTCTAACTTTTCACAGAAGGTGTTTCAGAGGCAAGCACCACTGAGCAGCATGAGCATAGTTAATCAGCGCTTCCCCCCTTACGGCGTATCTATTGCCCACACCAAAACAACAGTCACCCCACCTTTTCCCCTGCAGCCGTTTTACAAGGCTAAATCCATGAACGCAATGACAACAAGGCCCAGATAGAGGAACTCAAAACAGCAGCTGGCCAGTGTCAAGTGGGTCCATGCACGTACACACAAACACAATGAAACAAAGCAGATTTGAACACAGTATGCTACAAAAGTATGCTACAAAAAATATACTCCTGTTGTCAAGGACAATGTGCAATTTAGCACAACATCAAACCGCCTGACAGGAGAACACATTAAACTCACATTTTCTTTGTTCAGTCTGGAATTGGTTGGACTTGTAACAATCTGTGAGCGTGGCCCGGGCAGGTATTCAATGTCACTGTAATTCCTCTGATTGTTTTTTTTGTTTTGTTTATTTATTTATTTTTGTCAAATGACAGTAAATATGATTTCTTTTTGATGGAAATTGTTGTTGCTTCCTAAGAATTTGCTTTTTTAAAGCGGAAGTCAACCCAAACATATTTTTTTCGGCCATTTTGTCTTCTGTCGACTGAAAATGACATCACAATTGCTCACAACAACCAATCACGGCTCAGTTCAGCCGCGATTGGTCGTTGTGAGCAGTTGTGATGTCATTTTCATTTTCCGCTTTAAAGGAAAATTAATATAACGGTAATTTTTCTTTCTTCTTTTCCTTCCTTCCCAGAATTGGAATTCTGTGCAAGCCTCTGAAACAGTTCAACCCTAGAACATTGCGCCGCAAAGTAGAGGAAGAAAATGACAACGATTTGGGTTGATTAACCAGAGAATCACACTAATGGCGTGTATTAACAGGTCCATTCTAGCATTCCTGTTTAATGTAGCGTGTATCCTTGTTGACATTGAAAAATATACAGTCCTTTAAATTTGAGAGCAATCTCTGTTGTCATAGCACCTAAGGCTGCTCGATTATGAAATTTTGTTTATTAACGATGATAATATTAATAATATTATTATTATTAATAATAATAATCATCATCATAATTATTCAAATTATTCATTTATTATTTGGTAAAAAAACAAGAATATGTTTAAACAAATACATAAAGTCAAATAAATGTAAGTAAGTTCCTTTTGGCCCAAACAAAATGTATAAAATCAGTTATGATAAACATTTTTAAAAGGTGCAAATGTATGAATTCACGTATGATTTCCTTCCACAAATACGTTATAGTTGGATGTAAATGAATATTAAAAATCATTTTTTACGATGACTATTTTGTAATCGTGGAGTGTAATAATCGTAATTGCAATTGAATTTCAATTAATTGCACAGCCCTAACATCACTTGATAAAGAATGATTTACATAATGTGGAAGAGGCACAAAACACAATTTCTATGTACATCCCACCAGCGAACTGAAAAATATACCTGGCATTGTTTACATTGTTCAACTTATGTAAGCTCCCATGCAAGCACGCACGCACACATAACACACGCATGCACGCACGCCACTCTCTGACCAAGCTCAATAGCAGAAGGAGCTTTGCCTTCGTCCTAATTGGCTGCATAATCTGGGACACCAGGAGTACTGTTAAGCCCTTTGAAAAAGCCCAGGCAGCTTTTACATTCAGGGTGGGGGGTTGGGGTCCCTAGATTTTTAATTACTTTCCAAAATTAAACTTGCTCTTGATTAAAAAGAACATTCTAACTCACGCTTGACGGTTAGCCGGTATGGCTAACATCACTTTTGGTTTTATCTGCTTTCCTGTGCAGAGGTCGCAGAGGATGAACAATTTGATGAGGTCAAGCTTTGTACCTGGTCGTTTCTTTCCTCTTTTTCGGCCATCCTCCCCTTATCCTCTGATGGCCACTTTCTCTTTCTGTCAACTTATACTCATCTCCCTAAAAAGTGGGTACTAGAATGTTGACTTGGCTACACTTGTGCACGATACAAGGTTTAAATCTCGGATATATTCATATTCTATTGTATAAACACTTGTCATGTAAAATGATTCTGTTGGACAGCGGTTGACTGGTTCTTATCTCATATCAGCAAGAATTCCAATTACTAAAGTTTACTAAATCGTCCAACTTTGATTACTATTTCACACTTTCAATTCTGGCAAGCTTGAATGCTGGAAGGCAAGAGGTACATTTATTTTCACTTTTCATACTGGACAGGTGACATGCTTTGGTTTTTGTGCCTCATGTTTCTTTTTTTTTTTTCTTTTTTTTTTTTAATCAAACAAGTCAGATGGACGTGTTTGGAATTGTTCAGCTTGGTCTGCACTCTACTGTCTGTCCAAGTTGAAATTACATCGCCACCAAGAAAGAAACGAGCACAGTCTTTACTGAAATAACTAATCGGACAAAAGTAATAATGAATGGAAATGTAATTTAAATGAAATAATGAAAATCAAGAATTACCTTCCCTCTGTCTCACTTTGCAAGTGTTGAATAGGTCATGACCCTGTTGGAGGACCCATGACCTTAGGCTGAGGCCAAACTATCTGACATTGGACAGCACATTTTGTTCCAGAATGCCTTGATAGTCTCGAGATATCATTTTACCCTGCAGAAGTTCAAGACACCCTGCGCAATTCTCATTAAGAGTTCCAGAAATCGTTGGATTGCAGTGATTTTTCCTCCAAAGGTTACGGAAGAAAATACCATGTTAAGGGTAACATTTCTGTTGGACTTTAACTCTAAAGCAATGCCTGAGTTGCATTATTTCCATAAATGTTTTATTTCTTACTACTTTCATCGGTTCTGGATAATTTCAGTCAACATTTTCTTTCTTCAGAAGGCTACTAAGCAGGCTTGCTTTATGTTATGCTGTTCCTTTTTAATACACTCTTTAAATATCTTAGCATTTCACTTTAAAGTAAACGTCATCCACATATTTTAAAAATGCCTTTCATTAAAGAATTATGACTTCAGCGTAAGATGCTGATTGAAATTTAATAACAAAATTTGTCAATTTTTTTTTCACAATGTTAGCCAATCATTCAATAAAAATATTCCTTTGACATAAAGGAAATCTTATAATGGATCTTTGACATGTTTGCCCTTGCTCGACGATGAATGTTTTTCTATTTTGTGTTGGAAAAGTATCAGAAGAGAAAATGTAGTCTTTGTACGTGGAATCCTGCAGTCAGTAAATTATTTAAATGCATTTCTGTCTGCATTGTAAAATCTGTATTTTCCTTGTACAGTATATCCTTTTACATGGAAAATGATAAATACATTAAATGATATGTTTTGGGGACACACTGATTTGGTAGTTAGCACATATGCCTCACAGTCAAAAGGTTCTGGGTTGGAATCTCAGTTTAGGCAGAACACATTGGGGATGTAGCGAAAACAATGTTCAAGCATTAATATCAGATAATACAGATTTGCTCATTTATACTATTCATACCTGTCAAGTTGTACACTTTCAGTGTAATTTGTACAGGAGGAAACGCCTGTTCAAATATGTACGTCGTACATCGCCGATTTCTGTTCAGCCATTCGAAAATAATGTGTAAGATTATATACAGATATGTAAGGGCATATTACAACTTTCGTAAGATTCGGTACACCCCAGGATTGCAGGTGTGACTATTTATTTTCGATTGTTTCAAATATGCATGTAAGGATTTGTGACTGTGTGAAAACAGCAGGTTCAAAATAAAGCCTTTACAAGTATTTGTATATTCATAATATTCCGGACATTGATTCATTCACACTGTACTGTGAATGCCAGGGAAAACGGAATAATTGTTTGTGTATGTGTAAAACTGCTTGTTTAGTGGTGGGAAGTACAAACACTTTAATTGTGACTCTACGTAAGTAGAATGCATCAGGTATCTGCCTTTTATTATTATTATTATTATTATTATTATTTTAATCAGTACCATTTTTAATCCCTTAATTTAAGAACTATCTGTTTGTTATCCTCACCACTTTAGCAAAATTAACTCGTTACTTTTATAAAACAGTGCGAATGATGACACAATCTTAGAAAAAAAAATCAGACGTAAATAGAGAAGCTAGTCAATTGCAATGAGATCTGTCAAAATAGTAAGAAAAGTAATAAAGTACAAAAAACGATAGAGCTCTGGTCGCATCTCACAATGCCCTGCGCCAAATGGAAACAATGCCACTTTCGCTAAACTTGCGGCTAATTTGAGGAAAACGCCACACTTTGGTAGACAGTGTCACAACAATTGGAGACAAAAAGACGGGCGAGCATTCTACAGCGTGTGATCGCAAGCACTCACCATTGTCATCCTCCCCTTCTGCCGTCGCGATAGTTGTCGATCGTCCATTGCAATTCCTTCCCCTACCAATGCCGCTGTCTATTATGGGGTTTCATTTGTGCCAAAAATATGTTACGTGTAGCTGATAAGTGTCTATAGACGTCCATGATAAGTGTCTATGTTAGACGTCTATGTAAAGTGTCGATGTTAGACGCAGATGAGAAATGTCGTCAGTGTTTACTAAAATTAATAATATGTTTGCACGCGGTCCAGTTCGCTCATTCCTACCACCGTTGCGATACGCCGCTTTGCACAGCCGGGATCAACTTTTTCGTGTGTCTTATTTTCAGCCTGTATATTTTTTTTTCTGGTAACCTGCTTGGGCTGTGCCTTCCGTAGGCCTTTTGGGGAGAGTTTTTGGTCCGTTTAGCAACGTACAGAAAAGCGCCAAATAAATGTGACTTAATAATAATAATGAAGGTCTTCGCCTTAACATAATAATAATAATAATAATAATAATAATAATAATAATAATAATAATAATAATAATAATAATAATAATAATAATAATAATTTGTTTTCCTGCCCTTCACGTCATGGCCGCATTGAGTTCAATGCCTTTGGCATCATTGACATCTAAGTGTAGAAACAGCGCACAGCACCTAGATAGACTCGGGCTCAAAAAAAAAAAAAAAAAAAAAAAAAGAAATTAATAGATGCTGAAAATAAGACATACCCAAAAGTTGATCCCGGCTGTAAATAAAGCGGCGTTGTGTCGCAACGGTGGTGTGAATGATCTAACAGGATCGCATGCATACTTTTAAACATATTACGGTATTTTAATTATAATGATTTTACTGAACACTGACGACATTTCTCTTCGATGTCTAACATCGACACTTTACATGGACGTCTAACATAGACACTTATCATCGACGTCTAACATATATAGACACTTATCATCCACACATAACATAGACACGTATCATCGACATAACATTGGCACGTTGGACGTCTAACAAACACTTATCATCGACACATTACATAGACACGTATCATGGACGTGTAACATAGCCACTTATCATCGACACGTAACATATTTTTGGCACAAATGGAACCCCATACTGCACGACTGCATGAATAAATGCGCTGATAAGTCACGTGACATCCTGAGCTCTATAACAGGAACTTCCTCTACATCTGGATTGATTGAAAATGGGCATAGTATTTCGGACGGGTGTGTGATTGGTCCGCGGATGCCGCAATGATATGATTGACTGACAAATAAACAAATAGCAGAAGAATGTGGAATTGAATGACTTTCTAAAGCGCCCTCTAGAACGGACTTTGTGTACTGCAGCGGCAAATGAGAGCAATGTCAACAAGTGGCAGAATAAAATGCAACTATTACGACTTCAGCGACAAATTTGGAGAAGCAAGATACATCCCATACATGGCCCTATTTAGAATTAAATAAATTTAGAATTGTGTCAAATACATTGTCTTGTACCCAAAAAACACCACCAGTTTCTGTCATTAAAAATCTGTCTGAATAAACAACAACTGAGGTGTATTTTTTTTTTCAGTTGTTATCATTATTTACTTCCCAGTTCACTGCAGTAGAAGAACTATTAGAATGCATTGTTTTGAAAAGAAAAGACAAGCCAGTGCATGGTAGTTGTTTAAAAGACAAAACATGTAAATTCATTTTGTCCCCTCCCCCACCCAAATGGGCATTGGACCTTTTACTTTTGCACTTGGCTTTATTTCAGTCAACATTTTTTTCCAACTTCTACACTATACTACAGGTCTGGTAAAACATATATTCTTAACAGAAGTATTGGTACTTATATCAAATACAGAATGTGAATACTGCACTTTAGCCACCTACTACATGCTGTGGCTTTTTTTACCCCCTTTTAGGTGTAGGGTTTGCATTCACCAGCAGGGAGAGGCATTGCACATAAATGTTTCGCCTCAATGCGACTGATTGTTGTGCAGATACCGGGCCTGCTTACCCACTGCTAAAAAGTAATACTGCACATATTGTGAGATCTAGGATTACAATATTTCTTTGAAGTAAGCACATATTTTATATATATATATATATATATATATATATATATATATATATATATATATATATATATATATATATATATATATATATGTGTGTGTGTGTGTGTGTGTTGGGGGGGTGGGGGGGATGCGCGTGTGTGTGTGTGTGTGTGTGTGTGTGTGTGTGTGCAATCAATCAAATATGCCCTGGTACTCTCCCAGTAAAAAAAAAAAAAAATACATCGTTAATTTGCAAACGGACGTGTAATACAAACAATTTGACAGTACCGTAACTCTACTACTTTAGTCGTGCACACATGCAAGTGTTTCACATTAGTGAGCTCAGAGAGAGAGAGAGAGAGAGAGAGCGAGAGAGAGAGCGAGAGCGCGAGAGAGCGAGAGAGCGAGAGAGAGAGAGAAAGAGAGAGAGAGAGAGAGAGAGAGAGAGAGAGAGAGAGAGAGAGAGAGAGAGAGAGAGAGAAAGAGAGAGAGAGAGAGAGAAAGAGAGAGAGAGAGAGAGAGAGCGCAGCTCGAGCGACGTGTCTGGTGTGGATTTTACCAACCAAGGCAGCGCGCGGAGGACTTTGCTATTATTCCCTGCTTTATTTCTGCATTTATTTGTCCAATTTACAAAGAATATATTAACGAAACTAAGTAAACGAGTGTTTTTTGAGAAGGAGCAGGGGGGGATTTAAAAAAAAAACGCAACACGTATCCGGTAGTGGTCCCACGAGAGAAACGACAGGAGTTTGGAGCCAGACGTGGAAAGCAAGGCGAAGTAGGGACGGAGAAAGGAGGGCATTTCGCTTGCTTTGCATCACTACGGCCCCCCCAAAAAACGGAATAATGAGGAACGTTTGCTTCATTTTGACCCTCGGCTTGGCAGTCTACCTCTCCGGGGAAAGGGTAAGTTTGTTAAGAGCAGCACTACTCTAAAACGGGTGTTCAGTTGAACGTTGTGGGGAGAAGGCAACTTGCAGGGCAACTCAATACCCACGTTAGTTTTCTACACTGTTATGTGAAATATTTCTTTTAGGTAGTCTAATAAACCATACATTGTTGACACGATGACCCACGTCAACATCTGAATATTTGACATCAGAAAATCGGGTGTTGATCTTAAAAATAAATAAATAAATAAATAAATAAAAAAAAACGTGCAGATTTTTTCTCTTATACGGCCTCCTAATAAGCAATAACTTGTAAAAGGGCTTAATTGTTAATCAGCACTGATTGGGTGCTTATTTCTAAGCAGCAAAATAAATAAATAAATTATGTTTAAGATAAATATATAAATTATGTATCTCATGTGCTATTATAGCGTGAAGCCATGAAAGGAATGATTAAATCCACTTTTAAGCAGAGTTTGGTAATACTAACAAACAACGATTCTAATGAGATGGATCCAATAGAAGAGTTATATAATACCTTTTGCCTCAAAGGATGCCAACGTTCAGATTTGATTGACACTGTACTTTCTTCACCCCCCATGCAAATTATTAGACAGATGCAGTGCACTTATATACTACAACAAACTGCAACTACAATACTAAACAACATACTACTCTTACGGCGTGAATTGAAAACTGAATATTATTTCCTGTGTAGCTCATGTAGTGATCTAATTAACTATTTGTTGGCTGGCTGCTCTTCACTATGTCATCATCACCCACTTCATCACCAGTCCAGGTTCTTTTTGGACACTTTTGGAGCCGCGCCATTTATGGGTTCAACTGTTTTCAAAAAAATTCTACTAAACACTTGACTCATGAGACCACTTAGTGTAGAACAGGCATGTGGCGTTTGGATCGGATCACTGATACACGTGACGGTGTCGTGAGCCCTCGTGTCCCGTAGTTTTTTGGAGCAAGTAAGGCGGATGCATATGATCGTGGTAGCTCTTTTTTTAAAACTAAAAATAGTGCTTCGCTTGCATTACACTTTCATGTCCAAGCTCTCAAATTCTTTTAGAATTATGTTTCTATCTGTTCCAGAGGCTGACATTAATTAATTATTTTGTAGGTGTTTAAATTCCGGGAAAACCTCAGGTTTTAGAGGGTGATTCTAAAGTCACCCTTAGGATTTTGAGAGACATTTTGCCAGGTGCGTTAGGCCTTAATGGGTTAAAACACTGAGAGTCAAACTAGCCTATGTCCACATCACTGAAAAAGAATAAAAGAAAGAAAGTAAATCAATAGTTGTCGGACTACTTCCTGTGGCTAGATGGTCACTCGTTGCTAGCAGCTAGTGGCTAGCAGCTGGCCGCGAACGACAGAGACTTCTGCCGTATCATACAATGATGGCGTAATTAACTAGCGGTTGTTTAGCTAAATTAGCGATTGCAAATGATTTCAGGATGACGTTGCGTTGATGTTGGGAGCAACTATGTAGGCAATAAAAACTATGATAAGGCAAACTGAAACGTCGAAAGGCAAGTCAAGCTAGCCATCATGGTTCTCGAGAGGCTAAAACTGAGAAGTGCTGGTACCCCTGTACTGATGCGTACCGGCTCCCTTAAGGCACTGCCTCCAAGTATGTGTGTGCAGCCCTTTTGAAATTAGCCTGGTGGTTGCAGCGACAGATTTTGGCACCATCATATGCTGCCCCTGTCATTACTGCCTTCCCCCCTCCTGTTGTTTTCCCGTGGGTTGTGACTTGCCGCTTGGCCCACTGCCTGGTCCTGTGTCAGAACTGGTGGTCCAATTAGCCACATCAGACACTTAATGACCCTTTGTTGGCTGTTTTTACATGGTAACATTTGACTGTGCATACTAGGCTACTCATGTTTGACCTGATGTTGCCCTCATGTGACTGTTAGTGTAAACAGTCACAGTGTTGAACGACACCATAGAGACGCTGCATGTTTAAATATAGTATTTGTTACAGTATTGGATTTCATGCCAGTGTAAAAGCAATCCTAGGATCTTGAGAGAATGTATCTTGTTCTTGAGTTTTCCATACAATAGGATGTCTTGCAAGTAAATCACACACACTTTAATCTGATCAATTTCACTCTCCTCTTTATCAGTGTCCCCGAAAGGCCCCGCTGCCACTTGACGCATGACATTGATTCTCATTTGGCACATCTGTCAACTAGTGGTAGATAACCCGCTTTAGGCTCCTATGTTTGTTTTAATTAACAAATCTCATCTACATTATTAGGTGGCTGTTTGAACTCGTGGCTAAAACTCCCTCCCCTGAGTTATCTGCAGTGAAGGCTGTTTTCTCAAGCATATAAGACCTTAGGGTGGTCTAAATCATGTAATGGGTTGGTAATCGTGGCCAGGTTTTGGGGTCTTTTTAGACTCTTCTCTTACTGTTTGTAGTGGTATGTTGACTAAGATTATTGTTTTAGTTGATTGATTTTGTTGATCAATTCATTGATTGATTTCAAATGCTGTCAACATACTGGTCATTGCAAGCTATTGACATTTTCTTTGTTGTGAGTAAGGACAAATATCAAGGCTCGTGCTTGGAAGGAAGACAGTGTTTTGGTGCGTTATATTCATTAAAAATTATGGTCTGTAATTTCGGTCATGTTTTGAAAGCAAAAGCTGGAAAGGTTCCGGGGTTTTCTTTTGGTTTTTATGTTTTAGTAGAGCACTGGGGAGACAGCTGTACCAATTTCCACATGTTTGATCACTTATTCATTAAAACTAAGCTAGCAACCGCTGCGTGAATGACTTCCAAGGTAATTCATTGCTTAAAGAAAAAAGTCAACCCAAACATTTTTTTTTCAAGAATATGTTCTATGCAGGCTCATTAGTTGAAACGAGGCATTCTGATTAATATTATATTAATTGTTGTTGTTTTTAGCCACCTCAAGGGACGGCCATTTTGTTACTTCTGTCAGAGTTGCTCAAGTCTCAGGTAATGACCAATCACGGCTGACCTGTTTTCTGAAGCTGAGCTGTGATTGGTCGTTCCCCTAGCCCCAAGTAGTTGTGATGTAATTTTCAGTTGAAGGAAGTGACAAAATGGCCGCCCCCAAACATGGCTAAAAACGGGTGGATTTTGCTGCTTAACTTAATATTCTACAATCACAATATCAATCAGAATGCTGTGTTTCAACTAGTAATTCTGCTGGGAACATATTATTGAAAAAAATATGTTTGGGTTGAAGTCAACGCAAACATGGATCAGTTGCAGAGAACAGGTGAGCTGTGAGTGGTCGTTACCCAAGCCCTGAGCAACTGTGACAAGTGACAAAATGGCCACCCCCTGAGATGTCTAAAAACGGGTGGATTTTGCTGTTTAAATCATATTCCACAAACACAATACTAATCAGAATGCCTTGTTTCAACTAGTGGACCTCCATAGAACACATTATTGAAAAGAAATGGGGTTGACCTCCCCATTAAATAATCAGCATTCTGTAACACACTGCAAAAGAATTGTAAGTCATCATTTTGTACCTATTCTCAAAATATGTAAATGTAAAGCAGAAAGAGAATGCAAAAAAAAAAAATCCCGCCAGTAATAGACCACAAATTACAGGATCTGATTGCATTTCAAGTAGATTTAACACGGAGGCAGTCATGAGGTGTACACAGTCTGAAGGTGAAAGTTCTCTCTGCAATTTTCACAGAAGGGCCTATGAGGTCAGATTGCTCTGATAAACTACTAAACTACTTCCAAATTGTCAAAAGAAAAATTGCAGCTTTTTGCTAATGTTACTTAAAGGGTGAATGGGCCCTACGCAGAACTGACATTTGAAAGACTCATGCTTTGTATTGTGATGGATGTATTATCTCAGCCCCAAAGGAGTATTCAAGTTTCATTTTCTGTCTTGAATGATAGCTTAAGTATCTGCTGATTTGGTGGTAATGAAATGAGCCCTGCATGCCGACCTTCCACTCAACTTAGACTTTGAGCAAAATACATCGTCACACGTCATTTACTTTTGGATGTGCTAGGAACAAATAACACACAATGTTGCATAGCTTTATTGGACGGCTGGATGGATTCGAATGCCAAATTCTCCACTGCTGTTAATGTGTTTTTGTTTAATCAATCTCCATGTTTGATAAAGACACTCTTTCCCAGGACTGAATAAGACACAGGCGTTGTTGGAAAGCTTATTTCAGTGACTAAACGATGTGTCTTTTTCCTGACGAATAACTAAAACGCCTCTCTTCTGCCCCTTCTTCAATGTAATTTGTGAGATTATAAAAGAGCGATATAGAAGAGCACAAGATGACCGGCTCGAAAAAGTTTGTTATATAAATGTTCCGATGGAGGCTTGAAATGAAATCGCATGCTGTCACGTAGAAAAAGAAGCCAGATGCTGTGCTGTGACTGCAGCCTCTGCTCTTGTATATTTAATGACGTTCTTTTATTTTGCATTAACTCAGAACTCATCAAACTGAAGATGCAGACAACACACCTTCCCTATTCCATACTGTTTTGGTTTCTTTCGAATAAATATGTCACTCACACATGGGATGCCTGTTTGTCGGTACTCTGCGGGGAGCCACCTATTCTCTGACGTGCAACCCTTCAGGGGGTTCGTTCACTCGTTCCCGGCCCGCGTGGCGTTACGCAATCTTTAATGGACCCTAGACTAGAAACAGGAGACCACTGAGAATGCAATAGCTACAAATGTTTCAGTCACCCGCCAAGCACCAACTCCTGTTTTGACACTCAAACAGATACACACTGATGCACAAACAACATGTTGACTCCCTTGTTCCTGTCTGCCCCTTTACATTGCTCCCCTCCTGCCTCATCACTTCATCGGCAGGAAACAGATTCTCTCTGCCATCAGTCATTCTGCTTACATGCGCAGCTATAGCTTAAAGCAAAAGTCAACCCAAGCATTTTTTTTCAAGAATATGCTCTATGCAAGCCCACTAGTTGAAACAAGGCATTCTGATAAATATAGCGTGTGTGGAATAAGAGCCGCCGGGTGCGGCCATTTTGTCATTTCTGTCGGCTGAAAATGGCGTCACAACTGCTCAGGGCTGTAACGACCAATCACGGGTGACCTGCTTTCTGAAGCTGAGCTGTGATTGGTAGTTAGCTGAGCCCTGAGTAGATGTGATTTCATTTTCAGTCGACAGAAGTGACAAAATGGCCGCCCCCAGACATGGCTAAAAATGGGTGGATTTTGCTGCTTAACTCATATTCCACAAACGCAAGATTAATCAGAATGCTGTGTTTCAACTAGTGAGTCTGCTGGGAACATATTCTTGAAAAAAACATGTTTGGGTTGACTTCCACTTTAAGTAACATATTGGCGGAATCTAATTTCTTTATTTGTAACCTTCTCGGTCCCCCTCCCACCTGAGATCTAATTGAGGAGAATGGAGGAGTAAAAAGTGACGAGGGACACATTTCTGGAGAAATTGTTCATTAGGTATATTGTCATATTTTTTATACTTAATTCATTCACTGCCAGACAATTTCACTCTCTTTTACCATAACGTTTGAAAAAAATATCAATATGTTCCTTGGATTGAGTGGCTGGACTGTGAAAAGACAAATAAATACGTCAATGGCAGTGAATGAGTTAATAATACCCTTGCTTCAGATCCCGTGGGATTACCCTGCAAAAAATTGCTCCTCAAAATGATAAAGTTGCTCCCCGAAGGAAGCCACTGATTAGCAAAAGAAAAAATTGTATTTCAAGCCGTGTCATTTCACGAAAACGTCCATTAAAGATGGCATGTCATGTCATGTCTTTGACGTGTCACAAATGAGGATTCATTGTTTGCATGCTATCTTAGTTACTCTGAGTAAAGTGTTTACTTCTTAAAAGTGTTGTTTCAGTTGGACTTGAAGGATAATCTGATTTTCCTCTGTGGCCACGCAAACAAACTGTCTTGGATTGTGTGGCATTACAATCCGTGCCGCAAAGGTGCTGTCATTTTTTCCCCCCCCCCAATTCATTTCTTTCCTTTCATTTGGGGAGTGGATTTGCGAACATCTGCTGGACGTATGCATTTTTGTTAGGGGGTTGCTTTCCTATCCAGCCCCCCTCTTCCCTCCCGTCGTCTGTCTTGTTGACATATTGCAAAGAGGCTTTTTACAAGTCACAAATAGACAAGTTCTGAATACTTTCAAAACGTAATTAAAAATTAAAGTGAGGGGAAGTAAAAATACACAACTGAAAATGTGGTTGTACAAGTGTGCACACCCTCTTATAACAACGGCATTCAAACTCATGTTGAATGGGAATCAGCACCTGCCATCGTTTAAAATGCATCTGATGAACCCCAAATGAAGTTTAGATGTTCTAGCAGGCTTTTTATGCTTTCTAGCAAAAGCCTGGTATTTGAAACACTATATAATTCCCTCTTTGACTAAACTGAAGAAAATCACTTCCATAGTATGACGCTGCCACCATTACGCTTCACTGTAGCTATGATGTTCTTTTGGTGATGAGTAGTGTTGTGTTTGTACCAAAATTATCTGTTGGAATTCTGACCCAAAAAGTCTGTATATGTATATTTAATGCTTTGTAGATGTATTTGTACTCTTCTCTTGAATGGTACATTTTGAACCATGAGATGCTGAATGTTGAATTTGAAAAGCACATCTTTGATCTTGCTTCTCCTCTTACCCATATTCTCCTTTTCCTTCCATTTATTTAGCTTAGCAAATGGAAACTTTATTGGCAAAATGGTAGTGGAGGGTGTTGTGACAAAAAGAAAAGTGTGGAAAACCCCTGTGTCAGGACGTCAGCTTTTTTCCTTTCGTTGTGATTTTATAGCCTGACTCCAGTTTGGGTAGCGGAGTCTCTGACTGAGGAGGGAGAAGTAGCTAGTGGCGGGGGTGAGAGGGTGATAAGTGTGAAGCCTGTCTCCCTTTTGGTGTTCAGGACTTCCCACGTCAGGATCCGACTGCCTGTTTGTTGTGTGAAGTGTGAAAAGTGTCTAACTTGGCAGAGTGAAAGAAAAAGAAGCGTGTTATACATGGGAATGTATAACATTCACACAAAGCTGATTCTTATTCCAAATAAAAGATTTGACTTTAACTGCTCACTTGTACTAGGTAGCGTAATGGAACTTAGTATTGTTGATTTGGTGTTTTTAAACTTTCTTTGACAACACATTCTTTTCATGGCTTTCCAAAAATGTTTGGGGGGGAAAAATCCTCTTTGAGTTGTCTGAACTTGAGATATCTTGTCTCATTAGATGATCATGATCTTGGCCATTTAACATGCCTGTAAATGGAAAGTAGGGCAAGTCTTCATCAAAATAAGAAACACGTGGCCATTGCCTCATTGTCCTGAGATGTCAAGGCGCATCAAAGCTGGGTGACTACAGTTCTATCATGAGATATTTTGTTCCACGCGAGTGCTGTTGCCATGTTAAAGAAAGTCAAATGGAACTGACTTTGTTCTGTTAAATGGACAATGATCTGAGGGCCACATGTGTTCCATCTAACTGTCCAAAAACTACTGTCTGTTTGAAGCTATGACATCAGCTTGATTTTTTTTTTTTTTTCCATTCCAAGATCGCTGTGGAACATGGCAAATTACCCATTTCATACATCTGCACGAGCTTGTTTTATCATCTCTAGAACTGATTAACCAAAGTCTGTACTGTACTCGAATGCGCGCTCTTTCCATTCCATCACCCACATTGCAATAAAAACAGCCCACAAGTTGAATAAATTAAGGCTTTTATGTGGATTGTACAACTAACTGCAAATTACACTTAATGGAAGTCACTTAATTTGGAACCATTTGCATGAGAAAATTGGTAAAAAACGATGTGGGATTTCATAATAAGAACATTTCACAAAACACACGGGAAAATGTTCTTTCCCTCTAAATTCATGATGGTGTGTCAACATAACACATAAAGTAAATAACTGTGAGTGGTCATCAATATTCATTAGTCGCGAGTGTTTGTTAGTGCTGTAAGTCAGTAAAAAAAACTGGACATTCTTGGGCCCAAAATGTTTTATGTTTATAATGTGTACTTTTTTATTGTAAAGGGTATGGCCCTTTTTTTGATGAATTTATTCCATTTGTATGTGAAGGAGTTGCACAACGGATTTATATCCAGATGTTCATTTGCATTGTTGTAGCACACAGTTTTAAGAGTTATCATATCAACACACTAATCCACGCAGTTTCTGTTCAAGGCAGGATTATTATAATATAATTATGCATCTCTGTTCTGCATTACATGCACCGAGAGCCGGTGTTTGTCCGTTAAGCCACCAATGTAAATGTGTCGAAAAAACAGCGAAAAATTGATTTTGATTTGAAGACATCAAATCTCATACTGGATTATGTGTGTTACATATTTTAGCAACTGGTGATGGTAGGCTTTATGGTGCTTTAGTAGTTAAGATCACAAATATAAAAGGTACAGACTTTTTTCCCTGATGGTATTCTTTGTCTGCTAGTGACGAGCTTTTGTACATTTTTCTTTGAAAATGTGTATTATCTCTTGTCAAGATGCACCGGATTTAGATGCATTTGTAATCTGTGATTATACAAATTGAGTAGTTGAATATATATCTTTTCTGCAGCTACTACTAATTATGTGTGAAATGTGACCCCCATTTATTTTTTTGCAAATAGTACTAGCATAACTTTAAATGTCAAATAGTGAGCCTTATAATACCCAAAATATCCTGTCTTTATCGTGGTTGGTTGGATGACATAATAGGGTCACTACGCAGTGATTTCTACCAGGCAAATTAATCTTTACTAATGCACTCTGTTAACGGCCATCTGCGTTCTCGATTACTGTCTGTAAACCCTTTCAGCAGAATAACCCGGCACACCAACGCTCCATTATTCGGAGAGATTTGGTGTATTATTCAGCACACCGTCTTAGAAACCAGATAATCCGTGTCACATGGAACATGTTTTGATTTTGAATGAAAATAATACGTACAAGCTTATTTAATGTTAAATTTTGAATAAAACCATGTAGTCTCATTTCATCAGTGGTCATTTTGAACTAATGGTTAATAAGCATATTGGTATTGCAGGTATCCTAGTTTGAACACTTTTTTACAATGATTTCCTCAGACTTAATTGAAGGATTTTAATTAGATCAAGTTTGTAGATATGTTATGCTCATGAGCAGCTGCATGTTCATACTTTCAACTCCGCGCAAAGTACGTTTAAAAGGAACTGCTAGAAGATCTCCAATGGCTGATGATGTAAAGTTGGCTCCTGTGGATGGGCTCTAGGAGACTGCCTTCCAACCCCGATTGTGCATCCGTGTGTGACAATTTGTTCATTGAATCGATTCCTCCAATGATTCGGAGATATTGTCCCACGCTGTGGAGATATTTCTGAATGAATTACGATGACACGCACCACACACGTCAGTCTGTCTGCCTGAAACCTGATCAAATCCACCAGGATCGCGTTAATCACCACCTGCACCACAACTTAGACCTGCTTTTACCTGGTCTAACATCTAGTCTATTTTGGTCACCAAATTGTCAGGTGCGCTGTGGGTCTGAAATAGTCGATTACCAAACAACTTATCAAAGCGTAGTTCAGTCTACTAAATTCACAAAAACGCTAGGCTAGAGTTACCCCTGTACAAAAATGAAGACGCGCCCGTTTTTAAACTGAGCGCATGTGCACCTGTCTACCAAAATAGGGTTTTGTGTAGGGGGCGCGTATAAAAAAAAAAAAAAAACGCCCTTTGTCCGCCAGAACGCCCGGCGAAGCGCAACACGGTTTGCCATATTACCCAAACACTGTTAACTAGACTTGCCCCAGAACGAAAACGATATGCGATAACGTTTTTACGTTGAGCACTATTATGCCTGTCTACTAAGGATGTAACGATGAATCGAAAATCGATCGAAAATCGATTGTCCCCGATTAATCGATTTGATTATTTGAAAATCGAGTTGATTATATTCGTCTACAAAATGATGTCTTGAAACTATTTACCTGTTGCCGTTAACTGAACTGAAGAAACAAAAGAGACATCGTTTTAAATAGGGTTTTCATCGTGCTAGTCATCAGAGTGGCAGAGGCACACTTGGTTTTACCACGTGTTTCACTGATTTCATGACATAACTATCCCATGAAGTCATAAAGACACGCTGCAATTAGAGAGCGCCTGCTGTAATTGTTTTACTCGAAACTGTAGTGCTTGACGAATCTTGCAACATCTGTTTATGGCATGCCGCGCTGCCTACAAACTCACCTGATTGCATACGGTTCTGCCTCCATTTAGTGGGATTGCACTTAGCTATGTGTGATTCGGTGACCGCACGAGGCTTTTAGTCCAACTTTTGTTGAACGTTAAGTGCAAATGCTGCTGTAAACAGCTGTTGCCTGGTGGGTTTTGATAGTAGCTCTATCCTCAGCTTTCCCATTAGAGTTGTGTAAATGATGTCACTTAAATTCTCTTCAGAATTTTATTTTCCACTTACTTGACACCACATCATCTATAAGACGTCAGTAAAAAAGCGGTAAAGTAAACCTGGAGCCCTGGGTGGAGCAGTCTAGGAGAACATTGTGTTGTTTCAGGACCTTTTAAGAAAACCAGCCTGCCATCTTTTTGAACCACACATTCTTGCAGAATTACAGCACAGGGAAAGAACTGGAAATGACCATGGAGCTAACTAGAAAATAGAGCATTGGCAGACGCATTCAAAACCATGTTTAAGTGATGGAATTTTGGTTTTAGTCTTTGTCCCGAATCCACATGAGGAGGTTTAAAAACTCCCATGTGTAAAATGGTTTGTCTTTTCTTAATAGGAAATTCTTTCATTTGGATTTTTTTCCAAATCTAATTTTGTTATTACACGCAAAAAAAACAAAAACATACCACATTCAGTCCTCTATCCAATTGAAAAGGTTAAGATGACACGGAAAACTTCCAAAACCTCAGAAAATGAAAATATTATGCCTGTTTCATATTGGACATACTTCATTGCACATTTTGCAGCGTGCCAAAGTAAATGTTTTGTTTCTTAGTTTATCAGAATGAAAGAATAGAATAACCTTGTGTTTCTGTTTTGTAAATACTTGCCACTGAATTGCAGTATGTAGCATTCTTAGACTATTTCCATTTGTCACTCAATGTGTTAGGACTAAAAAGTGTTATATACACTAAATATCTTGCTACGAAATTGGTCACTAATTTGATGTCTTTGTATTTCTTAAATGAACAGATTGGGTATTAGTCAGCATTGTGGTTGCATATGGGCCGAATAAGGGCTAAGGAGATGAGATGTGCCCTAATGTGCCCTCTTGCCACAGTAGGCTCATGTCCAGCAAGTGGCATCAGGTCCTCATGTGACTCAACAATGCCGTTAATCCACATACGAGGTACATGTTGATGTTCACCTCCTCTGCTATAATCACCGTCATTAAACATGCAAATATATGCAGAATGTTTCATTGTCATTGATTTGGAACTTTACTAACACTCTTCAATGTACTTGCTTGTCCATAAGGTAATGAGCCACCATCAAATGTCAGATGCCAAAAAGCATTATTAGATATTCTCTCTGTCTTGTCCACGCTATACAGTTTGCTTGGTTGATTGATCTAATTGGATTTTATTTGGCAGAAAAGTGGTTTTGGTTCCATTCAGACCAGTAAAATGCCAATTCCACCGCGGGTGGAAATGTTTCAGTTGGCCAAGAGCTTACAATGTTAAGATGGGAGGAGCTGCTTCAAGGTATATTTAAGACATGACTTCTCAACTTGTTCTTGAACTAACTTGAGTGTGACAGAATGTCACAGAATCTTATCATAATTTTATTACAGGGTTTCTACCAAATTTACAGTTATATATGTATATATCAAGAATCTCCATGAAAAAGATTTGATCCAAAATCAACTGATGGCAATTGTTTGACTGTGGATTATTTTTGTGTGCGTGTGTGTGATAACAGCCGTTTCTTGGAAAATGTGACACTTTGTCTTGGAGTTGATTAAAGCAGGATTAAAATGTCTTAGAACAGTTTTTTTTCATCCCCAGCGCCTTAATATTTGTCATCATCAGGCATTTGTGGCCCAGACTGGATTAGAGCAACCCGATGACGTCTCCTCACCGCACTGCAGATGAGCTGATGTATGACCATGATCCGTTTAGGTCATATGGTACAAATGACATACCCTTTGATCTTCATACAGTGCATGTTAATATGCACATGACAAAGACCATTTTCCCTTTGACAGCTTGACCTTAGTCATCCACTGTTCGGCTTGTTTTTATCTGCTCTGAAGCTGTCAGAATTCTGTCACTTTGTGAGTGAGTGTGAGCTGGAACGTCTGCGAGTACAAAGTCTAAAGAGCCAGAGTTATTTTAAGCCTGGGAAAAATGCATCGTGAGTAAAATAAAAGTGAAAAAAAAAAATATTGACAATATTATCTTTTTTATTGAAAAGTTGGAACCAACCAATAATAAAAAAAAATAACACAGAGAACACTGTACTATGAATGTTTGGACCTACTCAAATACAATTTTTTAGGCTCCAGGAATACTGTTGCCATGTAAACGATAAGCCAAATCAAGCTTTTATCATGTTTCAGTTCAAACTGTCTTGAATAAATGGCCTCTAAAGATTTAATTCGTGAGTCCAATACATGCACAATTAAAAGAGGAGATTTTTTTTCTGTCAGCCCAGTTATAAACTAGTCATGGCTTAGAAAAGATCTCCACCTCGCAGGTCAGCTTCGTAGACGTTGACTGACTGACCCGATGCTTCATTCAGTGTGTAAACGCACACATGCCAGCACGTTTGCCAACAAACTTAAACGTGCTCAGCGCTGGGCAGGATTAGCCCCGCATAATGGGATCAGAGAGCAGCACCTGTCGCACCTCTCCTGTCATGTCACACTTCCTATGCTTCTTAAGTTACTCTAGTTCCCGATTCCTCTTTTTTTTTGGACAGAATTTGTTTGACTTCTCTCTTTAAGCCTCGCTCACATCCTTCGTCTCTTAAAATAGCCAACGCATTACGCAGAGAAATAACATCGACTTTGCTTCGTCAGTCCTCGTTTTTTTTTTTTTCCCCAAACCCTTCTCTTCCTCCTTTTTACTTTGTGGATGTCTCTTCATTGATTCCATCACGAGTCGGTCGGTCCCCCTCGCCAGTGTAGTCCCATGGCCTTCCAACTCCTCCTCAGTCCAAATCCTCTTAAGCAAAGGCTTGGATGGAAATTCAATTGCTGCAACGGGGATTGTATCAGATCAGTCAACAAAGCTGCAAAATCATCCTCCTCCCCCACCTTCTATGCCATTGCTCCATCTGCTTCCCCCTCACTCTACCACCTTTGCCTTTCGGGTCATAATGGGGCATTTGCCAAAGCTATAAGTTAGACTGAGGTGCCCTGGACAGAGGACTGTAGACTATATAACATTAATCATTGTGTAACTGGGTGAATGAGGGGGCTTTGAGTACATTGTTAGTAGAAAGGATGAAAAAGTGAAGAACATAAAACATTTACCCATCTATGTCTCCAGGAAGATATTTAAGGGACCATGACCTATTCACGCCTCACGCACATTTACAGCAAGGTGTTAATGATGTGACAATGAAAGGATGGTGGGTTTTTTTTTTTGGGGGGGGGGGGGGGGGGGCTGGTATGGATAATTTGGGGTAATAAGGAAATAAGCAAGACCGTGGTAAATTGCTCACTACATCATCAAGCAAATGTACGATACACTTTTCAGGTGCTAAGAGAATGCGTACGGACACCTTCCTGTTCATTTTCTGCAGTGCCAGTAACGCACCGGTTTTTAAAAAGGTAGAGTTGATGGGAAGCGTGCCCTTGCAGTGATAAAGTGACGGAGAAAACCAGGCTGCGTGAGGTGTGAGAGAAATAAAATGTTCTCTGACACTGAGCACTTGAATGGCGTAGCTCGCAGCAGGCACTCACAGTGACTGACAGGCAAAACTACTCAACCGGAATAGTACATTCGAACCGCCATTCCCTTAACAGTTTACGGAGTAATTGCAATGAATTAATCACTATTTTTTGATTGACACTGATGTGACCGAGCTTCAAATTCAATTGACCTTGCGTCTTGCTATCAAATGGCACGTTGATTATCTTGGCTGTGGAGCACATGATTAGTCCGTAATGACACTTGTGCTTGTTAACGATGCGCGTGGAATTGTTTCGAAGATTAAGGACACTGAGCCCTAAATTCACATCACTCTTTAACTACAACATGATGCGCATGTTCAATCGCGACCAGGAAACACATGCAAAAAGTTGGCAACAAGTTTCTCAGCCATATCCTGGGCGTGTGATGCGAGTCACATGGGCAGTATTTAGCATTACTTGAACAAAAAAAAAAAGAAAAAAAAAAAAAAGGGGCTGGCACAAAGAATGCAAAGGCTTTTGTAGAACAAGCAGTTTCATTCATAAAACCTAATTATAGTGATATACTTCAAACAAAGCAAATTCCAGCATGTGCTTTTAGTGAAAAAAAAAAAAACAGCTACAAATAAAATATTAGCTGCAACAGTTGATCATACAGTATGCTTGTCTCTTTTGAATCCGCTTGTGTGTACAAATGGAGAGTGTATATTAGGTCACTGCACAGGTTAAACCAACATCGTCTGTAGCATATGTGCTCTTGATCATTTGGGAGCTTGTGTTAAGGCCCTTTCTGCGTGCGTATTTATGTGTCCGAGGCGCATCGTGTGTCCGCCTGCGGCAAAGGTGAGTTGTTTGCACAGCGGAGGTTTACATAACAGAATGATAGATCTCAGCTGGAAGCCATCGTCACCATTTAAAGTCCTCGCACTTAAGTGATTATTAGCAGCTTTATTGATATAAGCCGGCATTTTGCTCACTTGAGTATAATTTTAAAGCGACAAGTAAAACAATGGCAATGCAAACTAGAAGCTAATTGGTTTAAGCAGTCAATTTAAACAACAAGGAAGCAAATGTTTTTGGGCTGATTTTGAAGCGACTACTACGCGTAATTGTTTACACTAATAATTGGAGATTTTTCATTTATCCACCCCTGAAATGGAGATAAAGAGTGACCCGTTTCTTTCGTTGCACACTGCTACAAATATGTCCCTCTGTGAAGCGGAGCTCTTTCTCAGCTTTTAAACCAGCAGTGATTCTTTTCGCCGAACCACACAGCAGCACTTACAATTCTAAGGTTGTAATGGGTTTACATGTAAATCCCATATGCTTCCTTCAAGGGAGAACTAAAGTGTGTGGGTGCAAAGTATTATATGATATAATTATGCATACGTATATACGTATACCTGAATACATATACCCATATACGGTCAGGTCCAAATTCAGGTCCACTGAACCATGGGTCACGTGACTGGCCTGAAACATGAGAAAACTGTACTGGTAATGTGTTTATAAGCTTCCCCGTGTGTGTTTTGAATGATCATTTGTCACTATTCAAAGCTCAGCGCGCTTTGCATGCAAAAGTGCATACATGTGTCAGGTAACACAAGTGTCTTGATCAGAGGCAGGAATTGAAAAGTGAAAAGAAAACATTACAGTTCAGGTCATTTAAAGATGTATTGGGAGTTAGTAAACAATGTCAGACAAACTGAACATATTGTTGTCACATATGGGTGAAGATTGGACCGAGAGGATTTCTCACCTGTGGGAGTTTATTTGCTGTGTGAAATTTCCACTGCTCTCCTGGGGATTTTCAATGACAAGATTTTTTTTTTTTTTTTTTTTAACTTGGATAGAATAAATGATAATAGTGGCAAATTGTGTTTTTGAGAGGATTTTGCAATATTTGGCCAAAGGATTTAGAACCTGCAAACGATTTTGAATTTCATTCATTCATTAGAAAAAATGCGTAAAGTAACCTCGGTGCCCATCCAAAAAAATAATATAATCCACAGCCTTAGGGCTGGGAAAAAGTCAACCAAGTTGATCACAAATGTGTGACGCAAAATTGTGGGGGAAAAAAAAAAACATACAGACATACAAATACACCTTTGTTTCCTTTGTTTCATGTTCTATGGGGAGTAAATCACTTTGACCTTTTTCAAAACAATCAATTCGCCGAATTTCTTTTAAGGCGTAATTTTATTTTGAAGAACCTTTTGGGTCTAACTAAAAATGGCTTCGGAATTGAGTGAACAACCATTAGTAGATAGAAAGAACTGATGATGCACATGACATTTCCATGCATTTATTTCTGTTGTGTCATCTGCAATTACCTTTACCAGCTTTTTTAGCGGCATCCTGTTCTTTGTCACTTTACTGTACTGCTTTTCATCTCAGCTTCGAAGCTTTTAATGATATTTTCTAAAATATTAACGGCGAACCATAAATGAAGGGCATTTGTTGATCTGGATCTTTTTTGTGAAAATAGATATTTTGAAACTTGTCGAATATTTGGTGAGTAAATCATTTATCAATACATCGCACAACCTATTTCCTAAAGCTGCCAAGATGTCATCATTTTCATAAATTCACCAACTTTCACATTTTATATAATACATGAGGGAGATTTTCTCCCTGCATTTTCAGGTCAAACCTTCCCATTAAAGCTTCATATTTCCTCACTATGGAGGGAAGCAAGATGGCTTGGTGCAGCAAATCTTTCCCTCCTCTGTGTTACATATGACTGGAAGGTGAAGCCATTTCCCAGTGTCTAGAGTTTCACAACTGACAAAGAATGAAGCCTTTTTTTCACGTGTATCAGGAGTCCTTAACCGGGCTGAGGAATTTCCCCAATTCCCAATCTGGGGAGCAAAACTCAGGCAGGCATACAGGAGGGAGGAGAACAGGGTGCAGCGGAGCTTGCGGGGTCTGGGAATTTGCTCCTTCTTGTGCAGAATGCAGAAAGCCAGTCATGCTCCATGAGGCTGGATAGCACAGCACTGAGGTATTCTCTAAATAAGGCCACATGAGCTCCACATTGTTTTCTTATTCATGAGATCTGGAAGCACTGAGTGAGAAATGTTATCAGGTGGCTGTCATTTCTTCTACCAAATCCCATCGTTGCCCCGAGAGAGGCAGCTGACAGCCTTTAATCAGTTTGTTGAAATGCCTTGTGATTAAAGCAAAATGAAATCATCCATAATGTGTCGCAGAAGGTCGGCTTTTAAAACACACACTCGCAGATACACTCGTTATACAGCAACGAAATTAAAGCGTTGTGGAATTATTCCATGTTATTTCTCTTTTTAGACATCCCCGAGCGGTAGAGATCAGAGTCATTGTTCTTTCTTTCAGCATCTCAGTTTTTCTCGGAAACCATCAAGTGGACTTTCTTCCTGTTGGGATGCAATAGTGCAAGGGAGGAAATAATAGAGGCTGTATTTTGTGTTTCCATGTCTAAGGGGAAGGAAAAGCCAGTGAAGCATATCATATGGTACTGCCTCGAAAGCACTAAGTTATGGTTGACTAGCGATGTATGTGTTAAGATAGGAAATAACTAAAAATTGTGCCTGCCCGCTTACTGGAAAACAACAAAGGATCAACCAGGCATTAACACACCAATTACTGTACTTTAAATGCTTTGGAGTATAACACGATTTAGTGGGGCTCAGGCCTCGCTAAAACGGAATATTTCTAATACGGTAATCTGTTCAGTGGTTTTGTATAAACCGAAACTTTCGCGAAGTACGATAACTACTTTCACCTCTCTCTGTGCGGTTACCACTCACAGGGGGAAATCTTCCTCGCCCCCACTGCTTTTTTTTTTTTTACTTGTCTTGATTATTGTTACTGTACTCAATAGTGCAGATGGTAGATTTTGCCCAAACCGAACTATACAGCGAGATTCCAAACACGATCACCATACTCATGTCTAGTTATATATTTGTGTGACGCGGTGCCAGAAAAAGCCCAAGTGAACCGTATATGGCCACGCCAAAAGTGTTCTTGAACCGAAAACGGTGCGTGAAGTAAGAGCATTTTTCTTTGAAAATTTAGTTGGTAAAGAGAATTGTTCTTCAACCAGGTCATTAGTAAACCCAATCCATTCCAGGATGCTTGCCAGTCTACAAATTGTTGTTGTTGACATACATACATACAAAACATACATCATTGGTGTCGAAGTTGAAGCCCACCTTCACTTTTTCACCTTCACTTCAATTTTTCATATCAACGTGAACACTACAATTCAGATTTTTTTTCAAATCCGACCAAGGCTTCTTTCCTATGTGTGTAGAAATTGGCTAGCTATCCGATGCGACTGTAGTCACGCAGATTGAATGTCCACTGTGCCGATGCGGTGAGCACTCAGAGAAAGGGCTTGCAGTCTTACATCGTTTACTTGATCTTTATATGGACGTAAAACCTTGAAAAGCTGTGCCTCATCCTCTAGATAATAGCCTGTAGGTTGAAGGAGGATGAACAAAAAAGGTGTTTTCTCACACTAGTGGCAATTTTATTTCGACCCGAATGTCAAATGTCTGTTTCCTGGCACACACCATTGCGCTTCACAGGATTTTATTTTCAGGTCGATGATTAATGCATTATGAATAAAGTGAAAAATGAATTTGTGACATCTGTTACTGTGATAAAATCAGAGTTCGTCTGCGTGTGACAGAATGCTAATTGCTTTGTCTGTACTTAATTTGTTAACGTAATTATTTTCATGTACATTTAATAACTTTTGAACGATTTAAAAAATAATATAGCTGTCCGCCATGTTGACTGAAAACGTCAATAGACAACCGTAACGTGTGTCAACTTTGGACTTAAACCTGAAAGAATGAAGCCGTACATGTCTTCTATATAATTTACTGACTATTACAACTTTTAAATTAGTATTCGTATTGACCCATATTTCAATGCTTATAATTAAGTACAAATGCATTTACTCTCATTATCATTAAAATAAATCGAACAGCCATCTTCATGTACCGACTCATCAATAACAACAAAGTCCAAAGTTCATGTGAGAGGTGCAGTGTAAATAAATAAATAAAATAAAATCATCTTCAGCTGAGGCTGACATACTGCCGCTCTGCTTTCAAACATGCCGTGGCTTGTGTGTTTATTGTTTACGTGCATGTACCTATCGCTTACACGCCCTACAGAGCTCCGTTAAGTGTGCCATATTGGCTATCTTGCGGACGGTGGTGCTGCTGGGGACTTTCAACTACAGCGGCAATGTGATCTAATCCACCCGGAGCAGGGAGAGTTGTTTGTAAGGGTTGGTGCGTTTGTGAAACATTACTCTGTAATACTAAACTTGTCAGGGAGACAAAAATGGAAGGTTGTGCAGAAAACAGAGGAGGTCACAGCTAAAGAGAAGTAAAAAGAAAACATCAACTCGAGGCAGATGTGATGTTTATTTCTGTTGCACTCTCTGTATCTCTCTCTCTCGCGCACACACATACACACACACGCACACGCACGCAAACAGCGCTGGAGGAGCTCCAGATCTTAAGGGCTCCAAGCGAGTTTGATTTGTGTCGACTTCCTACAGGAACTCCCGCTCTCCTGGGCCCGCAGCTCAAAGACTATCAATTAGTTCCTTATTATGATCCCCAGGAGGCCTATAAAAGTTGGAGTGGGTTCAAAGAGCACAATGGCAGACACACTTAACCTGTCTATGCACACAAACGGTTTGGAGTTGTTGTAAAGTCTCATAGACGTCCTTTCCAAAGTGTGTTGTGGTAAATAGGCTATTGTCTATATTCAATCAAACCAATTGTCTTCCAGAATGATTACTCCCGACAATAACCATTTCACGTTGTTTCAGAGAGCATCCTCCAGGTGAAGGAGGACTCTCTGGCCCCTCATTTTCTTCAATTATGAAGTGTTTTGTCTGTTGCACAGTGATTAAAGTCCAGGTGGTGAGGAGAGTTGTTGGTGGGACTGGACACGAGAGTTAAGTTTTGTTGACGGAATTGCGATGCGTGGAAGAGCGCAGTTGCTGCCTGCCGGACTGGATGGCCATTATTGTCTATCTGCAGGCCGGGTGGAGCAAATACACTGAAAAGCAGTTGGCCAATCTGCCACCTTCGCTTTTGTGGGTCAGGATTACTGCATTCTTTCTGTCTCCCACCCACAAACACGCTAGTTTACATTAGAGTTATTACTCGGAACCAGAGGTCAATCAATCAATCAATCACATTTTATTTATATAGCACTTTTCATACATAAAAATGCAACTCAAAGTGCTTTAAAACATTCAAAGCAAAACATAGAATTATCTTCAATCAAAAGAAAAGATAAATTATTTAAAAGTTGTTGAAAGCCAAACTAAAAAGGTGTGTCTTGAGCTTCCTCTTAAAAATATCAACAGTCTCTGCAGACCTGACATCCTCTGGCAGGCTATTCCAAAGGTGAGGACCAAAATGGCTGAATGCAGCCTCGCCATGCATTTTGGTCCTCACCCTTGGAATAAATAAAAGGCCGGCGCCAGAGGACCTCAGGATCCGCGAGGGCTGGTATGATAAAAGCAAATCAGATAAATAAGATGGCCCAAGACCATTAACACATTTATAAACTAATAAAAGTACTTTAAAATCGATCCTGAAACACACAGGGAGCCAATGCAGCAATTTCAAAACTGGCGTAATGTGCTCCCGCCCTCTGGTTCTCGTCAGCACCCGAGCGGCTGAATTCTGCAGTAGTTGCAGTGGTGAAATGCTCTTTTTCGGGAGGCCAGAGAGCAGGGCATTACAGTAATCTAAACGACAGGAAATAAAGGCATGCATCAGCACTTCCGTGTTAGCCTGAGAGAGAAACGGGCGGACTCTGGCGATATTCTTAAGGTGATAAAAACCAATCTTGGTTACATTTTTAATATGAGGAATAAAACTGAGCTCAGAGTCAAAAATGACGCCAAGGTTCTTCACACAGTGTGAGGGATTAAAAATGTGTAGTTTTGGTAAAAGCTTCTCTCTCTGACCTTCGGGACCGATAACTAAAACCTCAGTCTTGTCCTCATTGAGCTGTAGGAAATTATCTGCCATCCATGACTTGATATCTAAAATGCAATTTAAAAGGGTATCAATGGGTCCTGTGTCATCAGGAGACACGGCAATATACAGCTGCGTGTCATCAGCATAGCTGTGAAAGCTGATGCCGTGTCCCCTGATGACATCCCCGAGGGGAAGCATATAAAGATTAAAAAGTAAGGGGCCTAAAATCGAACCTTGAGGAACCCCACATTTGATTTCATGAGTTTTAGAGGAACAAGTATCCATACTTACAAAGAAATATCGGTCTGTGAGATAGGAATAAAACCAGTCAAAAACAGTACCAGAGATGCCCACTAGATTTTTAAGTCTATTTAATAAAATTTGGTGATCTACTGTATCAAAAGCAGCGCTTAGATCCAGTAGCACCAAGACTGTGAGTTTTCTCACGTCTGCAGTGCACCTAATATCATTTAAGATCCTTAAAAGAGCAGTCTCCGTACTGTGGTTCATCCTAAAACCAGATTGATATTTCTCAAAAATATTATTTGTATTTAAAAAATGATTCAACTGGATGAAAACCAGTTTTTCTAAAATCTTACTTAAAAACGGTAAGTTGGATACGGGTCTGTAGTTATTAAAAACGCTCGGGTCAGAACCGCTCTTCTTCAGAAGGGGCTTCACCACCGCCGTTTTAAAGGCAGCGGGGAAGACGCCTGTCTGAAGAGAGCAATTGACTATATTTAAAATTTGTTCTTCAAAAAATCCATAAAATGTCTTAAAAAGAAATGTGGGAATTGGATCCAAAAGGCAGGTTGTTGGGTTTACCTGGGAGAAAACTCGAACAAGTGTCCTTGCATCAACCAGGGCAAAACTTTCCAGTGTTTCCTCATGTAAATATGATTGTCCGGGTTTATTAAAACTTGTGTTTTGACGGGCTAAAAGACTGGATCTTATGTCATCGATTTTACTTCTGAAGTGGTCTGCAAAGTCCTCACAGAGAGCATCTGTTGGTCTCTGTGGGGACTTATTAAAATCAGAACTAGTTAAAAGTTCAAAGGTGGAGAAGAGAACCCTGGGGTTGTTTTTATTGACTGTAATGAGGTTTGAGAAATAGGAAGATCTTGCCAGTTTTACTGTTTTATTGTAAGATTTCAGTTGTTCGCATAAAATTTCATAGTGTACTGTAAGTTTACTTTTTCTCCACCTCCTCTCTGCACTCCTGCATTTTCTCTTTGATATTTTGATAGCATTGTTTCTCCACGGGGGTACAGTCTTTGTTTTTGTTGTTTTAATTAAAAGTGGAGCTACTGAATCTAATGATGATTTAAGATGTAGGTTAAAATTGTCAACAATAAGATCACAGGGTGCAGGTAAAATGTCAGCAGGAGTGTTTTTTAAGATCTCGATAAAATTTGCTGCCACCTCAGAAGATAGGTAGCGTTTCTTCACTGTTCTGACCGGGACTGCTAGATGGTTAAAACTGGCGATGTTAAAATAGACACAGTAGTGGTCTGACACTGCCAAGTCAACAACAGAGGACACACCAGCAGACAAGCCATAGGTTATAACCAAATCCAGGGTGTGTCCTCTGTTGTGAGTTGGCTGCAAGACGTGCTGTTTAAAATCCAAGCAGTTTAAAAGGTTTGAAAAATCTCTGGATAGTGGGTCCGAGATGTTGTCCATGTGTATATTAAAATCGCCAGTTATTAATATCCTGTTATAACTGGAATATAAAATGGATAAGAATTCTGAAAATTCTGTAATAAAAGAAGTGGAATGATGGGGAGGTCTATAGACGGTAATGCAGAGAATAGGGGGACTGCTAAAAACAAAGGCATGGTGTTCAAACGATAAATAGCTGCTAAAAATGATCTCCTTTGATAAAAGAGTATTAATAAAAATTGATGCAGTCCCGCCTCCTCTTTTGCCATCCCTTGTAGAAAATAAAAAGTTAAAATTCGGTGGGCAAGCCTCGTTGAGAGCAACTGGAGCATCTGTACCAAGCCATGTCTCAGACAAAAGTATACCATGTAAATCATTGTCTAAAATCAGGTCGTTTATGATAAAAGTTTTGTTTAAAAGGGAGCGCACGTTCAGCACGGCCAGATTAATTATTGTGCTGGACGTGCGCTCATGGTGGTACGAATGAGCAGTATTAACATATACTAGATTACCACTGTTAAAACCACGTTGTTTGTGTGTGCAAGGGAAGCGTCTGCCGGTGATGGTTTCAATGGGAAAATTGTCCGATAGTGGTAATGATAATGAGGGCCTGCAGGGGGAGCTAGTGAGGGTGGTGGTACTGTGAGCAGCTGGTATTGGCCTGTAAGTGATGGTAGTGACATTGTCATTGCAGCGTTTATGAGTAGAAGAAGAAATATGATTGGTAAACAAGAGTCAGCTGGGAGTGGAATTGGTTACGACATGGTGGATGTTAGCGGCTAAAATCTTGCTACCAAGAGAGTTCGGATGAACACCATCCGGCTGGTAAAAAGACGGGCGATTCCAGAATAGGTTAAAGTTGTCAATAAAAGCAAAGTCAAGGTGGCCACAAGTGCGTAGGAGCCACGTGTTCAAGCTTAAAAGGCGGCTGAAGCGCTCGGCTCCGCGAGACAATGCCGGCAAAATGCCACTCACCCAGACCGAGAGACCGCAGGTTCTTAACAAGGCAAAGAGGGCGTGAAAGTCTCTCTTCGTCTGCTCAGACTGTCGGCGTATTGTCTCGTTTGTCCCAACGTGAACGATGAGCCGGGTAATGGATGATGGCAGAGAGTCAAGAACACCCGGCAGGATGTTAACTATGTCCATGACTTTCGCTCCGGGAAAACAGCGGGTGACGCAGCCGGGATAGTGAGTACGTCTAATGGTGCTGTCGCCAATTATAACGGTGGTCGGTGGGTGACGTGAGGAGGGAACGCCAAGGGACTCACTACCGGCGGAAGATTCACGACCCCACTGTCCAGGATGGCTCCGCCGAGGCCGAGTGAAGACGGTGGATGACACCGATGAGTGTCGCCGATGATGCTGGTGATGACGACCACCCTTGTACCGGGACAGCGCGTCCCGGAGCAGCCCGACGCGTGAGTGGACGGCCGTGTCACCGGCGGACCCGCCCAACATGGGGTTCCCGGCCGAGGTCGTCGCCGTGGGTGGCCTGGAATCCGAGGGAGCCCCTGGGAGCACAGCCCCAGCGTCGGACGCAGCAGTCGGTGTCTCCGACTGCTGTAGTGCAGTGATGGGAACAGGAGACTCACTCGCCAGGGCGGCGAACCGATTCCCCAGGACCAGTTGGGGGCGGTGGGGTTGCTCCCCGGCCCTCCGGCCGCGGGACACCACCTTGACCCAGGTGTCACTCTGCAACGGTGTCGAGCAGGATGGCCCCGGGCAGGCAATTGGATCCCACTTCGCCGTGTCCGAGAGGCCAGCCGCCTCAGCCGTCATTGTCGCCGACAGGATTTCACGAGCGCGCCTTCTCATGACCACCGCGGAGAGTTCGGGGAAACGGGTCGCGAAGCAAGAGATGACCGATTCCTTCTCATGGAGCTCCTCTGAGAGACGACGAATATCCCTTCTTAGGTCAGAGATTGTCTTATTTGCCTTCTCCAGCAGGCCATTGTGTTCGTCGCTGTCGTCTGAAGGCATTTTAATACACTAGCTCCAAGCTAGCCCCAAGCTAGCCCGTTTCCGTCTCACGCTAGCTGTATGCTAGTCCGCGAGATCAAGCGACCCAGAGATTAACAAAAATTTAAATAAATAAAAAATAAGATAAAAATAGTCTCCAAAAATTAAAAAGAGTAAAAACGCAACGCGCAGGTGAGGTAGATTCGAAGGCGAAAGTGCAGAAGTGCAATCGATACCATCCACGTCCAAACTCTGACGTGGCAGGTGGGCATTTTACTAAATTTTGCTGGTCCGTCATCCGTCAGCGGCCAGGGTACCCATTCGTCATTCGTCAGTCCGTTATTTTTCGCGACGAAATGAATTGTAATCGTCAATCAGTCCGTCGGTTAAGTCCGTCAGAGGTCCGTTAGTCTGTCAGTTGGTTCTCACCATAAGAAGTCAGAAAAGCGGGCGTCCACTAGTGCCCAGATGGCGATATCGCTGACGGATGAAAAACCCCTTCTGTCATTTGTCAGTCCATCTTTTTAAGAGGTGTCCCGTCATTCGTCAATCGTCAGCAAAACGGGCGGCCGTCAGTGACGGACGACGATAACACTGACGGATAAAAGCCCTCTTCCGTCATTCATCAGTCCGTCTCTTTTAAGAGGTGTCCCGTCATTCGTTAATCGTCAGCAAAACGGGTGCCCGTCAGTGACGGACGACAATAAGACTGACGTATACAAACTCCCTTCCGTCCTTCGTCAGTCCGTCTCTTTTAAGAGGTGCCCTGTCACTCGTCAATCGTCAAAAAAAAACGGCGTCCATCAGTGACGGACTAATGGACCGGTCTGTCATTCTGACAGACGTGCCACCTGTGCTCGGAACACTCATTAGCCGCTAAAGTGATTCTGAAATAGACCGATGAAGTCACTCTTTCATTATAATGCTTTCCTTGTTTACGCTGTTCACTTAGACGTGGTTAGGTTTAGGGTTGGACCAGAAAAACAACCAGAAAATTTGCACATTTAAAGGCAAATGACCTACGACGCCAGTCCTACACATTTTAAATTAATAGATTAGAATGTTGGAAGTTTTTGTAAGTTGGCGGGCCAGATATCGTTTGTGATTATGTTTTCCCGGGAAGCGCAGGGTTCATGCAATGTTACGTTCCTTAACTATGGTTTGCAACTTTGTGTCGAGAACAGAGTGACATTTCTCTGTCTCTTGCGGCCTCATCTGAGATTCGACAAGTTACGAGGCAGACTCAAAGAAAGAGTTGAAATATCAGAGTGCAGCAGACGGCTGGAGGTGGATCTGAATTGCGATCTGCCAGCCCTCTTGCACTTGTTTTCGACTTTTTTTCTCCCCTCTGAAGTCAGAGTTTTGATGTGCATGTGTATTCATCCCAGGCTTTCGAGATGTGAGAGCCGGATGAGGGTGTGTGTGAACGAGTGTCGGTGTTGGCACATAAATGTGTCCCGGGGGCGCTTTCACAGAGATGCAGATGTTGATGTGCATGTGTGCGCTCTTTTGAGGATCACCATTTCCTTTGACCCGACTTGGATTTGAGTTCACATATGTGTCGTTGGTGAGAGCTGTTCATCAAAATTCAAGAGTCCGGCCCTGCAGGTACAGTTGATGATGACGCTTCTCTTCAGTGTTTCCCCTCATACAATATAGGGGCATATGTAAATATGCCCCAGACACACTCAAATTGTAAGCATATATATTTGGCTTGAACATTGTGATTTTGTATGGCTTTTCACAAAGCTACCTCCAGGCTATAGTACTGTCAGCAGCAATGTGTTATTACCGCCCCTTCCTCCTTCACTGCTTTCTCATCCCTCGTTTGTCGACCCCCCCACTCTCTCTCTCTTTTTCCTTGATCCCTCCTGGTATGTCTCCTTTCTGTCATCTTTCTTTTGTCCGGTCTTGGTCTGCAGCTCTACACTGCTATACAGGTCAAACAAGCAGAGTGACATGCAGCAGTTGTTATGTTCACCTATTAGAAAGCTACGATGGATAAAAGGATCTACAGTACATCCTGGCATCCCATACAAGAGCTTTCTGGCTGCTTCCTCCTCCTTTTTAAATTTGATTTGACTTTTAAAGTATGTCTTCAGGTTATTTTATGTAATCAAAACTGTCAAAGCTCAGTTTGAGTTCAAGATCTTGGATTTTCATGTCAAAACCCGACACGGTTTATGAAACATGATTGTGCTCACAATGTGATTGTACGTTGTATTACAGTGAGAGCATGTTTTTTGTGAGTGCTATGGGTGTTTTTGTATGAGAGAGCCTTGACTTAAAGCTTTGAAAATGTGCGCCTTTGTGTACACGCTCCACAGCACAATGAGCCAAGAATATGTTTGCCTCCTCCTTCCTTTCCTTTGAGCCCCCTTCTCTCTAAAAGGTGGACATTTATAGCTTAAGGTGTGCACCTAAAGCTCCAAGAGCAACTCTTGAAGGCACACTGAAAGACCTCTCTCTGGTCTTGAATGTGTTGCGGATGATTTTATTTCCTTTGTATTTTTTTTTTTTTTTTTTTTTAGACTCAACTGCAAAATGATTTTAAATGTTGGCATACTTTGCTGTCAACCTCAATGTTTTGCGTACAATTATATGTTCTATGAAGCCTCACTAGTCTAAACTTGATATTCTGTTAATATTGTGTTTGGGGAATACGAATTAAGAAGCAAAATCAACTTGTTTTCGACAGAAATGACAAAATGGCCGCCCCCGGAGATGGCTAAAAACGAGTGGATTAACTCTTATTCCACAAACGCAGTGTTTATCAGAATGCCTTGTTTCAACTAGTGGTCTTGCATAGAACATATTCTTGCAAAAAATATGTTTGGGTTGACTTCTACTTTAAATAATTAATATAAGCAATTTTAAACACTTTTAGGCGAAGTGTCCATTATTTGCGGAAATTTGCCAAATTTGCCATGACACTTCGCACCCCTTGCGAATAGCAGGAGTTCACTGTACACAGTCGATGCGCTACTTGCTTTAATGGATGATAAGCAGAGCCCACCAGCTTTTATATTTTTTCAGATGAGTCGCAGAAAATACAGCACAAGTCATGCTAAAAAACTATTTTTTAAATCAATCTTCAGAGATAACGCTACAAGGGAAAAGGTCCTTCAATCTATTCTATTAAACTGAAAAATGTAAGAAGTCAAATGTTTGTTGAATGACTATAAAAATAGAGTTGCCATGCCATAGCTCAGACTTCATACATCAGCAAGTAGGCTTCTGGTGCCCACTTTACATTCGTAGTTGCCAGACGGCTGTCTAGTCCAGTTTAAAGATGTGATAAGAGCTGAAAAGAGTCACTACCTGCAAATGTCAACAGTCTGATAGAAAGAGCAAAGTTTATCAGAAATGTCGCTGCCTGAACATCACGTGTTTGTGACAGAGAAAGTTGTCTGTTTCCTAGTTTTATGATGCTTATCGTGTGAGTGCCTTCATGTATGACAAAGCCAGTTTAGTTTATCGAGGAACAAACGCATTGTGTCCCTTCTGGGTCATGATGTTATGGCATACTTTGACATATGAATTTCAAAATCGGTTTGACACTTGAGTCAAAGGACTTCATGTCCTTTGGTGGTAATTCAAGTGGATGGTCTAAAAGGTTCCTTTTAGCTCCTGGATTTCATTTTATGTTAAAAAGTATCTTTCACGCAGTAATCCTGCAAAATTATCGCCACAAATCTGTAACAGATGATCTGAAATTTCTCCACCTGTACCTTTGTGACAGATCGAAACAATTGAAGTAGTATAATGTGGTGGCTGTGCACAGGCCCACCCAGATTGACAGACTGCCCACCCAGTGGGATTCATGAAAAAAAAAATACTTTGAAATGGTTAGTAAATTATTATTGAATTATTTTTTAATTAGTGTTTCTTTGTGGTTTTTTATTTTATTGAATATTAAAAATGGCATAATTGCGGTTGTCTAAGGAATATCCGAACTTCATATTATTCGGTTTGTGGTTTTATTTGAATATGCGATGTGTCTGGACAGGAGGATTGTGCTCAGTGTGAGAAATATTCAGGCCCACCCTGATTTTTCCAGGCCCACCCATTAGCCACATTCTGGCTCCGCCCCTGGTGTGAACTCGCTGCGTGATAAAGTCAGCACCAGCATCTGTATGTGATATCTGCAATTCTTTTCAAACAGTGATAATTGCTCTCAGCACAACAGGATATGAGAATTGAATGCAAGTTTTTAAACTTAACACTCTTGTTCCGGGCTTATGGAAGACTTTTTTCATTGGCATCCTGCCTGTGCTATTGTTCTGATGTATAACATAACAAAAAAAAGTAAGATGTGGGATTACAGTATACAGTGGAATAGATTCAAAGTTCCTTCAACTCATACCCCCTGGAAGCATAAAAGTCGCAGCCATCATAAGGATTATCAACACATGTTCTTTGCTTCTCCTTTGTTTTTCCCATTTTTGCCGTTTTGTTTATGTTTGTACCACCATCACAGTCAGGCTTTCCATACACTGTGAAGGCAGCAAGCAAGTGTGAAAACAGTTTGCGCATCGGCAAAATCTTTTTGAATTCCCATTAAATGGGAAGTCAACCCAAACATATTTTTTCAAGAATATGTTCCCAGCAGGCCCATTAGTTGAAACACGGCATACTGATTAATTTTGCGATTGTGGAATATAAATTAAGCAGCAAAATGCACTCGTTTTTAGCCATCTCCGGGGGCGGCCATTTTGGCTTCTGTTGTCTGCTCACAACGATCAATCACGTTCGACCTGTTTTCTGAATCTGAGCCGTGATTGGTCGTTGTGAGCAGTTGTGATGTCATTTTCAGTCGACAGAAGACAAAATGGCCGCCCTCAGAGATGGCTAGAAACGAGTGGATTAACACTTATTCCACAAACGCAACATTTATCAGAATGCCCTGTTTCAACTAGTGGGCTTGCATAGAACATATTCTTGAAAAAAAATGTTTGTGTTCCACTTTAAGAATAGCAACTTGTGGTTAAAAGAAGGAATTGATTAAAACCTCCTTATGCTCCACTCAACATATTGTTCTTCTTATACCCGCTGTAATAAACACTGCATGCATTAGTCACACCCTCGCAGACTCGAATGGCCATGTGGTGTCACGTTAACATGCTCAATTGCTTTCCCGCTCTATGGATCAATGAATTTGGGAAATACTTTCATATGGTTTTAACACTTCTACTTGGCGATGTGCGTGTGTGGCCCCTTTCTCATTAGCATCCTTTGTCACCATGTGAACTGCCCCTGCTTTGTTTTGCCCCATTGTGCTCATATTATTAGCAACGCATTTTGACCTGTGGAGCGCACGGAACACTGAATGGCTTTGCGAGGCGGCCACATTGACGGGAGTAATGCGGATGGGGGTTGTATTCCAAAAGAGTAGGAGGCAAGTAAGGTTAAGATAAAGTTGCTTTGAACAAATTCTCTCTTTGATCAGGCGACTGAGCAATGAAGGGCCTTTCTTTCACAAGTCACTTGACTGAGGAGGAATGGCATTGTTCCGTTTCAATCTTCCCCTTCTTGTGTCTTTCACTTTTAGCCGCCAGCGCTGCGGACTCCCGGCGTTTTTGTTATGGAGAGTGTCCGTGCCTCTCTTTCATGATGTTAGACAAATACCTATTTGCACAATTACTTAAAACCGCCACTGTGTATACACACATGTGAATACTTGTCAACTGGAAAGGCCAGAAGGGGTGTCGCAGAAAATAGGCAGTTGTTTTCGTCTGTTTTGTACAAACACAAACATGTAATAGTCTGGGATTTTCATCTTGGTTATCATTTTTGAAAAGCTGACATTGTAGTCAAATAGTCTGATGAATTATTGCCATGTTTTTTTTTTGCCCATCTCCACATTGTCTGGCCAAACACAGCTGGTCTTAAACAGGCATTAGTGTGGCCTAATTTCTCATTACCCAATTCCTTGGCTTTCTCGCAGCATGTCTATTCTTTGCACTGAACAAAAGAAACCCCCTCATTGGTCTTTCTGTCAGGCCGATTGATTGTTTCCTCTAATCCAACGTCTTTCAGCCTGAGGTTTATCAGCACAACTTCCTTAGAGCTGACCTGGAACTGTAGCAAACAGATCCCCACAGAGGGATGATATATTGTTATGTGTGGTCTTTCTTTAGTTGCGTTTTACTTTTTTTTTTTCCCCACTCAGAGTACGACTATTAGTATACAGACGGTTCAATACATCTGACTACAGATTAGTCAATCAGACCTGAATGGATGTTGCCACGGATGCCGTTATAAAGATTCAAGTCACATACGCTCAACACAACACATACATTGCACAGGTATCGAAAAAAAAACTAGCTAATGCATACAACACACAAATTATATATTTTCTGGAGAGTGCAGTTATTCATTTTTGTGTTGAATCTTAATTCACAATTCACTCCCTTTTTATTTTATTTTTTTCAAACCAATGAGCTATGTTGATTTGCAGCCTTTTCACTATCAGTTGCCCATTAAGCCGGAATACAAACATTCCAACCAATCAGGCCAGTTGTCAAGACAGCAGTGTATGGAGATGACCCACGCTTGCAATGTCCGTTACCAACAAATGCTGCATTTCAGTCGCGAAACAATACCAGTTTTAATACCGTAACAGTGCATTGGTGTGCTACTCTGCGTTATGGTTGCTTTTTTTGTGTTTTTACCCTGAGTATGAATTTGAGTAAAAAGATCTTCACTGTGTATGAGTTGTGGAACCATGAAATGTCACAATTATTGATTGCTTCTTTATTTCTATCTTTTGCAGATAGCAGAGGCAGCCAAGACTGCCCAGGCTGACGACTTATACCTGGATGACGCAGGGTCAGGAGGTTACTACCCCGAAGATGATGATGACTTTAACTCGGGGTCAGGCTCAGGTAAGACATATACAGTAAGCTGTAACACACTTTCTATTATTGTGGATTGCATTCATACAATTGGTGTGCATACATCCACCATCTATTGCAAGTACATTTTCAGTCCTATGATGTATTTAAATAGAAACATACAAACACTGTTACAACCAGAGCACTTTGCCTTCTAAGACAACATTAGGTCAAATGGGTTTTTTTCAACTCCAAGTAGATGTTTCACTCACAGTGTGGGAGTTGAATATTTCCAGGAAATTAGGTCATGCAAGTTAAGAAAAGAACGGTTTGAGCTCAACAGCCAATCCACAACTGTGTATTTATTGATCTTCCTTCCCACTCTAGAGGAGAAACGTCAAGGACATTTTAAGATTAAAGTGTCAGATTCAGACAAATATTATGTTTGTGTTTAATATAAATGTTTCCGTCACCTTCTCCCAGGTGCGGGTGAAGAGGTGGCTGAAGAAACAGTGACCGTCAGTATGGTATACATCGCACCCAAAGTAGTAGAACCCACCAAGGACTCCACCAAAGATTTCACCCCCAAGGTGGAGACGGCTACGGTCAGAGAAAAGGCCAGTGACAGCACACCCAAGAAGCCATTCAGAACAGAGGTCAGTATAACACAAGCTACTACCATTCTCTTTCATTGTACAAGTCTATAAATAAGGAAATCCTTGTATGACATAACAGGTAGTTCAGTTGGTTTGCTGCCAGGCTGATGATAGCAGAGACTATGATGAAAGGTGGTGGTTTAAATTAATAAGTGACCAGATGAACTAACTACAACAACGCAGTATTGACTTGATGGTTTCTGTATATTAAATGAAATCATTTTAAGCATCACGAATCGTATACAATGCATTCACAAAAACAACACAATTTCGCCGATCCCCTTCAGCAAGCAGCACGGTTCTCATGGTAACATCACAACATTCACCGACCCACACAACTGTTTTTTAGAATTAATTAAATCATTGCTGTCAATCAGGGCAGTTCAAAGTAGAACATACAATTAGCTGCTTGCATTCAGTGGCTTTATTTGAAATCACGAGAAGAGTAACAAAAGACCACTTGTAATAACTTTTAGAGAATGCTTTTCATTTTATTAACACTAATGTATTCTGCTCATTACAAAGCATACTGAACCGTCTCAAGTTCTCAACTCTTAACCAAAATGATAAACCAGGATAATATCAGCACAGCAATATATATATGTTAGTATTTATAAACTTTCTGGGCTAGGTAATTACTCACATTATTTGAACATATATATGACAAATTATCAGGTTATTCTCAGGATAAAGATTTGCGTCAGCGCTAATGATGTAGGATATGAGTTCTCTTTCACATCACGTACCTTGGAACCAACATGCATCTCACTTGTGTGCCATGCTCTTAATACACTACAGAGGATCCTACATCTGTTTGAGATTAGTTGCCAAGGCTTCACTAAAGCAAGGCCTACCTGCTGTCTCACTGACACAAAATCACGGGATAACCCAATCTCCAACCTGGAATCAGTCCAGATGCAACTGTTCCTCTTGCCTACTTCAGTAGATTACGCTAATCTATGCAGGCAACTTGGATCCATTCCAGTTCAATTCTTAGCCGGCCTACGGTATGTAGGTTTTCGCTGGCCTGCTTCCCTTTGACTAAACTCTTGACTACTAGCAAGCAAATCACTGAAGTCCTCAGTGGTTTTGCCATAGAATTGATATGCCATACCTAGTCATCCAATTTAGGATGATATATTGGGTTAGGAGAACACAGCATGGCAATTCTCAATCTAGAAAGGTTGATACACTTGGCCTATATTAACCCCTGTACCCCTTGTCTTCCTTCTATTCTTTTCCCTCACATATCCATTCTAATTCCAGGCACCACCAGTGCCGGTTACAGAGGACATGCAGAGGAACCAGATGACCAGTACAACTAGTGCCCCAGGCTCAGCTCAAGAGCCCATCGAGGTCCGCACCGAGAACCTCTTCCAAAGGACAGAGGTGTTGGCAGGTATGTAGCATTGAACAACGACAAATGCTTTGGTTGAAAAGGATACTTTGCATGTACAGTATTTTGCCCAAGTCACACTGCTGAAAAATTACAGTCGTCTTTTGTAAAACGTACAACAGAAAATGAGGGTTTTAGAAGTGCTGGTTGGTCATTTTTGATTGTCCACCAGTTTCCACCAGTATTGTAAGCAGTTCCTTCATATAATGTACAAATGTGTGTCTGATCATGTCGGGACTTCCGTTGTCAAGAAAGGTAAAACTATTGAGTTACAAAAATAGCTTGAGGAACAGACTTAACTTGACCTAACTTGAATGTCACATCGCTGTTCTACTCTCCTATTCTGAACAAATACAAAGTAAAAACAAAGGAGGAATGTACTCATTCTAACTAGAAGCCTCTCAATGTTGGTGTTTCCCTTTTTAGGAAGAGTTCACTCATTGTGTTTGTAGTTCATTTCTCCTTTTCTTGTAATTTGTGGTATGTCAGTACAATACTGGTAGCCTTCTAAATCCCGGGAATCTCAGTAGTCTTTTCCTTTAAGTCTCCCACCTGATTCGCTTCTCAAAATAAATGCTTTTAATAAACTCCGTCTGTCTTCCTCCATGGGACCTTGTAGAGTTCACACCGGTGTGGGTGTTTAAAGCGCCTTTTGCCTTGTTTGAGAACACGAATACCGTACTCCGTCTGATCCCATCTGTCTCCTTGCCGCATGTCTGAGCTAAACATTTGATTGGCACCTCACTTCCACTTTGTTGTTCTATCCACCCTTGTGTTGATCAGCTCAGCCGCCCGCCGACAGCTTGCCTCGCATCTCGCTTCTTTTGATAGGCACATTTTTATCCAATGTGTGGTGTTTTTGAATGCTAATTGTAAACAGAATTTACATCTTCAAAATGAAATGTCCAATTTGGCGTTTTGCTTCTATTGTTTGAGATTACAACTATTACTCCTGCATGACTTTCAAAGATCATAATAGACCGTAATCTTACTCCGATTATATTCAGCCTATATTGCGTTACTTCCCCTACAAGTTTCGCAACTGGCCGGTCAACATGTGGAAACCAACAGGACCAGAGGGTAGATTGAGGCCCTATGAGAGATCGTCAACTGATTAAGAGGATGCCACTGATCTTACACAGGCACAATTGGGAGGCAGAGTGAAATGAGCTAATTGTGGTCGGTTCGGATCATTAGTGGGCAGAGTGGATGAGGTGAATTCCTAAATGGAGACCGTTGTTAGAAGCCGGTTTCTCAACGTTGCCCTTTACTGAATGTAACCGCATTCCCGGTCTCAAATTTCTGTATCGTTTCAACCAGGGCATGCATAACCACACTAACTGCACATAAAAAAACAGCTTCATCGTCTTTGTAATGAAATAATGATAATCAAAACAACTCATCTCAGAATTCCGCATCTGTGTACTTTAGAACCAGAGGGTGATGGTTGAAATACCACTGCGGACAAACGTAAACGACTACTTTTTAACAGTCTGTTTGTGTGTTTCTCAGCTGTTATCGCTGGCGGCGTGATTGGATTCTTGTTCGCCATCTTCCTCATCTTACTCCTGGTTTACCGCATGAGGAAGAAGGACGAGGGCAGCTACGACCTGGGTGAGAGGAAACCTTCCGGCGCAGCCTATCAGAAGGCCCCAACCAAGGAGTTTTATGCATAAAAGTCCCGCCCACCTGTCATGGGATCAACAAATCACAAGAGGCTGCCCGAGCCGCAGCACCTGGCAACAGCGAACACGAGAAACAAACAAAAAGTTACAATGTTGATTTATGGAAAAATAGCATAATGGAAAGCTTTTGCATAGCATATTGTTATAATTGCCCCCCACTCCTCCCCCCTTTTTTAAAAAAAACAAAAAAACAAGCTTTCCTCATTTTATGGCAACTGTCAGTATATTGTATGAAAAGATTTTTTTTTTTTAAATAACACAAACTGGAGCTGTAAACGTGAGAAAATCAACCGCATCTGTCTTCTGTCTAAAGAGCTTGTGTTTAGTCGCTGACTACTTTTAACTGTAGCAGTATGTTATTTGTAAAGAAAAAAAAAAATCAAAAGTGGAAGTAATTGAATATAATTATACTGTATCAATCCTACTTTCATGTTTTTTCTTTTTTATTTTGTCTTAGCATGTCGGATGTTGATCTCTAAAGTTGTACTACATTAATTTATCGTTTCTCTGATGTTGAAAAATGCCTTTGTAGTTTTGATGAAGCTCTTTTGTCTTCGTATTAATGCTGTTAATAGTCAATGTAAATTTTCTCCTTTCAGGTTGCAATGTTTAATTTTTGCTCTCACACCCATTTTTAAACAAAGGTGAGCATGACATCATGTCTCATTTATTTGTTTTATTCTCTGCAAGTTTGTGATTTTTGGGGACAGCATTTTGTTTTCAAACCCTGAAATTAGTCAAAGAGAGGACAAGTTGAAGAAGAAATAAAAAAAGGCTTTGCCCTTCAGATTGCACACTATTGTTTTGGGGGCTGAAGTTTCAGATTATGATTTCACAGCCACCTTCCCCAATGTGTTAACAGGCTGCATCCTCGCCAAACTAGCACCCTTCTACCCTTCCCCCGGCCTCTTTTTCTCTCTGTTTACCATCCCGCCCACCTTCTTTTTTAGTCCGACTGGAGCATGGCCAGTTAAGCTGTCAATGGCCTGCCCCACTTCCTGCTTTGTACCCATGTTGATGCTTTGGGCCCAAAGACCTGCTCAGTGAAAGGCCTCATTGGATACGAACACCACGGCCACATGCGGAGCACATACCACTGAAACAAACCGCATAGACACCTAACTTGTAAAGACACAGGTGGAAGGTTCTCCAAAATATTAAAGTACCGTAACATTTTTTTCTCAAAGCTAAATAAGAGGTTGACAAGGCTTAAAAATGTTTCAAGTTTGATGTTGCCTTTTTCCGCTCTTTAATGTAAAGTTGATAAAAGACACAGTCACATCGTGTACATTTTAGAACACCACACATATGTGGCTGTGTATCTCTGACCCTTCCACTTCAATTGTTCCTCTGATGTCATCCTATGTGTCCATTAATATTCTCTGTCCCTTCCGTGTCCTTCCTTGTCGTATAGGCGCTAAGGTCACGGAACTATGTTGACAAACCCAAAGACTCAAAAGATTCCAACCCCCAAACCTATTATCCTCCATGGCCACTTCTGTTATTTGTTTTCCACTTTCTGTTTTGTTTTTCTCTTAATTAGAGAGGCCTGGCCTTCCAATAGCTTATTAGTATATGGAAAGATATATAAATACAGTATATATAATGTATATTCACAAATGTTTTAAACCTTCAAAGTGCCTACCATTTGGAGAAGATCATGCTCACGGTGAGCATGAGGCAGGGGTCGAAACAGCTTGACTGGCATTCAGTGTGCATGGATGACTGTAATGGTAACATTTTTTTTTTTGTTTTAGTCTTACAAAAAGCTGACAGTATTGTACCTATAAGTTGAAACAACACTACTGAATAAACATTGTGGCCTAATAACCAATTGTCCTTGTGAACTTTGTTTGACACCACAACAATTTTACTTGGGGTAAAAAAAATGTACAAAGAACTTATTAAATGTCAATTTATAAGCCAAGATTTGCATTCAAAAGGTAATCGTCCATTTGCAGTATTTCAGATAGTTTCTTGAGAACCACAACTAAACCCTCATAACAGATGTCACCTTTCCTCCTATATCTCTCGAGAAATAGTACCCAAACATGTGTAAAAGACTTCAGATATGCTAATTAGTGGTCATTTTGAAGGTAGGTCATGTTTAATGGTTCAGATTTATGAGCGCCATAAATCTTACTACAGTGCCCAAATATTCCAAAAAAACAAGCATGGTACTTTAATTGAATATTCTAAACTGCCATTTACAGGTCTCTGTATCACTCTGTATCAATGAGTTGTATCTTACCAATAGTGGGAAAGTGAAACGCAGTTCAGTTTCTCTCACTGTGTCGTTAAAAGGGAGGGATCCAATTCAAAATTTTAACTGAGTCACTATGGATAATGCCACTTCTGTCAAAGTCCTTAACTCATTCACTGCCATTAACGTATTTATCCGCCTTTTCACAGACCAGCCATTCAATCCCAGGAATTTATTGATTTTTGTTTCTGGTCTGGTTTTAAGGTCTGAAAATGTCTGGCAGTGAATGAGTTAATCAAGTACCTGTGTCTTGCAGGACCAATAACCAGCATCTCAGTTTTCTCAGGGTCAGGAAGCATGGAATTTCAGTATATAACAGGGTTTAATCTCAACAAGACATGCCGCTAGGTTACAGCAATTGCATGGGTCAGTTAGCTCCAAAAGCACATAAAGTTGAGTGTCATCAGACTTGAGGTCTTCCATCAGGCATGTTTTAAGTCGCACTCCATTTATGCACAAGCTACAAACAGTACTGCGTAAGTGTTCAGGTAGGTTGTAGGTTTTTAGGACGTATTTCTATTTTTAATGGTGCTACAGTGTCAAAGGCATCATAGAGGACCACAATAAAATTATTTGTGACACTATCAATAGGTCCAATGTGAAAAGGGAAAGAAGTTGCTATAGCCCTGGTCATGCTTATAGTGATAATGGTGAGCCAAGACCCCAAATTTTGTAAGTAGATAAGTTTATAAGTAGTGGTCAGACTGAGTTATACGAGAGAACTATTATTATGAGTCGGTTCATTTATTAGCTGCTGGATCTGAAACTCTTCACTAGAAGCCTTTGCTGAGAGGCTCAATTGGGACGTTCATATGAATATTCAAGTCAACCATGGTCAACATATTCTCAGTGTGGGTCAAAAGGTGTGAAACAAAGTCCGAGAACTTGTTTTAGAATCTTAAATAGCGGCCAGGAGGACAGTAGATAAGTGCTCGCTGAATCAGCAGTGATGTCCTTCGATTTCATCTTTGTCAGTTACGTTGATACATGAGATTTTAAGGATACTGACACTATAGGGACTGAAGTTCTGTCATGTATAAATGATGAGAACAAGCCCCTGTTCAGTCATTAATAGCTAAATCAAGTGCAGGGCCACCATTAATGACTTTGTTTTATTACCATTGGAACATACAGATGTGTAACCTTATATGGTTATGTTCTTCACCCCATCATTTAATGACCTAATCTTACACTGTTAGGAAGGAGATTAGAGAAACGTCTTGGATTAATCTTTCATTGAGTTGCACAACGTTAAATGCTGCGAAAGAGAGCAGGCAGGCTGAAATACTGACTAAATCACTCACAGTGGGGCATCAGGTTTATTTTCTGTACACGGAGTACTTAGACACAGGCATCACATACAGGTAATACACTCTCTAAAATTCATCTTTTTTTTTTTTAAATTATAGCGCGTTAAATTTATTTATTTTGAATAATACAATAAAAAGATTTAACTTTAAACATTTGTGTATTTTATAAAAAAAAACATGAATTACTAAATCACTGGAAAATAAAAATGAACATGAAATATAATTTTATTAAGATAATTGTCTTTGTTCTTGCACTGTTGGTCAGTCTGTACAGGATGTACTGAAAAGATTACAAAAAAGGCAAGATAAAAAGTACAACAGCGACATAAAATAAAAACAATTAAAAATCACAGCTCATTAAACAAAAAGAAACATGAGAGAAGTTAAAAACACTCAACACTGATGCTGACCATAAGGAAAACATGACAACAAACACTACATGACGGTAACAACAAGAAACCAACTAGCTGCGAGCAAGATAAATACAAACGATTTGACGAGATAACGAGTCACACCTGAAAGACACCAGTGGCTGGAGGGAGCCGATTGGTAGAGGCTGATAAGAACAGGTGCACATGCAAACCTAACGAGCAAACCAGACATGAACAATAAGTCATACCATGGAACAAAACTATAAATCTGTTGAAAGAAATGCAAAAGTCAACAAACAAACATGATGATTTTTTTATTCTATAAAGAGACAAGAGACGGTTTAATACAATTGTTGATGATTTTTGTTCTGGTCTAATTGTCTTTTTTACAGCCTTTGATGTACTGTAATTAATTTAAATTTGGGAGAATAGAAGTGAACACATATTTTTTGTCAAATATTGGCATTTTCTCAAAACAACCTTTTGCCATATGAAAGAACTCTTCTTCACCTATTTGCGTGATATTTATATTAACACTGTTGTCATCGACCTGGTTACAAATCCCACAGCACTGCTTGATGGAATTGTGCAGTACAATAATGTGCATGAATACAACCAAAGTACAAGGACAGCATGCAAACTACATAAAAATCTGACCGGCTGTGACCTTCTCGCTAATGGAAAAGGCCTGTATTTTGTGTTTTTTTTTTTTTTTTTTTTTTTAAACGACAGTAAAGAGAACTGAGCCAGCACACACCAGTGCATTTTCCAAATGACTACGCTCACATGCATGCATTGTGTCTCATGTAGTTTTAGATGAACTCCTCTTTTCTTGTCTTTTTTGAAAGAACCAGGTCAACATGGTCAAAATTACAAACAAAAAGTGATATTTACCCAGAAGCAAACTGTACAAGGAATATATACCATATACTGCATAGTGGGTGATGGGGCAGTGAACCAATAGGAGAAGCAGTTTTTACTGAAGCTGTGCACACATTTCCCAACCTGGCTGCTGCGCTGAGAGCACAGGGGACATATTTGTTTGCCCTGTCAAAGTGCAACCAGAATTTAAATGTTGTTTGTTTCTATTAATGTAACGGTCACAAGGTTATACAATGGTGTATAACTCAGGATGAGATGGTGTAAACCGAATGTACAAGTTTCGAATAGCAATTATTATTATTTGTTTTAATTACCCTTTTGTTCACTCTCTTTTATTTTCCATTTTCATCTTTTGTTCCAACCCTCCTTTGTTCTGTTCTCTTTGTAGCTGCAGTTAATTTAATAAAGCTGCTGGCTATAAACTGGTAGTCAGCATCAAACCATGCAGAAATGTCAAAGAAATGGCATCCAAGATAAACAGGCTGTCAGGCCTCATAAAAGCCCATGGCTGGAGCCTTTAAGCCGGAGTCGGACTCGGCAGCACCTCGCTGACCCGAGCAGTCTAGAGAAGCAGTATAAAGTACAGACACAACTTCACATTTCGCTGGACCTATGCAACAAACCAATACTGACGCCAAGAAATGAACATCATAATCCTATAGGTGCCAAATACAGTTTATATTTGAAAGTATCATCATTATAAGAAACAGAACATGCTGGTAACAAAGAATTTTCCCAAAACGATGACCACACCCTATGACAACATTCCGAATCTTTTCCGGCCATGTATTGAAAATTACTGTATGAGATGACCCAGTTTTTCAATCCAGCTGTTGTCTTATGTTGCTTATTGGCCAGTCAAGAAACTATTCAATCTGCGTTGCTTACAACTGGAATGCTTCCCAGAACATTCCACCCCAATTGCAAGTTCCTCCCCATTAGGAGCTACAGTACATACTTTTCAATGAGCATAATAATTCTAAAAGATGTCAAAGATAGATGTTAAAAAAAAATCTTAAAATTTCAGCCTTCAATGTACCAACATGCATGTTTTGGGAACAAACACCGAGAGAACATTTTCACCGTGCTGTCCGAGTAAGAAGACGTCACAGTCATGTTACACTTGAGCAGTAGCTCTTTAAAACGGAAGTCAACCCAAACATATTTTTTTCAAGAATATGTTCCCAGCAGGCTCACTAGTTGAAACACAGCATTCTTATTAATTTTGCGTTTGTGGAATTTAAGTTAAACAGCAAAATGCACTCGTTTTATCCATCTCCGGGGGCGGCCATTTTGTTTTCTGTTGACTGAAAAGGACATCACAACTGGCCACAACAACCAATCACGGCTGACCTGTTTTCCGAATCTGAGCCGTGATTGGTTGTTGTGAGCAGTTGTGATGTCATTTTCAGTCGACAGAAGACAAAATGGCCGCCCCCAGAGATGGCTAAAAATGAGTGGGTTAACTCTTATTCCACAAACGCAATATTTATCAGAATGCCCTGTTTCAACTAGTGGGCTTGAACAGAACATCCATCCATCCATCCATTATCCATACCGCTTATCCTCACAAGGGTCGCGGGCGTGCTGGAGCCTATCCCAGCTGTCATCGGGCAGCAGATAGGGGACACCCCGAACTGGTTGCCAGCCAATCGCAGGGCAAACAGAGACAAACAAACACACACACACACACTCACAATCACACCTAGGGGCAATCTAGAGTGTCCAATCAACTTTCCATAGAACATATTCTTGAAAAAAAAAAAAATGTTTGCATTGACTTCCCCTTTAAGTCCTGCCTTTCTGTCTCCGAGCTCCGACTGTATTGTTGATCTTTCAGTCACTTCTCATGCATTCTTTATCGCTGCACCACTCACTGTAGAAATGTCCCTCTGTGTGTGCTAGCCATTTGACACTTACAACCTTCAAGCAAAATTAAAAGCCCTGCTCGAAAAGATGACAAATGTTAGCAATCCTCCGTATGTTGCGGGATTTGCACACATTTCAATCTGCAAATAAACCGCCCACAACCACCAACTCAATTTAGGGGAATGAAAAGTCACTATGTTTGCCACTTAATCACAGAGTTCCGACTGATAATGATTGCAGGTGTGCTAAATTGCGTGCCCTTGATAGGATTTGGAAATTTATTCATTTAATTCCCCTCAGCTCCCTCACATGAATGCACCAACTCACACTACTCACATAAGGTCTCTCAAGCTGCAACATGATATTACTGGTGTTTGATTTGAATGCAGCCTATTTGCTGAGGGGAACAATAGTTCTGTTTTCTGATTAAGGTAGTGATAATGTTTAATTCTATGCCAATAGATCAGAAGAATGGAATATATGTGTGTTTTGAGCACATCCTTTTTACTGCTGAAAACTATCTTTGTGGAAGATTTAGGTGCACCTGCACAATCTAATGAGAACCGATAAACGAACTGCATCTGCACTGTTTCAATGTTGATAATTTCTCAATTTTGATTGACTGTTGATGCCATTAGCTCAATGGCTGAAAAGGTGTCAAGTGGGGACTCAGTGTAGAAATGAACTCAATAAGCATTTTGGGAAGCCACCCAAAGTATTTCTTTAGAAAAAAAAAAAGGTCTATGCAGCCCCACTAGTCTAACCTTTATATTCGGATTAATATTGTGTTTGTGTAATACGAATTAAGCAGCAAAATCCACCTGTTTTAGCCCTCTCAACAACAACCAATCACGGCTCGTTTTCGGAAAACAGGTGAGCCGTGATTGGTTGTTACCTTAACACTAAGCAATTGTGATGTCATTTTCAGTCGAAAGCAAGTGGCAAGATGGCTGCCCCCTGAGATGGCTAAAAACAGGTAGATTTTGCTTCTTAACTCATATTCCACAATTATTATCAGAATCTCGTGTTTAGACTATTGGGGGTGCATACAACATATTATTAAGTAAATATTGGGGTTAACTTCCACTTGAAGTAGGACTGCTGTTATTGTCTCTTAAATGCAACTTTGCTTCTCTTGGAAGTTGTAGGCTCTTCTTCCGGCTCATTATTCGGCCTTTACTCAATTTTTCACCACGCGACTGAGACAAGTGGTTTTAAGAGCGCAGAGGAACATTTTTTTTAAGGTATAACTTCTATCAGACACTGATGAGCAATATAATATTTATTTTTTTCAGTCTCTTGTTGCGGACTGGTACCGAATGGCTCACGGACCGGTTTTAAGTCCAGGTTTTAGACAAGCCCTTTACGTACCGATTAAGCTTGAGCAACGACAAAAGACATTCAATCCTATTAAAGGGTTATCACTCATAAGAGCTGTTTGATCTGTCTCCCTTTTGTGTTCCATCTATTCTTCACACTGCCTTTCTCTCACTTATTTGGTTCACATGCTGTTTTTTAATGGCTGAGTGGAGGCCGGTGATGAGCAGAGTGAGCAAGACAGCTCGACAGACAGTGAAGAAAAGGGGGATGAGTCGCATGAGGATGGGGGTGTGTGCGCGCCCGTGTGTGTGTGTGTGTGTGTGAATCTCCTCTCCAGGCAGAGCTTTAATGAAGAGCCTTTGAAGTGAGTTGGGATTGAACAGCACCAGTGTCCTCTTAAAAAAAGGACCACCATCTCCACCATATCATCGTTCTGCACCCCTCTGGTACTTTATACTTCCTTTTTGACTGTCAGTGATATATTTTAGCATATTTGTGAAGCCTTCCCCTTCTTTCTCCACCTCGTTGCCCCCTCACCTCTGATCGGGACATGGATCATGTCTCTGTCTAACTAACCGTGGTGGTCCATCCCAGCACTTTGAAGTTCAGGGCTGAATTTTTTTGGGTGTCTGTGTGCATGTTCTGTGTGCGTGTGCATGTGTGCACGCCAGCACACCCTTTGCATTCCGAAAGAGATGGTGGTTCCCTCCCGTCATGCCCCCCGGCACTGATAGGGCTCTGTTATCTCAACAAAGTGTCTCCGTGGGCGATTTAACCACCGCCTACCCATCAAGTGGGCCCTCCCACGCGCTTCCTCCCCATATTCCTGCAGGTCATCCTCATCTCTTGTGCTCTCGTTTGCAATAGCACTCCATCGCCCCCTCCCCCTGCCAATCGATTTCTACAACAGTGCCGTCTAAAGTCTATGACTTTTGCCCAAAAGCGATGCATTAAGACTAAGACTGCAATATCAACTTCTACATTGTTGAACTTGGACTTTTCCATTGTGTGGAAACAGTAATTACACTGTATAAGACAAATGTCCATTGAAATAAAGTGAAATTGCAGTCCATCTTTCAGGCCACTCTTATTTTGTATAAAGTTTTACAGTATACCGGCAAGCGACTGCAGTGTAATTCCACACTGTGCCAAAACATGCCGATCTATTGGAAGAGATGTGCCATAATAGGGAGGTCTACAACTAAAATCTAGTAACAGTTGTTGCGCCCACAAAAATGAGAAAATACAGTGTATGCTTGGGGGTATTGTTATATTATATCTTTGTATATGTTGCTGCTCCATGTGTGTTAAAGTAGCAAATTGTTTGATGTTTATACTGGATGCCATAGCATCAATGCTAATTTCCGCCAGCCCGGCTACGGTATGCTTTTTTGTTTTGACCCTCGGTGCACCCTGCACTGAGGGAGTGTTCACAGGCGACTTCAATCATGGCCAATCAAAGCGGCTTCTTTCAAATCTGTCACCAAATTGTCAATCACAGTCTGTCCTCAACCAGATGGGTAACTAATTTAAATAAAATCTTGACATTATTGATGTTCAGACGAAATGGAGACGTGAGGTAAATTGAGATGCAATTACATCGACCTTGTTGATGCTAATGATTTTTTTCTTATAGGTACTGTAACATTGTCCTGAAAACAAAGAAAGTGGTTTATGTTAATATCTCTATTAAATGTTTTTCTTAAATTCTCTCTCACTATCAACTATAAAAATTGATGAGCTGAGTTGAGATAAATGTAAATAAAATGAAAATACGTTAGCTCAAATATATAAGATAAGAAAGAAGTCAATGGCTATGTGCACAGTACAGTATCAAAACGATTTTATAAATATGAAAGGTAGTGCGATGTATTCGCAAAATGTACACAGTGGACTCTTATCACCATACCGTCGCTGTCCTGTGAAAAACACTTATGTCCATTTTTTTAAACTTTCTTATTTTTTGCGTGAATGGTGTTTCCGCGTGACAGACATCGCATGAATGTGAATTTTTTTTTTTTTTTCCAAAATTGGACATTAGTGTTTTTCACAGGACATCGACGATATGCAAGTGATACATTTATTGAACCGTTTTTTTTTTTTTTACTTTAATTACATGGCCATGTGAAAAATGCTCCTTAAAGTTTTATACGAAGAGTGAATGGGAGTGTGTTTGGTTACTTGTCTTGCCGCTATTGGCTGGTGACCAGTTCAGAGTGTTCGCCCAAAATCATCTTGGATAGTTTCCAGCTCACCCATGACCTTAGTGAGGATAAGCACTGCAGAAAACGGATGGCTGGGTGGAAGGTTTTGCTCATCCTTTTGCCAAACTGACTTTGTTTTCATACTTTCTGCATGGAGTCATGTGCTGTTGCGTTGACTGCGGTCAAGGCTGACACGCCTGAATGCAGCTCTGGATGTCATGCAGTGGACGGGAGGCCAGCGACGGTCAGTCAGCTAGTGGCCCACCGAGTTTGTGTGATTGCAGGCCCCTTCTCCACCAGACCATCTTTTTTTTGTGGTGCAGATGGAGAGAGATTAATGGGTAGAAAGAAAACATCAACACAGCGCCACAGTCATGGTCACATCCCTCATTCTGCCTATTTAAACATGTCATATTACAGTAGAGACGTATAGTGATTTCATGCAGCTGACAGATGGCATTGCGATGAGATGCTGTAATGTGTTAAGCATTTTATTCTTCAATTCATTCTTCATTGTAATAAAATCTATCATAGAAGTGGGAAAGGTCTGGCACTATTCTTTATTACAATGATTCTCAACTGGTGGGCAGGTAAATTTGCAGGCTTTCCTCGGATTACAACGATACAGACATTGTTCATTAGTTTCTAATAAAGTGCTCTGAAAGGCACTTTTGACATTTACAGTATCTTAAAGGGCAGCCCCCCCACCAAAAAAAATCTTTACAATAATATGCTATATGTAGCACCACTAGGCTAAACTTAATATTTTGATTAATATTGTGTTTGTGGAATACAAATTAAGCAGCAAAATCCATCTGCTTTTATCTATCTCAGGGGCGGCCATTTTGTCACTTGCTGTCGACTGAAAATGACAACACAGTTGACAGGTGAAGCCGTGATTGCTCATTACCCGATGAGCAACTGTGATGTCATTTTCAGTCGACAGCAAATGACAAAATGGCCGCCCCCTGAGATATATAATAATGAGCGGATTTTGCTTCTTAAAGCGGCAGTCGACCCAACATATTTTTTTCTAGAATATGTTCCTAGCAGGCCCACTAGCTGAAACATGGCATTCTGATTAATTTTGCGTTTGTGGAATATAAATTAAGCAGCAAAATGCACTTGTTTTTAGCCATCTCTGGGGGCGGCCATTTTGTCTGACCTGTTTTCTGAATCTGAGCCGTGATTGGTTGTTTTGATTGATTGTGTGCAGTTGTGATGTCATTTTCAGTCGACAGAAGACAAAATGGCCGCCCCCGGAGATGACTAAAAGCGAGTGGATTAACACTTATTCCACAAATGCAATATTCATCAGAATGCCCTGTTTCAACTAGTTAGCTTGCATAGAACATATTCTTGAAAAAAAAATGTTTGCGTCGACTTCCACTTTAATTGTTGTTAACGTCTGTTAAAATGGGTTGCGATTGGGTCCTGTGATATTTGTTGCTGTTTTTCCTTTTTAAAAATGGCTAATTGGAATGAATTTAAGATTATTTGTAAAACCCTTGAACAATAATTTACCTGGTTAAATAATTCTTCAACAGTATACAATAATAAACATGGCCATTTTACAAATGAGATGTGACCCTTTCGAACAAATGTTAACCAACTGCATCTGTTGTGTCTTGCAGCATTCAAAAGCAATTGCAGTACCTCTATGAAAGAGTTACACCGCCCCCCGCCCACCCACAACCCCTCAGTATCATGACATCAACTGTGATTTTTAAGCACTGTCATAGATAACAGGTAAATAGAAGCACTGTCCTCCCTCTATCAGTGTCGTACTGAACCGGTTATATACAGTATGTGCTGCCTCATGCCTGGAAAACAGCTTTGATTGTTAATCCATAAATGATTAACTGAGTCATATTTTTAGCAGTGAGCGAGAGAGCCTTTTTGAATGATGTATTTATCAAGTGAGCCATTCACTGTGTCCATGTTCAAGTTGGGGGAACTTAATTTAGGATGCTATGAAATATTAATTTTAATGCCATGGATTTCAATCCTCAAGGGATTATAAGAGGAAGAGACTTTTATATATGGGAGGTGAAAAAGATAACATATTATTCAGTATCAAGTATTTATCCTGCAGTGTTTTGTAAGGACTGTAGTCTGAGTCATACCACAACCACACGAGCCATGTTGGGGCTGAATTTGAGAAGGAAAATCAGTTGGCAGTTGACAACAGTTGAATTAACTGTTGGACTGAGTCTGTGTGCAGAAGAGCCAGATGCTGGACCAAATATGATATACAATAAATCAAGTCAGAATTGTGCCTAAAAGTCACAATGCCAGCCGGCCGGCTCGCAACCTTGCTCCAATTTTAGCAGCAAGCAAGTATTGAGTGTCAACGCCCCGGGGTACAGTCAAAATGGTTACTGCAAATGTAGAAGCGTAGAACAGCCTAAATGATTCACGGGGGACTAATGTTTAGTTTTTACTGTAAACTACAAAAAAAAGAAATATTGACTACATCAGGTTGAACACGGCACGCTGAAAAACAACAAGTGTTGTTCTTCTGTATTTTGCTTCTTGGAATGTGGTTGTTATGCACCACAAGGTGAAACATTTTATTCAATAGGACCCTGACGACCGCAAAAACGTGGGACAGTGGTGCTAATATCGCTGCATCCAGCCCTTTAAATGAATATAAATATAATATGAATATATTATGCATATATTTTGGACATGGTACAAATGTACAGTATATATAAAATATGTGATCTAAGGCTAACATTGACATTTTCATTTAATCCACCTAAAATCTATTGTGTACAATTTAGATTTCATAATTTAAAATGATTATATTTCATGTTTAAGACAATAGGAATAATCCTTTTCTGGGTTGAAACAAGCCAACCAGGTATAGTGTTGGCCAACCTATTCAAATTTTTTTATTTCTTTAAAGGTGAAATCAACCCAAACATATTTTTTTCAAGAATATGTTCCCAGCAGGCCCACTAGTTGAAACACGGCATTCTGAATAATATTGCGTTTGTGGAATAAGAGTTAATCCAACCGTTTTTACCCATCTCAGGTGGCGGCCATTTTGTCACTTCTGTCGACAGAAAATGACATCACAACTGCTCGGGGCTCAGATAACGACCAATCACGGCTCAGCTTCAGAAAGCAGGGCAGCCGTGATTGGTCGTTGTGGCCAGTTGTGAAGTCATTTTCAGTCAACAGAAGACAAAATGGCCGCCCCTAGAGATGGCTAAAAAAGGGAGGATTAACTCTTATCCCACAAAAGCAATATTTATCAGAATGCCTTGTTTCAACTAGTGGACTTGGATACAACATATTCTTGAAAAAAATATGTTTGGGTTGACTTCCACTTTAAGTCCGCATCGAAAATTACATTTTAAAAATGTCTGACTTGTCCTCTCCTACTGAGTCACAAGGCAAAAAGTGATGAAGGTGAATTTGTTAGTAAAAAAAATAATTAAAAAAACCACCCCATAAAAAACCAACCATTGTGTGCATGTGTCATATGCCAGCATCTGGGACGTCACAAGCAAGGAGCAAAAAATGCTTCCGCAAAACAATCCAAGGAGGATCTATAGTCGAGGAAAAATTACCTCAACTATAAATCTTCCTTGGAGCCTCTTCGAAGCATTACGGGGCGAGGATGCTTGCAAATAAAACATGAGACGCACCCTTTGTGCAGCAGTTACTTTGATGAGTTGCAGTAGCACATGATGAAAGATTCCCTAAAGAAGACAAATGAGCACACAGCGTCATGTCATTAGTTTTTTAAATATGTTTAAGTTCATGCAGTACTGTGCTCTCATTTTTTTTTCTTTAATGGTAATGCATTTCTGAGCTCTCCAGCTCTCTTATTACCTAAAGCTAGTGGTAATGACTGAGTGCAAATCACATTTGTAGCGTGGAAATGAGTGGGTGGTGGAATACGAAGGATCTTTTATTCCTCTACTACCGTGCACATTTGAGTTGATTATTTTTTTTCATTATGCAGCAACATCGACAATTCTCAAATGTTTTTTATCCATTAAAAAAACATATATATATATATATATATATATATATATATATATATATATATATATATATATATAAACACTGTAGTTTCATTATTATTTTTGGATGTGTTATGGAAGGTACCATGAAGCGATGTACACAGAACAAGGAAAGAGTTTGGCCAGACAGTCAACAGCGGCTTGAGTCATGAATGCTTAAAGCGGAAGTCAACTCAAACATCCATCCATCCATTATCGATACCGCTTATCCTCACAAGGGTCGCGGGGCATGCTGGAGCCTATCCCAGCTGTCTTCGGGCAGTAGGCGGGGGACACCCTGAATTGGTTGCCAGCCAATTGCAGGGCACACAGAGACAAACAACCACACTCACAATCACAACTAGGGACAATTTAGAGTGTCCAATCAACCTACCATGCATGTTTTTGGAATGTGGGAGGAAACCGGAGTACCCGGAGAAAACCCACGCAGGCACGGGGAGAACATGCAAACTCCACACAGGGAAGCCGGGGCCGGGATTGAACCCACGACCTCTGAACTGTGAGGCGGACGTGCTAACCAGTCGACCACGGTGCCGCCCCAACCCAAACATATTTTTTTCAAAAATATGTTCCCAGCAGGCCCACTAGTTGAAACGCATTCTGATTAATGGTGCGTTTGTGGAACATGAGTTAAGCAGCAAAATCTACCCGTTTTTAGCCATCTCCGGGGGTGTCCATTTTGTCTTCTGTCGACTGAAAATGACATCACAACTGCTCAGGGCTCAGGTAACAACCAATCACGGCTCAACTTCAGAACCAGCCGTGATTGGTTGTTGTGAACAGTTATGTCATTTTCAGTCGACAGAAGACAAAATGGCCGCCCCCAGAGATGGCTAAAAACGAGTGCATTTTGCTGCTTAATTTATATTCCACAAACTCAAAATGAATCAGAATGCTTTGTTTCCACTAGTGGGCCTGCTCGGAACATATTCTTGAAAAAAATATGTTTGGGTTGACTTTCACTTTAAAATATGATTTTAATAGAGAGACCTGAAAATGAGTATGGGACAGATTTCTGCCTCGAACCGGTTAAAATATAGCGGTGACAATAGACAATAGATAAAAGAATTATACAATTATTGTACAACAATGATATGGCGATGAGCAATATTAAAAGCAATTTTACTAAAGTAGTTGTACTAATTAATTGTAGTTGATATAAACATGTTGCCATTGTGGCCTGCACATCTGGAAATAAAGATAATGTAGTAGCAGTGTTGTTGTTGCAGCACCGGAAGACAACTGTGATCTGTAAAATGAGAAAATGTAGCATTTGTAATTTTTTGATAGTCTAACTGGAAATAGTTTGATTTTGGCAAGTAACCCACAAATTAGGAGGATATAGATACTAAACTATAGTGCCCATCATTTATTACATGCCTTAAAAAGTGTACAATTGAACAAGAATGCAATTTCCTTGTCAATTTTTGTTCAAAATTCTAAACTAGTTTTTTGGGGGGGACAGTATAACAACCCAAATGCCTGCTTTGGAACCAAATCCCCATCCTCACTCCCCCACCATCTCTCACTATCGCTCTCAGAGAGAATTACTTTTTTTTTTTTTTCTTTTACGGAAGGCACTTAGAGCAAAAAACACTCTTGTTAAAATCCTTGCAGTTTCATTGTAGCTGTTTATAAAAACACATTGGCCCAGTAGTGCCAACTTAGAATTTAACACAGTGTTTCGAAAAATGGCCTTGCATCCATTTAGGCTGAACAGAGTGAGAGTTAAGAAGTGGAGAAAAACAAACACTTATATGTCTGTTGAACTCTGTTGCATGGACCGGCAAACTGTCTAGTTTGCAGCTCGATATGCCGCACCCGCTAGGTGTATGGAAGAGCTCGGCAAAGGAAAGGTGTTCACTAGCACAGATTTTGGCAAAAGTAGAGACAAATAGGCCTTTTGTGTACGTAGAAAACGTCATGAAAAATGGAAGCAAAAACAAAACTGTTATTTTAAAATACTACAGTATATACACACTATACGCGTACAGAAACAAAATGTGCTTTGGGCGGTCTGAGGCAAGCAAATCCTGGACTGGTAATGAGTCCCACGGTGGCCCAGACTCTCAAACAAACAACCTTCTACCTGCTTGCTGTCATTGTGATAACACTTTGATCTGCCTTCATTACAAGATGGATCCTCACTGCAGGATGTATGCCAGTCAACAGATTCCTTTTTTCTTTCCATATTTTCATTTAAGGTGTCTCAGTACTCCCGGGTGCCTTCCACCCAAATGCGTGACACTAAGTGCTAAGACAATCTTTTGTTTAGTGACACAGACAAGGACGGTGCCATGTTTTATTGCCAAAGCGAGATATTCAGGAGAAAAAAACAAAACCGCTTTGTTTGTCTACTTGTGGGTTTGTTCCTTCATCATCACTTGAATCGCTCCTCGTCTAAGATGCGCACCGACGACAGTCTGTAATAAAGCTCTCGGGTTTTGTATTACAGCCAATCAGCGGAGCAAGAGCGTGTGCTTCAGACTCGCTTGTGTGGAGTGGGTGTCTTTGGTTTTAAGTTCCACAGGAGCGATTCAACTTCAAATTATACTACAGAATTTCTTCACTACACAGTAGTTGCACAAAGTAGACAATGAATACCTCTGAGTCGAATTCAAGATACACGAGAATATTTACACAATGACTGTTAAAAAAAAAACAACACATTTGCCAGTTTCAGCACACATCAAAGCTACGATTTATATCACAATAATCTCGCCATTTTAGGAAATCAGAAGCAACATAAATGTAGTAACAAATAGGCTCCGACATATGGACTTAAAGTGAACTAACTTCATACTTAAAGGGGAAGTCAACCCAAACATATATTTTTTCAAGAATATCTTCTATGCAAGTCCGCTAGTTGAAACAAGGCATTCTGATAAATATCGAATAAGAGCTAATCCACTCGTTTTTAGCCATCTCTAGGGGCGGTCATTTTGTCTTCTGTCGACTGAAAATGACATCACAACTACTCAGGGTTCAGGTAACGACCAATCACGGCTGACCTGTTTTCTGAAGCTGAGCCGTGACTCGTCGTTTACCTGAGCCCTGGGTAGTTGTGATGTCATTTTCAGTCGACGGGAATTAGCAAAATGGCCGCCCCTGAGATGGACAAAAACGGGTGGATTTTGCTGCTCAACTCGTATTCCCCAAACGCAATATTAATCAGAATGCCGTGTTTCAACTAGTGGGCCTGCTGGGAACATATTCTTGAAAAAAATATGTTTGGGTTGATATCCGCTTTAGAATGAAATTAAACCAACAACAAAAATCTCCCAATATATAATGTGAAACAATATTGGCATGCGTCAAAAGATATCTGCACACTGTGAAACAGAAGAGAGATGATGAAGAATTTCACTGTGATGGTGCACACCAGATGCAACAAAACCAAAATGAAAGCTTCACACTCAGTTGTCATACCGCACATTTGCTGGAATTTTGTTTCAAATCACTTGAAAATGGACACTTCATGTGAATGCATCTCTGTCTTTTGATGAGATTTATCGACAAAAATAAATTAAAAAAAAAAATCACAAAAGTTGCTATAGTAACCCCTAGTAGGTGCATAACTATTAGTACTGAAGAAGCCTTTTAGGTTTAGAATTAAATGTAAAAGAAAAAAGAAAAGGAAGGCCAGATGACCACATGAAGATAAGTGGGTTCAAAAATGTTGTAAGTTGTGTATTAAATGCATATGGAAAGACCTTGAACGTGTAAGTGGTACGGAGAATGAATGGATGGGTAAAATGGTTATCTGTTTTTGTCTCTTTCTCATCTCAAATGTTTTCCAATGAGAAACAAATGTAAAGGAGCTGGCCTCCATGTTTAAAATAGTTTTGGAGCAGCGTGTACTGAATGATTTATACACATTTACTGTATACCATGAAGCAAACAGTTGTGAAGGGCCAGCTCAACATGAGTAAATAAATGCAAAACTGCTGTGAAAGGAACACATTGAAAAGGGAATTAAAATGGTCTTCTTGACTTTCTGAAGACGTGAACGTTAAAGAATGACATTCTGAAGATTCCCCCGACAGCACGGTTGTGCTCCTTTCGAGGCGTGAAAGGAAAGAATGCAATACGAATGAATGCTCAGAAAAATCCAAACATTCATACAGGCGCAAATTTCCCAATCTTGCTCATAACCCCTCATAACCCCTCGCCTGCCTCCGATCTGCCCACATACACACTTAGTCGTACAGCAGGCGTGATTGAAGCAGGATGCGAGAAGCGGAGAGGCCAGCTGTGGTTTGCCAGCAGTGAATGTGGCGTATCGCTCTCTCGGCCGGATAAATGAAAACTAAATGAAAGTCTCTCCGATGGTCTGAGTGTTGCGCAAGTGGGGCACCAAGCGAGGTTCTGGGATAAGCTGATTACGTGGCAAACCCATATTCATTTCCACATGCCTTTAAGAGCAGAGTGACATGGCTAAGCCTGCCCGGTTCCTCCTCTTTGCTGGTATACCCAATTTGCTCTTCTTTTTCCCATTTCCATGTGTGTTAAGTGTGTGCGGGCATGCACGCATAAATAATGTGTACGAGTCAAGTATTAACATTAATTCACATTGGAGGAACTGACAGATGTATAACCTCTCTGAAATAATCATTCGAAATCTTTAACCCCACTACCCCTCGAAATCCAAGGGATGCTCCAAGGGAACATTTTCCTATCATTTGATTAACGGCGGTGGCCCACTGAAATAAACTTCTTACGAAGACAGAAGTCCATAATGGTAAAGACATAATCAGCCTCATAGATACATCTCCTTGTACATCCTTGCGTTTATTCGTTAATAATAATGGTAAAGACATGCCATTTTTTTTCTGACAATTTCACACCATCTGTTTTGCTGTCTGCTGTTATGTCAATGCAAAATGGCTGCCACATTTGGGCACTTAAGAACACATACCCCTCTGGTGTATTGCAACAGTGGAATTGTCAGTAAACAGCTTGAGTAACAGAAAATAAAATAAATAAAAACATAAAATAAAAAATCTTAGGACACAAAATGCATTTGCATTAGTTTTCATAGAAAATACATATTAAGCAATAGTAAAAAAATATATCTTCTTTTCCCCCCCATGTAAACAACTATTACATTTTGAATGATAACTACCAATACTTCAAATATTTAACAGTAAAATTAATCGATTTCAAAATAAAATTCAGTGAGATGTCATGACCTTTGCTTATGAAATTATATGACAATGACCCAAACATGAAGTGATATTGTACCAAAAAACGTTGTTTTTTGTTTAAAAAGAAAATATTTTTAATCTTGTTTTTCATTTCCATCTCTCAAAATATTTGGCAAAGAAAATGTCAATTTTGCTTGACACTGTCAAGAGCAAAAAAAAAAAAGTAAAATGATATCGCCATATGTTTATTATTGGTTGGAATTTGTGTGGTGTACAACTAAACTCAATACAATTAAATCATTTAAACTCACTCAAGAAGTTTTGGTTCTCATTTGATCTGTCAGAAAGAGTTTATGTAAATTATTATGATTACTGTGTAGGAATATGCTTAAACAAGTGTGTTGCATCATTACAATTTCAGTGTAAATATAAAAATTGATAGTAGATAGTAGTTAGAAAGTAATTCATTTTATGTTGAACACTCATACTCAGCACCCAACTAAGACAACTGTATGTGTCAATAAAAAAATAAAAAAATAAGATTAAAAAAAAAAAAAATAATAATAATAATAATAATAATAAATCATATTTTTTAAATCACCTGGGGTTGTTGACAGAGTTACGGGATTGCACACGAGTGTATGACAAAATGAATTACTCAATAATACAAATCTGGCACATTCTTATATTCAGACTAATGGCACACGCGTGCATCCACACACACACACGTGCTTGTTCATGCATATTCCTGCACACAAATAAAACATAGCTGCAACACATTTCGGGGCTCCTCCCAGTGCAATGGTGGCACATGGTGTAACAGCTGAGAAGGTGAAAGCAGAATGACAGCTGTGGATGCTCTTCAATTGTCAGCCTGTGTCTTAAGTGTGTGCATGTTTATGTCATTCGGTTTACAATATCTGTCCTTTATAGAGGTCAGAGGTTGACATCACAGGCATGGTGTGAGCAGTCAAAGAATCACCGCTCCAAGTTAATAGGTAATAGTTTATTTGTTTCCATGTGAAAAAGGAAGCCAGCAGAGACGGTTTGGCCAGGGGGCGAGCTGATGGGAAGCTAGACTGGAACTGATGCTTAACAGGTGGTAACACTTTATCCGTCCTTTCCTCTCATTATAGGAAATGTCTGTGTGTGTGTTTGTATGTCACGCCGAGGCTGTTAGCAAAGCTAATCCTCTGCTGAGGCCACAGTGCATAAATGCAACAACTGTGCTCACCATGTCACAGGACCAAAGAAGCCCAGTGCCTCCTGCACAAAGTGCATCAGAATTTTGCGAGGCCGTCCAGAAATCATTCTCCATGACCTCCCTGCACTCCTCCGATGCCCAACTTTTTGCCTCATCGACCATTAAAGCTGCATTCCACTTGGAATGCTGGTAACCAGCCGTAGCCAACAGGCCAAATAGAACAGCTGATGAAACTCCTCCTTCAGGTTGACGGAATACCACGCTGCCACGGGTTTAGAGATTGCCACCACGACAGGCAGCAACCACCCGAACGCCGTGTTTGTGTATTCATTTTCTATCGATGTTAGCAATGTGTCCAGGCCCTTAGGTAGCAAAGCAGTGGTAATCTATGATATCTCCTCCCTGAAGTCTGAGTATTGGTGTGCTGTACCTTTTTTTCCCCCTGCACAAAGAGCCTGAATTACTAAGCCCCCAAAATAGCAGGTGAGAAGTGTTCTGTTCTCTATGGCTAATAGATTGTGATTGCTGTTGGCGTCAGGTGAACAAATGGTGGAGACTGAGATTTTGTGCTTTAGGTTGCTCTAATGATTTCCACACAGGAACATTTGAGAGAGCACCACAATCATGTCTGACTCGGGGTTCACATACACCTCGCACTGTGAATGTTTACACCAAGGTGGCCAACCACTCAAAGGCAAAGTGACACCATTTTGGCTAGGTTCACACTGCAGGTCTTAATGCTCAATTTGGATTTTTTGAAAAAAATCAGATTTTTTTGGTCTAAGCGTTCATATTACTTTATAAATGCGACCTTGGTCTTTTCTCTTTTTTATGAACACATGCGTCGCCAAAGTAACTCGGATGCCCAGAAGATACGACGTCACTCCCGACGTTCTGTTTGCGGAAGTAAATGTGGTCCAGCATGTCGGGGCATTTCTACAATGAAGCGATTAGGTCGGAGGTAGAAAAAAAAATACAGTATTTGGAGGAATTTATGAGGCGAGGCTTTAATATCTCATTTAATGGAGACATCCCTAACGATGACGTCATGTCATAACCGTGCGTAAAAAATGAATCGATCTGAACCATGGCTGAATTACTACGATCGCCATAAATGTCCACTTTATGCTTCATGTTTCAAGTGGGATTAAATTAAAGTCAAATATAAAGTCAATAGTGTTACTCAAAACAATTGTGCAGATTCGATCCTCTGCTGCCAGCACGTTCCCGCTGCCTGCGCCGAGCGCACTTTGGGCTCCGGATGACGTCAAAGTCGGACCGCGGCCGCATTGAAAAAATCCGATCGACGACCACATATGAAAGCGACCCACGTAACATTTGAAAAAAAAAAAAAAAAATCGAAATTGGGCTGTTCGGATTGTTGTAAGAAATATTACATACAGGGTCGCATATGGGCAAAAAAATCTGATCTGGGTCGCATTTGCCTGCGGTGTGAACCTAGCCTTTGACTGTTACTGCAAAGAGCCACATCATACAAATAAGCATAAATAAACAGCTCTGGCCCGTCCCCTTACTTCCTAAATACTCTTTAGCATGTTTTGACGAACTCTCGTTCATTGAATACCTTTTTAGCCCGTGAAATGTGCTAAGCAAGTTGATACGAGTGCTTACAATGTTGGGAACAACTATGTTCACATTTCTGCCTGACCTTTAAGTGAACAACCTGTGTTTGAGAAGTTCATTCTTGATTGATGTTAGAATGGAGGGAACTCAAGTGCCGCTGAAGATTTGAAGCCTTGAAAGGTTCTAATGATACCCAGGCAGAATGGCTCGCCATTACATATTTGGTAGGCTAACACTGCTCAACTTTTTTTCCCTCCAAGTCAATTGTGTCAAAACATGTTATGCACGTACTTGGTACCTGAAAATGTCCCCACTGTGGGATCAATAAAGGCATTCTTATCTTATCTTATCTTACCTTGATTGACGAATGTAATCCGACCGATTATCGACCGGGCCGATTATCGGCTTTTTGACGAATATCGGCATCAGCCTTTTTTAAAACTCTGCTGATAATAAATCAATTTAAAACTGTGGAAATCAAAACAAAGATATGTCAACGTTTACCATTTCAGTTTGAAAATTTAATTTACTGTAGAAAACTACATGGAGCTATTGTTCAATTTTTCCTTGATCCTTTTTAAGACATGCTGACAATCCTGGGTGCTCCCTGAACTTTTTGGGGGAATTTTATAATAGAGATGTATACTGTCAAAAATTTCTTGTCATAATGATTTTTCAAATCACCACTATGCAAATCTGAAACATTGTTCGATAAACATACTTAAATACGTTACAACAAAATTAAGAGTAAAATTTTCTTTAGATTTTGATGCCAATATTTTCCCTTTTCACTGAAAATGAATATCGGCTCCAAATATCGGTTATCGGCCTCCTTGACTACTAATAATCGGTACCGGTATCGGCCCTGAAAAAAGCATATCGGTCCATCTCTATTTAAGATGACTGCATTTGTCTATTATTGTAACTTAAATGAAGATCATACCACATTTTATTACTAATTATTGCAGAAGATGTAACTCCCAAGGGTTCTCACACAGCACTTTTCCCTGCAACTGTATGTGTCTATTCTTTCAGCGTTTGAATCTGGGATCTGAATCTATGTGTTACTTGCTATGCCTCCAATCTTATATCGTGGACAGTAGTGTCACAGAAACTGCTCATTAGCTCCTTTCTACCCTGTCTCCTTTGTCTATTACCATTGCCCCAATCAGGTGCTATGCCATCTGTGTCCACAGAAACAAAATAAGTTACTTATTACCGAACAGTGGCTCAGTTGACAGACGTTTTTACGATGACATTTGTCACATCCTCCTCCAAACAGGTCAGCGGCACAGAGATATTTTTTTTTGGCACACTGTACCGAATCAGCTATTCTTCTTCTTCAGGGTGAGGATACGTTTGTCGATGGCAGTTATCAGAATTATGAAATATAATGCCCAGTTGTTGATTTACAGCATTTTCCATGTGAATGAGAGATACAATAGGTAAAAGACAACAATAAACACCAATGATTTCCTATGAGTCACTTGTGCCAAGAACACAAAGTACTTTTTGCGTGGACATGATTTGACATTGCCGATTAGGTTTGAGTGATTGCCGTGGTCAAAAACATTTTTATTTCAAATAATTTGTCTATATTTGCGTAGAAGTTTGCATGCAGGCCCAAACAGAACATTTGAGACAGTTAGACAGAAAGCAGGAAAATTCATCAAATTAATGACAAATGTGTTTAAATTTCTGGTTAAATTTTCATTTGTATGTGATATAAATGTGATTCATTCTTCATGGCATTCTAATGATGTCTTCTTTTTACTTTGTTTGCTACCTTGCTCATGCATGTTTTTAAAATGGTAGTGGTTCTAATCACTTCAGTCAAGGAGTACTTTTAAGTGGCTCCACAAACTCTAGGATAAGAAAGGTGAAGGTGAAGCGAGCGATAAAGCATTACAGATTGTCAGACTCCTCCCGTCTGTCCAAGTGTAGAGACTGACTGGTACCAAAACAAAGACAGACATTCAAGATTCAGATAAACACTCTCTTCTCCCACCCCTGTTATCTGAACGCACTCGCCCTCCTTAGCCTCCACACCCGCATGATGCATTTCTCTCTCATCACCATCACTTCGCTATTGATATACGCCGTCATTTCTTGATACATTTCTTACAACCCGAATCCCTGTCTGGGTCATGGTGCTGGAGAATGTTCCAGGGAGAACACGGCCTGACAAAATATGTGGTTTGACTGTTTTTTTTCCTGTGTATATATATATATATATATATATATATATATATATATATATATATATATATATATATATATATATCAGATACACATTGAATCAGTGGGCTGTATGTCAGAACATTAATAAGAACATACATCTTTACCGCACCAGATTTCCCTGGTGGGATATTTTCTCAAGAATTCATCCTTAAGATTTAGGTCAACAACCTCTTTTGTCTTTGCTGGTTACAACTGTAACCAAGATTCATGCACATCTGTTTTCGTTCCTTTGCATACATTGTCAATAAATGTATGAATAGATGGAAGGGAAAATGGTCAGAATGAAAAAATAATGGCTGGATAGATCCGGGCTCTGCCATCCAGATATCTAGTATGTACCAATGGCTAGTATCCATTAACTTAATGCCTGTGCTTTAGCCGCTTTCGTATCTGTACAACCCAGTAAGCCGAGAACACAGCTGCTTGTACAAGTTAAAACATCTGCTTTTTGAGATGGCTCATTAAATTGTCAACAAAGTAGGAGCAATGCAATTACTGCATTAGCACTAACAGTCCAACAAAGGCCATAACCTTGCAAGTGTGGGTGTATAATACTCTCTTATTAGCAGTTGCTTTCACAACATCCCATTATTCTGATGCCACGCTGCAATCCTTAAACATTACTGCTTGTATAAATGAACTAAAACACTTCAATATTACAACATAGTGTATAATGCACAAGACAGAACGTATTTAGTACAAATGAGCAATTCAGTGCTACAGTATTAGATTAGTTGTAACGTTAATTGAGTGGATCATGTGAAAAGTTATAAAACTTCTGCCGCACGACGTGATGAGAAACAGAAGGCGAGTGGTTAACCTTTTCCCCGGAATGTGTTATGCCTCAAATAAATAAACACAATTAAAAATAATGAAGACATTCACATTGGTCAAGTTCGTATGGTGATACATTCTTCAGTCTTAATTGAGATTCAAGATGAATGATTTGTTCTCATTTCGTGTAACACTCAGAGTTTGGGACACTGAATCAGTTAGCAGAAATTCGAAATACATTACCGCTTGCAATTTCATTACGACAAACAAATACAGCGTCAACAGTAGCTGTCAGATAAACAGGTTTGTATGGGGGAGCGTGGCGGCAGGAGTTGAACCCAAATACAGTCAGGGTCACAAAGTATTTATTGACAAAAGTGGCAAAATTGGTTCATGGAAAATTCAAAACACTAAATTCACAGAATAACAAAATAGATGCAACTTAACAAAACAAGCACCTTTTCAGGAAACATGACATTACTAAAGCTATGTGACATCTGACAAAAAAACAACAACAATGAGCTGACAGACTGAAAGAAAGCAGGGAACTAAATACAAGCAAACTGATGAAACAACGAGACGCACCTGGAAAAGACACAGGTGGTTGGAGGGAGCTGATTGGTTGACACAAGAAACAGGGCTAACGAGAACAGGTGGAAATGAAAACCTAACGAGAAAAATGTGAAAGGACGTGAAACAAAACTACACTTAATCTAATCTAAAGATAAAAATAAAAAAAATGCATCATGACAATTAGCTTAGTAGAAAAGTTGAGGTTGAGCAATAGAGGAAAAGTAAGAGGTGTGCATATCCATGACAGCATTATAAACTGTCCATGAATTCAAAAAATGGTTCTTCCATCCGGATCAATGATTACCTGACAGCTGAACAAAAAAAAACTACGAATCAACATTGTCCTCAATTCAACAACTCAATGTATTGTTACCACTTTACATGGGTGAAAGAATACCCACAATCGCAGATTTTCACGCATTGTGGCTGGATCTAGAATGTATCCATGAGCGGAGGTTCACATGTCTGCTGCACTTCCTGGTCCACTCGTTGCCCAAAATGTATTTTGTGCCATCAAAAGACCATGCGGCACGGCATCTTTCACGTCAGTAGTGAAATCTCACTCTGTAGACTTATTTCATAGTATTGACCGTAAACAATATGGCACCTCTTTCATGATTCTAGATTCCAGTTGACGTCGCTGTGTGCGTATATCATTGTGCAGTCTAGTCCAAAGGTGACACACGTGATAAACACGGCCAGCTAGAATATTTAAAAAATCGTTTTCAGTTATTAAAAATGTATATGAAAAATAATGACGTTATCAATTTAAGAGGAGACAAAATATCGCCTTTTTATTGCTGCAAATGGCGTACATATGTGAAGTAGCCTATCCCTTTAACTTGACTATTCCAAGCATGATACATCATGCGATGACTGCACCTCTGCTAACCAGCTTGTGAATCTTACGGCTCCCCTCCTCTTCCTCCATTTCATCCTTTCATCTTCCACCTGCACATCTCTGATCTGCATTACTCGCCCCGTTGTTGACAGAGAGGATCAGAAGATGACGTGAAGTTCAAAAGGTTTGTGACTCTTTAGGGGAGCTGTCAAATAAAATCACCTACCACTAAAAAGACGTTGCTTCCATTACCACCTGCACAATTAGCCATCTCCCTTTCACGCTTATCCCTTTGCGTTGCTTTGTGTAACCTTTCCCTTTAAATCAGCATTTTGTGTGCTTTTTCTTGTAAATGAGTTGTCTGTAATGTTCTGTGGCACACAGAGTCAGCATCTCAGGTCCTCAGTAACTGCTATCTCTTGCTCTCTAGGTGTGAACAATGATCTCCATCTGGCAAGGCATGCACTGGTTGTGCCCTCATGCCATTACCACATGTCAAACACGCATGTGCTTTATGTGTGGGAGTGTGTGCTTGGATCATTTGAGAACAGAAGGTTGTTGAATATAAACATTTTAACGTACATATTTTTAGTAACACGTTGAAACGTGCGGTAGCGAACTATAGTGCGCTTGTGTGTAACCTATTGTTATTGCATATTGTAATTTAAGGAATCACATGAGGGAGTTGTGCAATAACGATGGGAACTAGTAAAACATCGCCTTCTCTTTGAAGTGAATGACTGATTGGGAGCCGGTTTGTTGGTATTTGACATTATTTTTTCTGCTAAAGTCGTATGTGATTGGTCAGAAAGTGTGGCGGTGGCTGTGTGTCCACACTAAGCTGAAGGGGAAAGGGGGGGGGGGGGGGGGGGGTCCACAGTTAGCACACAAAACTTGAGCGAGAGAGAGAGAGACAAGACAGTATGAGAGGACATTGCCATTTCGTGAGAGACTACAAGCACCTGAGGTGAAAAATGAGTGGGGGAAAAAAAAAACCCCGAAATAAAATATGCAAACATAAGAATGCAGACAGTGTGCAGACTTTGCAAAATTAAAATTTCATATTGGACAGGCTCCACAAACAACCTGCATTAGACATATGCGTACTGATCAGCCACTGCTTACAACACAAAAATGCTTTTTTGATAGTCCTCTGTGTTTGCATTTTACAGTTTATTTTTATATCAACGTCAGTATGCGATTTAATACAGAAATATAAATAATGCATATTCGATGTTATGTATTTTCCAGGCCTAAAGAAGTCCTTCTCGAAAAAGCCGAAATTCCCGCCACGAGTAGCTAGCAAGCAGGCTAACATATTTTACTTAACAATAATGTGTTAGCATCATTACCTGTTAAGCTATCATAATAGTATTATATTGTTATCAAAAAACATTCGACTACTTATGCTTTATTATCATATTGTCATAGTGGCACGAGTGCTTTAGAAGTCTCTGTTTCTGGTGTGGTTTAACCCTGAGTTAACTTTAGCATTTTTCGCCACCTGTTCACTTGCCTATTTGCGCTTACTTTGCTGAACTTGGAACACAAAAAACACCACACGGGGATCACACAAACTGCAGAGACGGGAGAAAAGACAGGAATGTGTTCTAGTGAGAGACTACAGGCCGCTAAGGTGAAAAATGAGGAGGGGAAACAAAGGAAAATTTGGAAACATTTTAAAGTGGATATATTGCTCAAGGGCAGAGTACGGACTTTGCAGACTTAAGATTTCTTATCCTGCAGGCTCAACAAACATTAGGCATATGTGTACTTTTCATTTCTTGGGTTAGAGGGAAAAAAATTGCAGCGCCTTCAATAGTTCAACAATACAATTTCAGTCTTAGAGTCAGTTAGTTGACTATTGATTGGAGAGAAGATGCTTTCGCCAAGCGAGGGTTCCAACGAAATGAACTGATTGGAAAACTATGATTGGTAGTTGGATGACATTTGAAAAAAAATGTAATTGGACTCAAAATTGACCTCTATGTAGATCGAAAACTGCCCACTAGACTCCCATAATTACACATCAACGTCATTTATACAGAAGAGAGAGAGAGAAAAAAAAGTGAAACAATGCTGTATTTTACAAAGGGGCGTATCGACGTTGCTGTTAAGCTTTCATATGAATACACAGTTGTTTTACTTTCAGATGACGAATATAATTTTATATGTGCGATTGACACGGGCTAGATTTTTTTTGTGAGCTTTAAACTCTCCTGCTCCAGACACCACAGTGTAGACACACACAAGGCTGCGGCTCGACACTCGTAACGACTAGTGCCAGGGTGGCAGTCTCCACACTAACATATGAAATATGAACTTCAAACCGAGACGTAGTTGGGAGCCAGGAAGATGAGAGTGGCTAAGGGAGAAATCGTATGCAGAGTAAAAGAGATCATTTCAGGAGCAATGCAGCATAAGAAAAACGTGTCTTGCAAACAAAAAACCAAAAGCGTAAATTCATTTCCTGTTTGCCAAGACTGCAATATAGTCTAGGCTGCTTATTCAGTGTCTTTGTGGTTGAATTATCTTGCATGTAATGTCTGGGGCCTGAGCTCCTTTCTAGTTGATTGTATGTATTTATTTAAAGAGAGCTGTGAGTATGCAAGTTCACGCATAAACACTTGCCTAGCAGCGCAGCCGCAGATGGCGACATGAGCTGCCAGTTTAAAATACTAGGCGACGTATTTTGGGGTTTGGTGAAACGCCAGCGAGTGAAAGTTATGACACTGTTTAAAGAGCAGAACGGTTAATAAGCAGTCAAACAAAAACAAAGACATTTGTACTTACCAATGTGTACTTATTCTGGTTTTACTGGACTGTCAAAATAAAATTCCCCTATAAAATAAATATAGATGGTGTTTACCGTGGATCATCATGTAATGTTTTAGCAAATTTCGGCATGGCTCAACCAAGCGTGGACCCGGCTGGCACCGACCTGCCAGGATTTAGTGAAATGAGACAAGAGACAGATGCTGAATGACTCTTTAAAAATTGATGGGCTTGCATAACCAATGCTGCATGATATCATTCAAGCTTATTCCCAATTCAGCAGTAGATAATATTGTGCTCCGGGCCCTCGGTGTCCGTACCCTAAATTTTAACGAAAGTTGGAATACTCATCACGAGTATACCAATTCGTAAATATAATGATGCTGTCTCTGCTGCAAAAACTACTCCATCGAGTGCAGTTCATAACTTCCAAACCATGTACACACACACACACACACACGCCCACACACACAAACATCCATATAGTTACCATAGGGAAATATTCCCTTTTTTTTTGTTTTACTCCCACTGAAACAAACTCCTCAGAGAAGTTTTTTTTCTTTCCACCTGCTGCATCTGATCACAGGCCAACGTGACCCAAATGCAAGCAGACCATGACAGCAAAATCCATTTTTGCATTTGATCTGCACCCCCACACAAATTGAAATGGGTCTTCATTGACCCCTGGACCACTCTGAAAAGTTTTGTGGTAATCAGCAACTTAACTGAGTGAACAACAAACTAATCAACAAACAACCAATCAAAACATTTTGCGCCACTCAAATCCAAATTCATATACAATATGTGTTTCCAAGTATGTCACAGCAAGAACCATAGTGAATATGAAAAGTTAAAGCTCAAATATTATTTTTAGTTTTTTTGGGCATTTGCTGCAAAGACTGCAATTTTTAAGTCATCTTCCTCCTTGCTGTGATGTGATAAATTTGCAGAGACCATACACCGTCCTCGGTGACAGTTGCAGTTCTAGACATCTCAGATCAGTGTTACATTTGGCGAAGGACTCAAATAGAAAAACGTCCAAAAATACAATAAAGTTAAAAAAAAGTTTCAGCAAAACTGACATCTTACTTAAAAGAAAGTGAGAGTTAGAGAGAAGGGATGTAACGATTCACTCAAGCCCCGATTCCATTCGATTTTCGATTGTCCGTCCCCGATTTTCGATTCGATTCGATTTTTTTTAAGTTGCTACCATGCTTGTCTCTCTGCACTAGTGTGGTTCTGCAGCCATCCACAAACGCAATACGCAATAATGTATGGCGCAAAAGCATAATTTGATCTACACATTCAAAATGTGCTAAGCCTCTGGAATGAAAAAAACGTTACAAGACATCATTTCCCAGATGAATTTAATCAATTCGATTTTTGATTAATCGAATCGATTAATCGTTACATCCCAATTAGAGAGTGACTAATTGAAAAAGCAAATGTGAAGTGTTCCGATTTGAACTCTGGGTCTAGACTACCTTTGCTCAAGGTAGAAAACAAAACACACATCCTACGTAAATATTTGCATATGTTTGGCTGAGAACTGTGACAAGAACCTGTCTAGACTAGAGCCAAATCCTGGACAGAATTCTTCAGAAACTATTTAATGGTGAACACCTATACTGTTCAACTCAACTATCTCAAATGTTATCATGCTGTAATTATTCCCAATTCCAGCTCTCTATTTCGATCCTGTGAGACCCTGGCTGCCAGCCGCTGATGTCAGCCACGGCGTGGCAGCCGGCCAGGCCACTGTTTAAATCAGTCTGCTCACTTCCTAAAGTCGTCCTCTGGATGTGCCCATGGGCATATGGAGTGAGGAGGCAACAGGGAAGAAGTGTGCAGTAAAGCGTGCAGTGGGCTTCGGGGCAGGTGTGTGACAAATGACACGGTCAGAAATTGCTCTTGCACACAGCCGGTATTATTCACAGACTACTAATGGTTTGAAAATCCATATACCTGAAATTGCGGCTTTAAGCTTTTGCAGGCTCTAAAGTATGCAGGGGAACAATGTCTCACGTTTTGTTTTCATTTTATGCATGTACTCTCTGTGCTTACAGTTAACTGTACAGAATTTTAAGTAAGATTACCCAATACTTTGCCAACAATGAAAGTATTTTTGAGCCGAGATATGCAGTAGAAGGCTCAATTAAACCAACTGGGAAGCGAGAGGGTAGGTTTACAACCGCATTGGCAAAAAAAGAATGGGCTTATAACTTTCCAGTCACAAGTGCGTTTCCAACACCCCCCCAAGAGAGCTTTATGATAGAGTGCGTTTTTTCAGGCAGACACGGAAAACCTAAACCGATCTATAAATTAGCTCACAGACCATGTGGTCAGCTGAGCAAGCAACCGGGTCTGCCAACAAGTCTGAGATGTTACCCATGTTCATGTATTTTCACCACATTGCTTTTCTCATTTCCTTGTTGCTTTTTTTTCCACCCCTATCGTCTTATTTTTTGGTCCCGGTGCATTTAATATAGTGTCTATTATATCAGTGCCGCGATGTTGGTTTAGAGATGGCCCTTGTTGATATTTGTCAGCCTGCGGTCTCTCTGTTTCGATCCGATTCAGGTCTCTCAACATTGACTTTATATATGGACAGCCTCTTGAAATCCGATTCTTATCGTCACCCTGCGTAGCTGAACGCTAACGTACGGAAGAATTGTGGACGGGTCACTTTGGCTGTGACCCACTTTCCGCCTCGGATCATGACCCCTGGGTGACGTTAACCAAAGTTCTCAACATAGCACAATGTACAGTAGTGCCTTGGGAGAGAGAAAAAAGCTACCAATGGATCTTCTTCAAACAGCTAAGTGTCTGAAGAGTGTGATATTTTTAGCAATAATAATCCAGAATAATTTACAAATCATTGCAACACAGCCTGTGTTCTGACTACCAAAAGTGTTGTGAGGCACCTTCTTGGGGAAAAAAAAACCCTCTTTGAAGGAAACGGTTTCCACGGCATTACAGAGGAATGATGTCATCGCCTTTTCTTTTTTTTTTTTTTAGCTTTCATCCTCCATTAGATTTACCAGAGGAAAAATGTTTAAAGACTGACTTAATGATTCCCAAATGTTTATCAGTCTCTTCCTTGGCTATGACTAATGAGGACCCAGGCAGTGATTGCCTCAGTGGCTCCGGCAGGGATGAACTTTGACCTCAGTGAGATCATGGTTGACGCACTGGCAGGAATCAGCTGTTTGAAAGTAGAATTGAATTGCCACGTAACTATCCTGTATTTCCATTGAAAGTTACTTGACTCCATCATTTCTTTTCTGCCATAAAACAGAAATACCTTCCATCAGTCATGTGTTTTAAACCCTAAAAGCGCTCGAATTATCTTTTTTTTTTTCAAGGAGTGACCTTTGCACTAAGTGTTGGACTCATCGCTTCTCTTTATAAATGTTTGCAAAACTATCAATTTCATTTGAATTCCTGTGACATTCTGCACCCACTTAACAGAGCAATGAATACCATCATAATTACCTTTTCATTTTTTTTTTTTTTTTTTTTAAATTCAGTAATTACTCGACCTCACTCTTTTGGTTATATTTTCATTCTGTGATCCAAGAGCTGTAATAAACCTCGCATTGCTCAGATGCCACGTGGCCTTGGGCAAGCGAGGTTAGTGGGCTGGTTGTGAGATGGATCTGTTCAATGTGTGCTGTTGATACAATCATCTGGCAGGCGTCTGTGAAAATGTCACGGCGGCCTGGAGCAGCACTTTGTGTTCTGAGCTGGGTCCTTGCAGGTGAGTCCGGTCCCTCGCTAATTCAAAAAGGGATCCGAGTTTAACAAGTTCATTTTAACACCTCTGTTGAAATCAATTGGAGCTTTGTCCTTATATTTTTTAGCATTATTGCGTCACTCCAAATGTGATTTCGGGGATAGTTTGCCTCCCCTAAAACAATCAGCGCAGACTAACTTGAGTCCTCGATCATTAAATATGTATTTGTCATTGACAAACAGAAGAGATCCTTCTGTAGCCTGCAGAGAATACAGGTAGGACAACTATGAATCGATTTGTGGCTTTTCCTGTTAACTTGCTCAGTGAAGCAAATTCTGAGAATAGATCAGGTGACTTGTCTTGAATTAAATTAGCTCATCACTTTGCCCTTGCAATGTCTTCAACCTTTCTTTTGACATCATTAGAGAAAAAGGGATTCAGTTTGGTTAAGAAAAAGAAAAAAAAAAAAAATAATAATTTTTTTGTTTTAGAAGTTTGTGTTCTGAGTGACCACACCATCCAAACTTAAAGAAGAAGTCGACTCACAAAATGTCATTCCAATAATATATTCTATGCACCTCCAATAGTCTAAACACGACTTTCCGATTAATATTGCATATGTGGAATATGAGATAAAGCGGAAGTCAACCCAAACATATTTTTTTCAAGAATATGTTCCCAGCAGGCCCTCTAGTTGAAGCACGGCATTGTGATAAATTTTGTGTTTGTGGAATCTAAGTTAAGCAGCAAAATGCACTCGTTTTTAGCCATCTGTGGGGGCGGCCATTTTGTCTTCTGTCAACTGAAAATGACATCACAACTGCTCACAACAACCAATCACGGCGGACCTGTTTTCTGAATCTGATCCGTGATTGGTCGTTGTGAGCAGTTGTGATGTCATTTTCGGTCGACAGAAAACAAAATGGCCACCCCCAGAGATGGCTAAAAACAAGTGGATTAACACTTATTCCGGAAACGCAATATTTATCAGAATGCCCTGTTTCAACTAGTGGGCTTGCATAAAACATTTTCTTGAAAAAAATGTTTGCGTTGACTTCCACCTTAAGCAGCTAAATTCACCCATTTTCTTCCATCTATGGGGGCTGCCATTTTATCACCTGCTATCAACTGAAAATGACATCACAGTTGCTCAGGGCTCAGGTAACAACCAATCACGCCTCACCTGTTTTCTGGAGCTGAGTCATGATTGTTCGTTAGCCCTGAGCAACTGTGATGTCATTTTCAGTTGACAGCAAGTAACAAAGCGGGTGGATTTTGCTGCTTAACTCATATTCCACAAATGCAATATTTATCAGAATGCCGCGTTTGGACTAGTGGAGGTGCATAGAACATATTACTGTAAAGAAATTTTGGATGGTTGACTTTTCTTTGACTAATACTGAAATTATTAGTAAAAACACAATATGATACGACAGTTCATAATTTAAACAGTTATACAGAGGCACATGTTTGCCAACCACTGTATAATCTTTGGGTGGTCCTTGTTATTTCAGTACCATCGTCACAAAGTCCTATTTGATCTGCTTCCTCTCAAGCAAGCCCGTATGGCTTAACATTTCGAGGGTATATTTACTTTTACTTTTGTAAGCGAGTTGAAAATGTCCTCATTAATAATAGTGGACTGTTTTGTCTGCGAGCTGTCGTGCTGGTGTCGTTTGGCCGCCAGTTACCGAGAACACCCTTTTTACGGGGATTCAACCGTGATGTTTCAACAGCACCGACTTCAGAATTGCTGTAAATCTCAATATCAGAGGGAAAACATTCATCCTTCATAAACAGCTGCTGTTTCTAATTTGAAAGCACATCAGTTCGATGGAATTCTGTTTGTATGAGGACACGCTTGCATGCATGTGTAACATGCATATCGGTATGTCTACAAGGCTCAGGGAAGGGGATCGAATTTCACCCGCTGAAGTGTAAGATGTTTCGATGACTAAAAGTAATTCCCTATAAAGGGGGGTTGGTGTCAGGAAGGGGACACCACCGGCAAAAAAAAAAAATTCTCTCAAATGTTATCAGCAGTGTCTCTTTTGGATAAATAAACCAATCATTCAACATTTGTGTCTATAACCCACTTATGAATGAGCATGCTGTCAAATAAATTACACCCATGACTCAATGCTAAACTACAAGGATTGTTTTCTTCGCTGTACACAGGAACACGAAACACTGTAATTTTGATGAAAGTGTACTCTAATTGGTGACTTACTGAGAAAAAGAGGAGACACAGAATCTATGAATTTTAATTCAGGCAACTCCCATCTGATCTGTGTGTTGCAACCTCAAGGCACAGCAGGATGTGTGCTTATTGCAGTGGAAGGTGCCGCCTCGCAGATTCACCACACAGATATATCATCTTCAACTCAGATAACTGACTTTTTGGTTTCAGTTGTGCTAATGTAGTCTGCAGGGGGTTGGTTCGGAATGGGGAATGTTGCATGGATATTGATGCAAAAACCTGCAAACTCACATATGAAAAAAAAGCATATCTTCAGGGCCTTTCTGAATGCTTCATAAAGCAAAAACAAAAGGAAAATATAAATAGCGGTAAGATACAACTGTTGGTGTTTGTTTTGCTCCAGGGTGCGAGCTGTAAACTTCATCCCATGCCATGAAAAAAATAAATACATAAAAAACCTTATATATATATATATATATATATATATATATATATATATATATATATATATATATATATATATATATATATACACACGCACACATACTGTGTGTATAGATATATGAATATATACATATATACACACACGCACCCCCCCAGACACACACTCCTAGGGGTGTGGCTCTCTCCATTACCGTAATAGTCGATTCACAATATAAGTGCGATACGGATCATACGATTCATGGGCGGTTCGATTATAAAGTGGAATGATTCGATTCTGTTCTATTCAGTGCGTTTATGATTCAATCCGATATTGGTAAGTAGCTTTAAATGTGACATTTCTTTCAAATATATCTCTCTCTCCTGTCGAGATGCGCATTCTCATGGACTATTGAACTCCAGACCATGTAAATGGAACAGAATTGCCTGAATAGGTGCATACATAGTTGCGATACATATTTTCATGCACGTCAGAGGGGTCACTGAATGGTTTGGTGTGAGTGGAAAAATGTGATGACCTCAACACATTGCAACCCATTTGAACACACCCGAACGATTTGTGATATATTTGAATGCCTTCCCCAGCACCACCATTATCAGAACAGCACATTAAGGACGTTATTCTCATGCAGTGTATTGTAGGCATTGAGATATCGTGAAGAGTTGTTTGAGAAGTCTCTTGGGATATTTTTTTTTTAAATGTCTTTTGAAACATTTTTCCCCCTTCTCACATTTCAGTTGTAACCTTATTAAATGTTTGCATGCTACCGCTGCTCCCCCCCAATGAAAGCGATTGATTTAAAACCTACACTTCTTCAGGAATGTTGCTAAAAAATAGTCTGTTGAGTACCATTTTGTAAGTTAACTAAACAGCCTCAAACATTGTCTCAAACGTGTGTGCTCAGTGGCAAGGAAAAAAAGTATACAATGTATTATCATTGGACTGATTAACGAATGTGACCCAAATAAATCTTAGATCAAGAAAAAAAAAAAATCACATCAATTTTATCTGACTCTTTCCAACATATGCTAACAACTGGGTAGTATTGCCTTATGCCTCTCCCGTAAGCCTTTTCTCCCAATGATACCGCACACACAAAAAATAGTTTAAGATGTATGAGTCAGCATCGCCATTCACTCACTCCTGATGTGTGACATCAGCCAACAGCACTCAAACACACCGTTCTGTTGCTTCCAATTTTGTCCCTGCTACGCATATACAGTATTGCTGAAAAAGGAGCTGGAGTGCAGAAAGGCTGGATATTGTACAAAGACACCAGGAGATAGTGTGCTTGGTAGGATTCCTTATGCATTCATTGCAAACCTTTGTGGTGAAGCGTAGACAATCAACTTGTGGGTTACGATATACACAGAATGCTATCAAGTCCAAGACTGACTTGTACATGACAACACAAGAGGCTTGGCTAGCTGTTATCTTTATGGTGGCACTCCTGTCATTGTCATCGAGTGAGTCATTTTATTGTGGTGAATGACGTTGGGGAAGGGCAGTACACTGATCTGGTGACTAGCACGTCTGCCTAACTTCCTAACTTTAATGAGGTTTGTGGTTTCAATCTGGAATTTGTACATCTAACATGCATGCTAGGTTCATTGAAGACTAAATAATAGGCGTGACAGTGAGTGTAAATGGTTGATTGAAACAAGAAGTTCTGTAGCTTGGATGACCTCACTGTTAACCACACAAGGATTTGCGATCATAACCCTTGAACATATTTAACATTTAACATCATCCCAAGCTATTCTCTAAGTAGATCGGGACATTCGAGATATTTGAATCAAGCTCACTCGCCCTTTTCCAGTTGATATCTGTGTAACCGGTTCAAATGCCAAGAATCATAAATTCCTGGGATTTGTTGTTGTTCACTTGCTTGTAAAGTGTTATTGCACATCACCATGATGACCATTAGTCTATTTTAGAGGTCTTCTGGACGGAAACGTTTTATGATCGGACCAGTCCGAGTAGCTATTGTTAAAACATTAGAGTTGGTGCTTCGTACTGTTCAGAGTTGTCAAGATTTATTGTGGTGGACCCAAGTGCAGGGAAGCACACATGGCAAGGCAGAAGAGCAGCAAAACTCAATACGCTTATAACGAAAAAGGCATACAGGGGTGATCGATGATAAGGTGCACAAAGAACACATGGAATATAATTTATCACGTATGACAACGACAAACCATACAATGTACAGGATAACCAGACAGAGGGAACAAAATACACATACTTAAACAGAGTGGACCAACAACTGCGGCGGGACAAAAAAAGACGGAGGTGAGCATTCCGTCAGACTGACAAACCGGTCCGTCAGTCCGGCACTGACGGAGGCCCATTGCGCTGATGATTGGCAAATGACGGGACACCTTTTCAAAATGACGGACTGCCGAATGACGGAAGTGGCTTTCATTCGTCATTCGTCACTGATGGACCGTTAATCCGTCACTGGTGAACGCCCGTTTTCCTGGACGTTTTTTGGGCGGACTCACTGGCGGGCCAACGGACTTCTGACGGACTTAACTGATGGACTGACCGACGATTACAATTCAGTTCCTCGTGAAAAATGACGGACTGACGAATGACGGACCGGTACCTTGGCCTCTGACGAATGGCGGACCAGCAAAATTTTGTAAATTGCCCACCTCCGGAAAAAACCCATGAGTTTGTGTTTAGTGGCAATGCAAAGTGAGTGTACAAATTAATTGCACTGGCAAACATTATTTGCAACATAGACCAAACTTATAGCAATATATGGCCAACCTCCCCACAATATCGTTATAATTATCATATTGAGAGGTTCATATCGTGATATTATCATATCGTGACATTTGGATATCGTCACATCCCTACAAACCAGTCATTCTGACATTCAGATTCTGTAATGCTTCTACTAAATTGTGAAACATTTCATACCAAATACCATTTCAAATCAGTGTGTAATCTTCTGGACGCCGCTTGATTACATCTGAATTCAGTTTGGTGTGTCCACCAAAGACACTGGCAAATGGCAAAATAATGCTGCAAACGCGTTTATCCAGATAATTCATCAAATGAATCCCCGCACAACAGCAGGAGGGCAATCTCAGAAATGCTGTCTTGACAGTCCATCAAACCTCAAACGCCGTCTAGAGAGTGATTCCTTCAGCTTCATTTTGAATGTCATTCGGTTTTGATTTTAATCTGTTATATGAAAGTCCCCGCTGGTGCCTTACCCATGTGAGGCCACGTCCTTCATTTAAAATGACACACACCAACATTCATAAGCCCACAGCTGCACACTCTTTTGTCTTCCTCTTTCTCTGAAACCATTATCGAAAGGAATATTTACTATTTCATCCATTTTAATACTACCGTCATGTCATATGGCAGCTCGATGCAGTCACAGTCATCCGCCAAGGCGAAATAATCCTTCAGAGATGCTGTCGCTTTCCGACTGCTGTGAGATGGATGACAAAGAAGCAGTCGCGAGAATTAATCCACAGAGGCTTCATTAACCACCACATCCCTGTTTTTGTTAATTTGTTGAGAAAGAGTCCGTTTCATCTTCTTGATCACATAAAGCTGTCAACTTGTCAACACAAATTGTGCTTTTATGCATCGTAAGTTACATACACCATCCCCATGTTGTCCACTTCAAAAGGTTTTTGCTTGACTCTTGTAAGAGAAATAAAGATGGAAAACTTTTATCGACCTATTTGTTGAAATTGAAGAACGTGACAGCATTTTTGGTTTTGAACATTCAAGAACTCAGTTGAAATCTTTCATTCTTATTGTCCAAACGTCTAACTACAATGTCTTCCTCACATTTGACTGCTTGGCATTTTACACTGCACATGTGGCAAAAATTACATACAAACAATTAATGACACTGCAAAACAAATCAACTCCTGAAGCTCCACTGTCAGCACTGTCATTTGCAAGTGATCAGATCCGACAGACCGATCTGTCAGCACTCTGTACTGACCTATGTGTAGTCACGGTATGTAGTGTATTAGTATGCACGCTGGCGATGGGGAACAGAAATGGAAACACACAGCTATTGCTTTGCTTCGAGAGGTTTTGGAGGTGGGTCAAAGTTGTTGTGCTTCACCGTTTACATTCAGGTCCTAAAAGTTGCATCTGTGCACTTCCGTAACTTCTCCGATATCCCAATTCAGAGACTGGTGAGCTACCAGACACATTAAATGAAATTACCATCACATTTCAAACCACCACTAAAATTAAAATCAAGTAGTGATGTAACGATTCAGTCAAGCCCCGAGTCAATTTTTGATTTTCAGTTTCCGATTTTCGATTAGATATTTTAAAAATTGCTACCATGCTTGTCTCTGCGTGCTAGTGTGGTTCTGCAGCCATCCACAAACGCAATATGCAATGATGTTTGGCGCAAGCGGCTAATTGTATCTACACATTCAATATGTGCTTTGCATCTGGAATGAAAAAACATTTCAAGACATAATTTTCTACATGAATTTAATCAACCCGATTTCGCAATTTATCAAATCAATTAATCGATTAATCTGGACGAATCGATTTTAAATCGATTTTTGATTAATCATCGCATCCCTTAAATCAAGATAGCATTCTTGATATTTAGACTAAACTCAATTTTTGCCTCAGTTTCTGGTGAAAAAGTCCTGCATATTGTACATTAGCACACCGAGCAAAATCTAGATATGTTTTGTTACTTATTTTCATGTTTTACAAGTAAGTTAAAACAATAGCACTGACTGCTTTTTTATTGCAAAGTGTATATAGTCTGATGTAATACACCTGGGATATTAAAAAAATCTTATAAACTCAAGGCAAAAAAAAAAAGTGTTACACTAAATATGGTTACCGTTTCCGCAAGACTACCCTTAGCCTCTTCTTATGTTGGTTCTAGCTACATTTAAGAGCAGATAATATGATATAAAAACATAACATCTACTGTATATGCAAAAAAAAAAAACACAATAATAATCATCTTTTTGCTTCCATCTGCTTCATTCAGTCTCCCTCCCACCTACTCCCAAGTTGCTCTCATTTTAGCCCGGTTTGTGTGTGGCCCTAAATAGCTTTCTTTTTCATTGCTCCATCACTTCAAGATAAAATGTGCACAAGGTCCAGCGCACACATTGAAGGATGGCACATTTGCCTGTGTTTCTCTTCTCTCCGCCAGAGTTTGAAGTGGCTCTCCTCCGAGGCCATACTCGGCTTCTTTTCTGTGGTGACCAATGGAGATGAATCATTTATCAGTCCTTCGTTCGTCCTGGCCCATCTGTGCGGGCTCATCAGCAACTTAAAGAAGTTATTACCATTATTTTGTTGAGGGGGGTTTATTTCATGATGCGACATGGTTTGAATCCTAATTATTGTTAGAGTGAGCAGAAAGCAACCGTTTTTTTTTTTTGGCATTTTTCAACTAATGACTTCCAAGTGTTTGCTCAGAACTGAATTAAAATGTTAACATGTAGTCAAGCTTTGCATTTATTTATTTAGCATATTTTTTTCAGATTTGAAGTGCAATTGCAAAATGATGAATATGAACTAACAGTTGTGTTGGTGCCAATTAGATATTCCACAGGTTTTCCAACTTGGCAACAAAAAAATCATGCCTTGGGACTTTTGAGTAGCAAACCAATTAGGAGACATGGTCAGTAGAATAAGAATATTTTATTTACTTTCTTACAGGCAGTTGTGATTTTCATGTGTTTATGTTCTGAATGCAGATTATAAATCCGTATTGTGTGCTTAATTTGTGCAGTTCCGACCACTGAGTTCCTTGAGCTTCAAAATGATGTTTTTTAAATAATGTTGAACTATATCAAGTCAAGTCAAGTCAAATATATGACTATATATGTGTGTTTTCAAAAGCCATTTAAAAACACATTTGCTTGGTTTGATTATAAATGTGGGTCATAATTTATAAGACATGGAAAAAAAGGGTCTAAGGGAACACCTGGTAAATGCCAGAAATCAGTTGATTCAGGTTTTTTTTAATAGAAATTACTTTATTCTCCTCGTTAATAATGTTGCAGCTGGATGACAAACCCGGTTGGATAATGTTATAAATCAAATGTGCCAAACTTCAGACTAACATTCATTCGTGTCATGGTTTTGATTTAAATTTAATCCGTTGCTGTAGTGACCCCCAAACTTTCTGTTGATACAAGACCTGATGTGCTTGTCCTTGTTTTACACGCGACAGCAACCAATTACTTTGTTTACATGAAGCACCACCATCCGAAGTCCAGCAACTGACCTTTTGATTGAAATACGAACCGCTTTCATTTGAGTTAGCAGGACCTTTCTAACCAAGTATATAAAGTCCAAGAAGTTACTCTATTACCCAAACTTTAACTCACTTATTACATGGACACTGAAAGTGCCACCACAAAGTGACAGACATTTTAAACTTCTGACCTCACTAAAGTGCATGCTTGTACATGTTTGGGTGTGTGTGTGTGTGTGTGTGTGTTGGGGGAGGGGGGGCACCTTAAGCTATATAAATGACTTTTTTAAAGTGAGTGGTTCATCACGAGGTCAATAGTAAAAAGACGCAAGGTGATTTATGGTTTCTGCAGGAGGGAAGGAGAAGGGAGCGGTGATGGTGGTAAGAGGTGGGGGCGAGTGTTTAACACCCCATTCAAAATGTTTTGGCAGCCTGCATGTTGGTGCCCTTGCCATGGCAAACTGTCTTGGTGCAGCGGATAGAAAATAGGCCAAGGTACTCTCACGAATCACCCAAAAACATGAAAGTGATCGTTTTGACGTTGGCTGCGGCATGCGTCTGCACGACTTCGTTGTCTGCGCGACTACGTCCCCCAATGGGCTCATATTCATAAAAACTATGATTACTGGCATTATAGAAGTGGGAATGTGTCAGACTTAATACTAGAAACCATAGTGCTGCTTGTTTGGTGCACTGCACCAAATTAACAGAGACCCCTTCAAGAAGTAATTTCCATCTGCTTGCAAGTCAACCCTGGTGCTGTTTGGTTGACTTCAGCAATGGCAAGTATGGCTGAGGTCAGGGGACGACAGCAGCCACAGCGTCAACAGTTATTCTTGCAGTGTGGGATGCTGCATTGTCTTGCATGAAAATTGTTTTAAGCCCCGTTCCCCTGTTTATAAATGCACAAAAATGCCGGAGCTTTAAAAAAAACTGGGCACATTTTAAAAGTTGACATCTTCAGATACACTCTCTCACTCCACAGCCCAAAATATTACTCGACCGCCTCCCTGCTGAGGCTGGGGATGATTGAGACATGATGGCTAAGCATCCCTAGCTCCATCAATCCAAAGCCACTCCAGACCACTTTCACTGAGGGGGCCTGGCTTTTAGAAATATAATATATAGATAAAATGTGATTCTTTTAAGACATTTAGCTTCAGCTTATATAGAGGATGTACTGAAAACAATACAACAAATGAATTAATGGACGGGGGGGGGGGGGGGGGGGCATATTCTCGAATGTGCTTGAGTCAGAAAAGATGCAAAACTGCAAAAAAGTATCCACTGTTGCACTTGATTACAGTGATTAGCTATATGTGGTACATTATAGTACCTTGAGGGAGAGAAAAACACTTTGATGTACACGCTCATTCCTTTCTGGCATCATTCAATCACCCACAAATTTTCAATTAGCTAAAGCGTTCCACCTGGCACTGTCTTGAGACCCCGATATTTTTCCACTTTGCCATACAGATGTAGGAAAACCGGAGACCAGTGCAAATTCTTCCAGTTTAGCTAGTTTGTGCATGTCCAAGTGAACTTAATGTGTTTGTTTTAATTTAAAAACTGCTTACAAAATTGCTCACAATTTCCAACGGAAAGCAACGGTCAAAATAACAAAACAAAGATGCAATGCTGTTTCGGATTTCCAAATGATATTGGCACCAGTCTTTCACATTGCCGTTGGGTGATTTCTATGATCTATTAAAATGTAAATTCCACCAAAAAATTTTGTTGTTGTGCAAGTTGTGCAGATGACTCCGTTTCTACTTGTAGAATTCTACAAATGCTGGATTTCATTTACTTTCAACTTCATCCACCCATCCATTTTCTATGACTATTCAAATTCTCATATTCTAGCCCATAAAATATTACTAATGCTTATAGAGAGACGGACAAACATTTGAAGTCACTCACTGCATGAAAGTGAGGCAGATGAACCACTACACAATCAGTGACTTGCTTTCAACTCAATTCCTTAAGAACACAATAACTCTGTATTTTTAGCAGTGAATATTTGGCTTTAGACCATGTGTCATATTTACTGTGTACTGTACTCTATTTTTGTTTGTAGAATCAGTTCTGTGCTTCCTCTGTGAGTGTCATGTTTGATGTGGAGGAAAAGACTCCAGCAGGTTGATGAATGAATATTTAAAGGGACTCAGTGAAGTGGTGGGCCACAGAATGGCTTGCTTGTCTGCTCTTCAAGTCAGTCAGTCATTTAGCCACAGGTATGTCATAAAACTAAAGCGACATCGCTCATGCTCGGAAGGAAAGTGGAGTATAGGAAAAGGCCTGTGCTGTGTTGGGAGAGGGTTTGAGGGTTGGTAACAAAAAATAATTGCTACAGGGTGGAATAAGGGGCATGTGAACATTCATGGATAAGAGTTTATAGCATGGACTAATGTGCTGATGTGGTCAATTATTTGATTACTGCTGCAGATGTTGCCAAAATGTGTTTTTACCCCTTGCGGAAAATAGCTTCAAAAATACAAGTCTGACTTTAGAAGGCTGTTCAGCGGTGGTACAGTTTCAATTTTCACAAAGATTACAATCCATGATTTGGCAATATCTGCAGTACAATGTTGAAAAACATTTACTGTACCAGATAACTTCTTAGGTCAAACAAAAGGCAAAATATCTTTTTTTTTTTTTTTACATTTTGAAACAACTTACCCTGTGAGAAAATAGTACAAATAGAAATAATCCACCCCAGGGTTAGCAAGTGTAACCGAAGTAATGCAATAACTCATTCATTGCCATTGACGGATTTACTCGTCTTTCAATTCAATTCCAGGAACTTATTTATATTGTTTTCAATTTTTTTCAAACGTTAGGGTAAAAGAGGGTCCGAAAATGTCTGGCAATGAATGAGTTGAGGTCCATAATTGCAAAGCAAGTGTAAAAAGAAGTTTATTACTGTTAAAACATGAAAACAATAAAACACTATCATAACTTTGTTAAAAAAAGAAGAAACATATGCTTTGAATATAAGTCCACTCACAAATTAACTTTAGAAGAATAATTACTTTGGAGATGACTATGGCCTGGACTGCTATTATTATAGACCATTAAAACCAGTAATTCCTTGGTTGACAAAAAAATATATACCGTATCCTGTCCAACACGACACAAAAAAAGAGTACTGACGTGATTAGTGGTTGCTGTGGTTTGTGTGTTTGTTTTTTTTCCCGTCAGCTAGATTCAACAGCATTGCTAAAAAACTTTCTTTGCCTTCATTGGGAAACTCCTGCTCAAAGTCTGCTTTGTACTCCTCGTTGCATAAGTACACGTTTGCCAATTCTGCAGTCAGGGAAGGACTGTTGTAGGTCTAAGCTCCAAAAACTGCATCCGCATGCAATGTGAACCGAGCTCCACTTTTTTTTTTCGCCCGCAAGCTTGAAATACATCTTTGTGTGATTCTGACATGCTATTCTGTCTTGGTACTGGGGAAATAAAAGAAAAAATATGTTTGTTTCTCTAAAGCTACAATGAAACATGTTAACTTCAAATGGATCACTATGACATATTACAATAAACTAACTGTATACAACCAGAACCCTATAGAAGAATCTTTTCATGTTATTGATGTTTGTGGCATTATGGGGCCCTGCTTTTAAACAAGTCCATGTGTACTCAGCTCTTCAGAGATTGTCTTTGGAAATCCCATCCCTGAGGTCATTTTGTCATAAATGTTCTGAAGGCCCTGAAATACTCGCGCTCTTCAGTCATCTGGAAAGGAAGATGAGCAGGCAGGATCAAAGGGAGGCAGGTGTGATGAACTCCAAATGCATGAACCATGGACACTCTTTTGTATGGTTTATCTCACTGCTTTGATGCAATGATTCTTCTTTTTTAACATACAAGGTAGTAGTAGTAGAAGTAGTATAGCATGCATTTCTCTGGATTTATTGTAGGGGTTGAAGAAAAACATCAAGGCGCTGCATTGTTATTTTTCACAGAACACAGAGGTCAAATATCACCATAATCAGATCTCATTGCTGTCCGGCATCCAAGTATTCCGGAGTCGTTCGTTTAATTACATGTTTTTCATTCTATTTAAGATCGACAAACCTCATGCTCAATCAACACGAATAAAACTACAGTAAAATGTTAACGCTATTCATAGTAAATGACTACAACATTGGCCAAAATTTAAACACTTATTATTTGTCATTAAGTGTTAACAATGTATATGAGCAATTAGATGAATTAAAATTTTCAAATTAATTCATTTCCACCCTTACGTGCGGGTGACCTGTGGCTGTTAAGTATAAGACAAATATAATTTGCAGTGACCTTCTAACGAAGGTGCACAGGAAAAAAAGTGGCTGCCTACTTTCTATCACTGCTAACAAAATGTCGAATGCGATGACTTGGAGTGTTACATTTAAATTAGATGGGTATGAAATATCTTTATCTTAATTATCCTCAAATACCCTGTGGTAGAATTTTGAAGGCAAATCAATAGACAGTATTGACCTTCAGCATGGACAGTGCTTGGCAAAAGGACAAAATCAATACAGTTGCTCTAGCAAACAAACACACGGTACTGGTAAACTAAACCTGCGATTCTATTTCCCCAGAACAGGTATGCATATTTATTCATTTGTATTCTGGATCCGTCTATGAGATTGAGAGGTTTTAGTATTGTAATTCATCAAAAGTAAGGATGGGATTCATATATCATAGCTCAAGAGAGAAAATAAAAAATAAGAGCATGAGAGCAAAAAAGACTCATGCATTGAAATACAGTCCGTCATCCAGCATCTGTTTGCGTGAAAAACTGCATATTTGCGTTGTCATTATGTTTACTGCTAAAGTTTGTTTGGTATGTCAACAATTGTAGCCACTTTCAAAACCATCATCTCCTATTTGAGACATTTTATGAGGGCGTGTTTATTGTTGGTTTTGATTTTCTAAGGCCCACTGATTTCCCTGAAATGTTTGTTTACTCTGAAAACATGCGGACGGGTCATTAGTCACCAGATAAACAAGGCCACAGGTACGTGCCGTTCCCGCAGGTTACCTTCAATTAAATATATACAACAGAGTACTGTAAACAAGTTTGCCAATACTGTGAAAAATGCGCACAAACCTTGAACAAATTCGCACGCTTTGGAGTAGTACATGGCGAAGTATTCCCAAACACACAAGCTTGCCCACAGAGGTGTGATCTGCCCGGCAAGGCTGCGAAAACACCCCAGAAAGCAAACACAGCCTCACAAGGCGAGTACTTGTTCCGAGGCCAGAAGTTTGGGCACCTATCCTTACATCTCTGTGAGAGGTGAAATAGGCTATGGATGAGGGATGAAAACAGGAGATCCACTGACAGCGCAAAAAACAAGTTAGCACTGCCGATAGAAGAGTGCGGGTCCCCACAATGCCAATGTATCCTGAAAATATCCATTTGTCTCGCGATTGAAAAATCATGATGTCCTGGGGGACACAGTTTCAATCCAATCCTGCAGTGCCGTTAATGGGCCTTACAAAGTAGGTGCCAACTGTCTCACACACAATTTTGGTGCAACAATGCCCCATTTGGCTCTGATGCAAGTAGATTGTGACAGAAAAGAAACCATGGGGCCTGTTCGATGAAAATTTGGTGTACATTAAATATGTACATGGTGTATATATATATATATATATATTAGTGCTGTCAAACGATTATTTTTTTTTAACTTATAAAATAAAATTGTATTCTATTGTATAAAACTCAACAGTTGAACAATACACCAAAGACGTACAACTAATATGGTATTTGAATTTGGCTTTTCAAAGTGTGCAAATCATTTTAGATTTCTCCAATGAGCCGTCGAGCAACTCTTTAAAGTAAAACTACGTGAAAGTCCGTCTTTGCGAGAGTGACTCTCCTCTAAGTTTGGCTGTGCAGTGAGCAGGGGTCAGTTGCTACAGGAAGTAAATAAAACTGAGTTAATTTTTTTTTTGTGCGTAAAATTTTTTTAAATTGATCTCCATAATTAATGCTTTAAATTTGACAGCCCTATATATATATATATATATATATATATATATATATATATATATGTATATATATATATATATATATATATATATATATATACACACACACACACACACACACAAAACTGCATCTTAATAGGCATAATAAAATGATGGCGAAGGATGTAATCCACACAGAATAATTTTCTGTATGTTTCCTTTTCATGACTATGCTTAGTCCGTCTATTATTGTAAGGTTCCCGTCTTTTGTTTATTGCTGACAAAATGGGCATCCGTCATAGGCTGCTAGACGGACTGATCCGTCACATAGGTGGAATGCCCAGCTCTGGTACCTTGATAATCCTTGAGACTCCGCCCACCAACGCTATCCATTGAGACCGAAAGGGGAAAAAAATAATACACATCAGGGCGGCAACAAAAACAGGATTGTCACATTTAGTTTTTAACTCCAGGAGCAAACTGGCATTTTTAGAACTTTGGTAATGTGTTTTTTACCTCCTATTTTGTGTGTCAATTAATCATCAGACATGACAGACACATGAAACAGGGTCTGTCGGGATTGGTTACTAAAAGTTGAGAGCAATACTCTAACAAAAAAATAGTGTCATGAAAGTAAAACCACACACACACACACGAGACAAACATTGACACTGTAAAACAGCACCGTGTACTTTCACCCCCCCCAAAAAGTTCAATATTTTACTTGGTTTAGTTCTGGCATTTGATTCTGGTATGTGGCATTTGTTTTTGTAGGTGACGCAAGAGAACCTCCAATTTTTGCCTCACATTCTATTGAGGAGACAACGAGTGCCCGAGTCTGGGATCCAGCATATTATTTTTCTTCCCCTCACTTCTCTGTTGAAACAGTGGCAGTCTGTTTTCCGAAATGTGAGCTTGTTATACTTTATGATCTGCAATCTGCCGTCTTTTTGATACGTTGCCTCGCTGACCACGAGAGAATCTTTCAATAACACAGCTTAGAGTCCAGTGAGGCCTCCCATTTGAAAGACAAACGTTTTCAGGCTTCACAAGCCTTTTCAAGAACTACAAAAGACTTTTGTCTCTATGGCCAGAAACATTTCCAGTAATGAGTGTGTTGAAGAGACATATTGTCTGGTTATTTTTGAATAAATGATTATATATCTTTTTTTCCAAAATGGGAAACTTGACTCTGATTGGATGGATTGGATCATTTTTGGCTGCTCGTTTTTTTTTGGTTTTTTTTGTCTTTTAAATTGCAGTGCAGGAGTAATGAAATGTTGTAGCCTACTAACTTGTTCCTATCATAGTAAAACTACATTTAGATATTGTTTATGTTGTCTTATCCAAAGATCCTTCCTTCCTGTTTGTCAGAACTGGAATCTGCAGGCACGATTCTTTGCGATAAGTGAGTAGTATGTGCCGAGAGTGCGTTGGCCAAGCAGTTGCTTCAAATTTTGCTCATTTGGATGGGCTTCCCGTGTTCTTTTTCACTCAGTAAGAATCTGTAATACATCCCCAGTTTGATCAGATACTAACTGCAATTAAAAACTGCAGATACCGTGAACAGAATGGATGACTTTTCGTAAATAGTCACGATAAACAAAGGGAAGAAATCCATCTCGTTCAAGCATTTCATGGAATTCTTGCGACAAATCCGGTTTGTGTCAGTTGATGTAAAGTACATACACGGTATACACCGTAAATATACAACCCTACAGTATAGTTGTGAGGTGTTCTGCTCACTTAACTTTTCCTTTTTGATTACTGAAAGGCTTGACAGTACACTAAATGGTTGCTGTGCAAATTAGTTGCAACCTATTCCAAATTCCATCACCTGAAAGGTTTGCATGCCTGTGAGTCCATGCAAGTTTGGGTAAGCATTTTTGTTTCTCATAATTTGCACGTGCGGCATGTCGAAAATCCTGGGGCTGAACGCCTGAACCCTTAAGCTTCTGCAAGGAACCCCTTTCTCCACAAAGATCCACAAAGACAGATTATCTCTGGCATTCCACATCTGGAAGCAATTGAAAGCAGAGTTTGGTTTTTTTTCCTCAGTAATACACAAATATGTAGGACAAAGTGCACATGTAAGGAAGAAAACTAACTCTTACTGTATACTATGATGGACAGTAAATGTATCTTGATGACATTTGAGGTTAGGCTTTGTTAAATATGTTTACATTTTATTCTATTTTATTAGAGCAGGTGCAATTCATAATCCTAAATTTAAAGAAATACAGACAATACCCTACCAAGCATTTGGAAACAATAGGAAATCATTAATAAAAAAAAAAAAAAAAAAATATATATATATATATATATATATATATATATATATATATATATATATATATATATATATATATATATATATATATATATATATATATATATATATATATATATACACATACATACATACATACACACACACACTTTACAGGGACTTTGAGATAGAACTGAAAAGCACAAATGCAGGTAAGGAGCTGAATAGCTGATGCAGGAGGTGCAGTGCAAGCCATTGAGAATTGGTGAAGCAAATTACAGAATGAACAGACACACAGCCTGGCAGAAAGTGATTAAACAAGAGGGCATGACTGACAACACTAAGGGGGACATTTACACAGACATTTCATGCGGAGCTGCAAAAGCGCCTAAAGACACTTTTTATGCGTATCATGCCGGTTGCATAAATGGCTTGGGCACACACTCTTATCAAGAGGCATGATTCTTATACGCTACCTGTATTTGCTTTGAGAGTTAATTGACGAGTAATATCTGCTCACTATCTTGAGCTGCATGAATACCCCCAGCGTTTGGTCATTCATGAAAAAAATACGATGTATTTGTTGCGCACGCTCACATTTTAGTTTTAGAAACGATTTGTTTTTCACTATTTAGATGTACGTTCAGACACAACATTATAAATAGTCATTTTTGCGCATTTTGCTGTATATATACAGCTGTATATATATATATATATATATATATATATATATATATATATATATATATATATATATATATTCATTCATTCATTCATTATCCATACCGCTTATCCTCACAAGGGTCGCGGGCGTGCTGGAGCCTATCCCAGCTGTCTTCGGGCAGTAGGCGGGGGACACCCTGAAGTGGTTGCCAGCCAATCGCAGGGCACACAGAGACAAACATCCGCACTCACAATCACACCTAGGGGCAATTTAGACAGTCCAATCAACTTACCATGCATGTTTTTGGAATGTGGAAGGAAACCGGAGTACCCGGAGGAAACCCACGCAGGCACGGGGAGAACATGCAAACTCCACACAGGGAGGCCGGAGCCGGGATCGAACCCACGACCTCTGAACTGTGAGGCGGACGTGCTAACCAGTCGACCACCGTGCCGCATATATATATATATATATATATATATATATATATATAAACACATTTTTTCCTGATTTTCAGAATATTTTTTTTCCTATCAACCCAAAAACAAAAAAAATATTCTGAAAAACAGAAAAAAAATATTCTGAATAATAGAATAAAGTTATTAAAAATTAAACAGAAAAAAAATTATTCTGAAAAACAGCATGCCAGTTTCTGTTTTTTGGAATATATATTTTATTACCTCTGAACTCGAAGTGACGTGTTGCAGACTCGCTAATGGCAGACTCCTTCCGGCATACCTCAACCTGCCTTCAACTTTATACCTAAACCGGTGCTTATGAGCTTGCTCTATCAATAAAGGAATGAACGTGTAATTTATTTGCTCTCTAATCACAGGGGGGAAAAATATATTTAAAAAAACAGAAAAAAAAATTCCGAAAACCAGAAAAAAATGTTCAGAAGAACAGAAAAAAATAATTCCATAAAACAGAAAAAAAGAAATGAAAAAAACAAAAGGCCCCCAAAAAATGACTAAAAACAGGATTTCTTTTTCCATGTAAATGCAATTCGCTTCCGTATTTGGTTGTAAACAGGTGATTAATAAAATCTTGGTTCTAATATGGGAAGAATAATTCCTCATCATCCCATCCATATACAGAACAAATGTTGAGCAATTTGCTGCTGCTGCAGTGTAGAGAAAGAATGTTTTTTTTTTTTTTTTGCATGTGGAATCAAGAATGTGAGCACACACATTGAATGATAATTACAGCCAGGTTATGCTTGAGCATCAATCAGTTATAAGACACCTCCAATACCCCAAAATGGTCGTAATGTTCCCTTTGTTCCAGTGGTCCACTGGAAATATTGGGTAATGGAGCGTCATTATATCATCAATAGGGGAATATACCTTGTATAAGGCAGTGTCGTATTATTACTTGTGGAATTTGGGTTTGTTTGAAAGAAGTAGGATTTGTATCATAAATAATATGGAATATGTCATGCTGTAAACGTTTGTAAGGGAAGATGCTGTTATATATTTATGTTTTATTGCTTTTGTATCGTTTTCCTGTTCTGTACGGATTAATTTCCGTACAGCACATTTTCAAGACTATGTGCGGGTCATCCTTGTCTGGTTACTTGGTTACCGTGCCTTGCTAAATTATTGATTTTTGTTCTCCTTCACTGGAATTGGTGCTTTCAATAACTAATCATTTCTATAAAAAAAAACTTTCTATCAGGAGAGTGACTCTGTCAAATTAAGTGTGCTTTTTTTCTGCTATTGAAATACATGCTAAAAGTATTGTGCAGTAGCATCTTTTTGAGACAGTTACAATCATAGAAATCTGAACCTTGGCAAGACGCATTCATGAAGAATATAAAACGGCAAGATTTGCCGACAATGACTTACCGTATATTACATTGACGTGTATTATTTTAGTACTCTTTCCCCAAACATATACTGCATATATTTTTAGTTGTCATTCCATTGTATGTATTACCTTCCTATAACTCAGGATTTACGGTCCAGGCAACCTATAACCCACCACACAAACTCAGATTGTAATTAAACTAATAAATCAGATTTAGGCTGTCCAAATTAAATTTCGCTTGCATTATTGATGCATAATATTCAGTGAGTCACAGCCTTTGTCATCTAATTAGATGAGCTCTGCATGGAACAATATACTGACATTCAATAGCTCTTACTTACATTTTAACTACTGATAGTTTAAAAGCCACCGATCTTAATCTGCGCTGTGCAGCACTTCATTAAAAACAATGGTGGGTTTTATTTATATGTACTTTGCCACAAAAATATAAATAAAACCCCTTTTCATGATTCTGCTCTTGCCTTTTTTTTAATTTCACCTGTGTTCACCGCTTCATTCTCATTCTTATTAGTTGAGCATTGCAAAACAAATAATACCGTGATTTTTTAAGAATTTTCTTTGCATTCAATCTCACACCGCCCCTTTTGGTTTGACTAATTAAGAGTTTGGCGCTGAGAATGATACATCCAGCCCCCCCTTAGTCTCCAAGGTAATTAAAGTCATTCTTCAGTAATATTCTTAAATAAACTGTTTCCTCTTGCCTATTGGAGACCTAATTGTAAGCATGTGCACTCAAATCTGAGAGCTCTTTTTGACCCTTGACATTTCAAGAATGAGTTTCACACACCAGTTTTCCTTTGTTGTCTTTCTCTATGCATGCTGGCAAATGTATCGTCCGAAATATTCACAGAGTGGTTGATGGCTTCGGGAGAAGCCATAAAAACTTTGGATTGGTTACATATAATGATGTTCCATACATGTTTGGCCGCCAAAGCAGTCTGTGCCTGACAAAAGCTAGAATTTAACTCTGTGGTCTACACATGGGCAAACATACATAGAGGCTTTTGTGAGACATTTGTGCGGTTTCTTCTTTTACTCCAGCAACAATCGGGCTTGGAAAGCACTAGTTTCATTTTGAAATTCAAGAAAGACTGCACAATGGGTCCTCTGATCACTAACGGCGTGCGGTTTCCTCAAATCCCAAAGACGGGCGCGATTCCAGCATAACGGGGAGATCTTATGGCATTTGGTGAGAATCATATCTCACCAGAGGTGACAGAACGATTATGGGATTTACGAATGCCAAATGATTCCCTATATACCGGGTACGTTCACTTGACGGAAGGATGTTTAGGCAGTCTGCAGAGGATTTGCCGAACGAACGTAAATCATTTCTGCTGATTTCACACCGGTTACATCATGATAAGGCATTGGACTTCAACACAGCTTTTGAATGCTTCGTGTACAACTTTGCCCTCGATGTTACTGTGTGAGCGCAAGCAACGATCATGTATGCTTGGATTTTATGAAGAAAGCTATGAGCTCATAATACATGACCTCATACGGGAACAGACTGACTATAAACACTCTCACTGTAAACAACTTGAGTCAAATAAAGAATTGTAACTGTTGTTGTCGCTGTTATTGAATAACAGTGGGCCTTAGCATTTTTTGCAAGAATTCAACTCACTGAGAGTGTCTCAAGAATTAACTTGACAAGTGTGTTTAGCTTTTTCTTGAAATTGTGTTCATTGCGCTACATCCCCAAATGCCCCCTAAGAAGGGGACGAGTAACTGCAAAAAGGAAAAATGATGACTAGGGTGCAAAGTTTTAAACCTGGATTTAAAAGCTTTTACACCCGGGGCAGACTTCACTTTCGTTGGCAGCTTATTCCATTTGCGTGCAGCATGACAATTGTAAATTTGCATAACAATTGTAAATTTGACAGACTTTTTTTTTTTTTTTTTTCTCAGGTTCCACAGCAACACTGATTAAAGTACATTTTCATGCAAAAATAACAGGAAAGATTAAGGATTATGATTCCATTCTCATTACAGCACCCAGGCATCATCATCATCATCATCATCATCTTCTTTTTCTTCAAACACAACAATCTGCAGTGTAAAACGACTGGGAGGCAGACTCGTTCCGAACTCATTCATCTTCAGCGATCCGTCTCAGTCCAGATCCGGCTTCCCTCGCACACCTGCTTCCTCACGGGACATTACCTCGGTTTAGAGGGGAGATAAGACGCATTATGTCATTACATCCATCTTGCGCCTACAGCTGCTCCACAAAAGGCATGCAAGTTTACCTGTGCAATTATTATGTATTGTCATTGTTCAGTGGAGTATCTTCTGTTTTGAACGGCTAAAGTGAAATCTGCTGTAAAAGGTGTGGATGAGAAACGACGGCGGTGGTGGTAGCAAGTCTCCGATTGTTGAACTGATGTTCAACGGTATGACTAAACACAATCAATTTTTAATTAAGAATAAAAATGAAGGCACACAACCACTAAAGCTTAGGACAAACCAAAAATATAAAATGTCATTGATCAGCGCAATCAGATAATGCCTTTGGAGATGGCAGTGTCGCAGTTAGTAAATGTAATGCGGGCCAACTAATCAACTGTTCCAGAACCACCCACAAAAGATGTTTAACCAAATCACATCATTTCAAACAAATGGTTTTATGCAAACATAAATGTGAAATGTCACAAATGCGCTCTAAAAACAGTTGGGTTAGAAATAACACAATTTTGGGTCAAAATTGGACCAATCCACAAATTGGGTCAATTCGACCCACCTTCTTGCGTTCTTTTGTAAAAAAAACAGCTACGTTTTCGGATTGTTTTGTACAAAACTACCCATTTTGGGGTTTTATGCAAAAACTATCCAGAACGTTGGGTCAAATTGACCCAAGCAGTCGATCGGTCCTTTTTTGACCAAAAATTGTGTTATTTTTAACCCATCTGTTTTTAGAGTGTGGGCTTCATAAATTTGCATAAGGCAGTGCCCGCACTTTTAGCTACTTAGCTGCTTTTAGCTTCTTATAAAATGACCAAGTCCAAATGATCTACCTACTTTATTAAAAAAAAACGATTGTAGAAATCTTTATTTATAATAGCTGGGTGTGAAAGATTACATCCACCCAAAATGGCACTTGTCTACAGTGCGCCCTGTTGGGGGATAAAGGTACTACAAGTAACGGGGAATTCTCTGATGTTAAACTTGAGAGGATGCAGCTGCGATATCCCAACCGAGAACCTGAGATTTTATGCGCTTGCTTGTCTTGACAATGCTTGCTTGTCATGTCAAATGATGATCGATTCTAAACACGTGGTTGCATCCCAGCGACTCGCTCTTGTGTGCATCTGTTCAGCCTCTGCACCGCTGGCGGAGCATGATGACAACACTGTTTGACTTTTTAAATTGAACTAGCAAGCTGAGATGTTTGCGAGTCTTGATTAATTCAGAAATCAATCAGGAATGCCGCTTGTGCAACAAAACCCGTGGCGTCTCAAATATGAGATATTGAGTGCTGTGTGTGATGGGGAGTGACATCTAATTAACATTTTTCGATCAATTAGAATTTCTCGAACCTGACAAGACAACCAAATAAAGACTTAGTTAATATTATTGTTGGTAAATGACAGTGAGGTTAACACACTCACAATAACTTTTCCCATAAACCAAGTTCATGGAAGCTATTTTGCTGTGTCTCAATGAAGCCAGAAGGATATAAATCAAGTAATTGCTAACATCAGTCCCGTGATGATGATGTCATCCTTTGCTCCAAGAAACGGGAATGGCCTTCATATGAAGTCGAATGAGGAGATTGTGTTCATCGGTACATTGAAGTCCCGTCCACATTTCAGGGTAATTTTGAGGGGTGTCAATGTGTTTTGTTCAAAAGCCACCACTGAAGGCTAAAGCCTGACTCTGCTAATGAACGACATTACGAGGGAGGGGAATTCATATCATAAGGTTCTTGGATCAAAAACCTAGCATAGAATATCGCTTGGCGGAAAAAAAATATCTGAGTTCGTATTAAATATAAAATATGCTAATTGTGCTGTTTCTTCCTTCCCCGATGGAATTCCCTCTCAAGGCACTCATGTGTGGAACAAAAAGTAAAAGATAATAAACGATGAAGTATTCCCATGAGAGCAGAGCATGCTTGAGAGCTGCCAACCCTGCCAGAAAACCAACGTGTCAGCCATAACATGACATCATCCTGCTTTCTCTCTACTGGTGTCCCTATGGTCTGGGTTAATTCTTTGGCTTGAATATGATGACGTTCTCAAAAAAAAAAAACAAAAAAAAAAAAAAGGGGCAGTAATCCAATGTCGAGAGACAGAAAAATAACATCGCCGCGCTTGAGTGAGGTCCCTCTGTGCTCCCTGCAGTGTGTCAATGTGGATATTCACCCTTTTTAAAAGAGCATATAGTGACAAAACCTGACATTACCAGCTCGGATTGCCCCCAAATTAGATTGACTAAGTTTGTGTTGGCTTCGCTCCCCAGCCCACAAAAACCTGCACAGTGTCTGGACTCGGCGACTGACTCTAATGACAGACATATGGTGCTGATACATTACCCAAAGATGGAGATCACTGTCATTTCATGTTTAGCATGCATACATTGACAAGGCTCTCAATATTTTCGGAAATGCTTCGTTCTAGTATCATTGGTAGAAAAATCTGTTTCATTAAATACAACATACTTAAATTGAAGCCTGCAATGTGTCTTGTGTGTCCCCTGCTGGGATTCAAGAGCTTATACTGTATTCGTTTTTCAGAGGTGGATTTTATTAAATATTACTGGTCCATCATTCATCGTTTTTCGTGACCAACTGAATTGTAATCGTACGTCAGGCAGTCCGTCATTTAGTCTGTCAGAAGTCTGTTAGTCCCCCTAAAAAACGTCAGAAAAAACGGGCGTACTACAGCAACGGAATGCCCACCTCAGATTTTTTTTTTTTTTGCAAAAAAATGTGGCTTTTATGTTTGGGGTTTGGACCAAAGAGTGAAACTACAGGAGCTATAATCACCATAATAATTAAAGGATCAGTGATTAACCTTAGAAACTTGAGTTGATATATTTTTTTCCAGCCGTGTCCACTCATTTGGACTGGTTGGTTCCTTCTGGTCATGACAAATTAGACTCGTGGCATGCAAGGAAATTTAACAATGAAAAGGCGACAACTTTATTTATTTATTTATTTATTTATTTGTATTATTTATCTTTTATTCATTTTGTTGTTGTTCTGTTTTTGTTTTGGAAAATTTGAAAACCCACCCATATACTGCTCTAAACAAAAGATCCATGTAAACCATTTACATTTTGGAGATCATCATGCGGCACTTACCACTTGGGTATGCTACATAACTGAATTACTAAGGTCGTGGCATCGGCCAGTTAAAATACTAATATACTGGTTGTGTCCACTGGACTTTTTGTCGGTATAACTAAAATAACAAAATCACAAAAATGCACAACCACAAAAATGTCCTAATTTTACTTTGGCTGGAGTAAAAGAAGCCTTCCAACATGTTTGAACTATTGGCTTTACTAGTGACAGCTCTCAGCCTCCAGCTCCTCTTCGATTAAATAATTGCTTAACGATCGATAAAGCCGCTTTGAGCAGGTGCTATGGTATGCGAAAGCGCAAAACATGAGCAGGGACCTTTAGGTAATGTCAGATTACAAAAGTTGAAAACACTTTCACGTGGGACATTTCTGAGAAGACCGCTCTTCCAGGTACTCAATAGGCCCAGAGGGGATTCGGACAACTTGGCTCTGAAGGCATCCAGCAGGTCCATATTACAGGATGCAGTCATTTGTAAAGGTCCACCTTGTCGTCAAAATGTTAAGAGTGAGAATATAAAGAAACAGCACAGTGCACCTGCGATTGACTGGCCACGAGCCCAGGATGCTCCAAATCAGCTGGGATAGGCTTCAATTACCTGCTATCCTAATGAGGACAAACAATGCAGAAAATGGATGGGTGGATGAAGAAGGTAGTGGCATTTTAGCAAGGGAAACAGGCTTGGTAGACAGTGTTGATAAATGTTATTAATGTGGAAATCAACCCAAACATATTTGTTTCAAGAATATGTTCCCGGCAGGCCCACTAGTTGAAACACGGCATTCTGATTTGTTTGTGCAATTTAAGCAGCAAAATCCACCCGTTTTTAGCCATCTCAAGGGGCGGCCATTTTGTCATTTCTGTCGACCGAAAATGACATCACAAATACTCAGGGCTCAGCTAACGACCAATCACGCTTCGGCTTCAGAAAACAGGTCAGCCGTGATTGGTCATTCCTTGAGCCCTAAATAGTTGTGATGTCATTTTCAGTCGACAGAAGTGACAAGGTAGCCGGAGATGGCTAAAAAGGAGTGGATTAACTCTTATTCCACAAACGCAATATTTATCAGAATGCCTTATTTCAACAAATGGGCCTGCATAGAACATACTCTTGAAAAAAAATGTTTGGGTTTATTTCCGCTTTAAGGAAGATCCCATGTGTAGTATCTAACTATTCAAAGTCATTTAAATGAATGACCTCATACTTGTAAGAGGTGTTGATTATTATCCATCCATCCATCCATTATCGATACCGCTTCTCCTCACAAGGGTCGCGGGGCGTGCTGGAGCCTATCCCAGCTGTCTTCGGGCAGTAGGCGGGGGACACCCCGAATCGGTTGCCAGCCAATCGCAGGGCACACAGAGACAAACATCCGCACTCACAATCACACCTAAGGGCAATTTAGAGAGTCCAATCAACTCACCATGCATGTTTTTGGAATGTGGGAGGAAACCGGAGTACCTGGAGAAAACCCACGCAGTCACGGGGAGAACATGCAAACTCCACACAGGGAGGCCGGAGCCGGGATCAAACCCACGACCCCTGAACTGTGAGGCGGACGTGCTAACCGGTCGACCACCCTGCCACAATTATATTTATCGATAAACTTGTTGTACTTTTAGACTCAAGTGAATGTGATTGTGGCACTGTAGAGACAAAAGAAAAGAGGACGGCTTCATTTCAATCCAAGCCTCTGTAGAACAACGCAAGATCTGAAATGATGCAGAACAGATCACGTGGATTGTACGTGTCATTTCTTTTAAAGAGAACTAAAAATAGACACCGGCAAAAGGCTGACAGCTTATCCGATAAGATGTTCATTCCCAGTGTGTGGAACTAATTATACATTTAAATTGCTTTTTCATTTTTTTTTCTTCTGTAGTCTATACAACTAATCATACATGTAAATTTCATTTTTGTCTGCTGTATCCTCAACATCAAGGCCTTTAGATTTTCATGTTTTTGATATGTGCATATTTTAATGGGCTCATATATATTGTCGGGCTTATTTATTTAACCATCCAGTCCAAGCCATTAGTACAATGATTTTGTTGCATCAACCCAGCAAGTAAGATTTGAATACGGTCCAAAAATGAGACTCAAAAATGACAATCTTTAGGAATGTGCCTAATGAATGTTAATTGAGATTAATGACAGGAAAAATTTTAAACAGTCAGACACGATCAGGATCATAATTAAACATACTAAGCCCATGAAGATGGACGCTCTCAGTCAGAGTGAGCGGCGGTGATGAGAAGCCGGATTGCGTACTTGTGAGTGGGAGAGAAATAAAGTAACAAAGTCAACTTTGAAAATCAGCATTCAGGAAACTAATCATCCACGACATTTCTGCATCCATTTCCTGCGATGACAATTGTAAGAAAAACTGAAAACACAGATTGGTAGAGGAAGGTTGGACAGAAAGGTTGCTTATTATCTCCGAAGCGTCGTTTCTGTGAAAACTGAGCGAACAGCCCTCGGTGCGTCACTCGTCGCCAACAATAATGAGGATGAAACATAAAATATTAACTGGTGACACAGAAGTGTGATGAAGAACAATGTTTTCTCACTCCCATTTCTCCCACACACTCAATCACCAGTCCTCTCAACCTTCGTAAGCAGTCAGCCTGCTGTGTTCTAGTGGTTTGGCACCGGGTGGCTTCGGGCCCTGAGGAGAAATGCGTGCCTTGTAAATACTAACACTATTAATCTTAATAGCAGCGCAGCGGGATGTCTCTGGAGGTGTCTCCACCTCAAAGGCAGCAGACCGGCTGTAAATCTACAGACGGTGCTGTCCTCCGTGTCATTCAGTAAATTTACCAATGCCTACGACTTCCCTCGTTTATCTGCATGCAAATGTTGTGGGCAGCGAAAAGAGATGTGTGGGCAAAAACTTCTGCTGGGCTATATTTTACTTATCAAGAGGTGTGTTTATGATGAAAAATGGGATGATTGAGGTTTGCATTGTAAATCGCTTTTTTTTTTTAATAGACTTTATATAAATCAAGGACATTGTTTTGTATTCCATTGAAGGCGTGGAACATAAGGGATCAGTTTCAGCAGCTAGGCCAAGGCAGTGCTGTGAACCCTGACCAGTTTTTAGGTTCCAAAGCAAGGAAACCGCTCAGAGGTGTACATTTCGTTTTAGGCATTTGAAGCATCTCTAATCGGACTAAAAAGGTCAAATCGAATCGTGTTGCTTTCTAAGTACCAAATCAAAATGCTAATTTTGTTTCATGTCGACATAATTTGCAAATACACAACTGATAATAATACTTTCTTTTACAGCCCATCAGAAATAACATTTGCTTTTGGCTTTCTGCATTTGGCATTGAAATGCTAAAACTGTGTTTTTCATACGGCATTATTAATTCTCCAATAATGCTGTTGTCTTTTCACCTTTCCTGACAGTAAGTAAGAGACGGTTAGACAAATGATACACTTGCTAAATAGCTGGCAATGAACACATCCGTGAATCCCTAGCCAAGTGACAGAAAGATGTCGCTTTTCAAATTGGGCAACATTACATTTCAACACCAGTGGCTCCACACGTGTACACCAGAGATTCTCAGAGGGTGGTCGGCAATAAAAAGCGGAATTTTCTTGCATAAGAAAAAAAGCTGTCTAAATGATCCTTTTAAATCCTGCGCATAACATTACAAACCAAGCCTCAGAGAACTTTTAATCATTCCCGTTTCCCTCTACTGAGGCACCAGATTGCCTGGTTGTAGTTCTGGTCTGAAAGTCACATAATATAGCCTCATTTTGAAGTCAAATAAATAAATAATCTATGTAATTGTGGAACTCGATCCGTAAAACGTAGTTGCTTCAACAGCTGGTGTCAATCCAACTGTAACTCTTGCATCAAGCCGCAATAATGTTATCACGGCCTCCAACAAATGCACGATTCAGAAGTGTGTTCATATGATACCGGAGAAACAAGCCGGAATCTGAACATCTATTATGTTGCATACAAGAATGAAACTCATTTGAGCACACACCTGCGCAATGGTTTTAACTTTTAAAGGGGACATATGGCGGAAAACTGCCTTTTTAATAGTTTGTTTACAATTAGCTATACAGCGAAACAAACAACCAAGTCAATCTTAAGTTATTTGCCTATTTCTTAAAATGCATCGGTGAGTGAGCCGTTGCGCACTTCCGTAACAGTGGGGCTGATTTCCCCAGCAACTCCTATGAAGATCATGACAATTAAAGAGGATGGTAAAGAGCTTACACTTTCCTGCTTTTACAAAACTATCAAAATGAATATTCTCATTGTCATGAAACATTTGTCCATCATAAATACGTTCAACATTGGATCAAAACAGTACATATTTCCCCTTTTGACCCTACCCAAGACCAAACACATTATATCCTAACCTAATGTGATTTGTGATATACTGTAAGTGCCTGAATGTCAGTAACTTTGATTAGATTTTTTGTTAGTTTCAAATAGAGCCAAATAAGCAATCTCGATTCAGGTGTTAGTTCCACCCTCAATTTAAACTCTAACCCAACATGAGGTCATAGTCAAATCCGGATGTTATTTGGTTTGGTACAATTTAATAAAAAGGAGTTTTAAACATCACTTTATTACAGGGATAGCGTACAGGGATTTTTAATATATCCATTCTCTATACAGCTTGTCCTCATTAGCATGACCGGGTGAGCTGGATTCTATCCCATCTGATTTTAGGTGAGAAGAGGGTTTAACCTTGTTCTGTGTCAGCTAATGGTAACAAATGAACTTCTATTCATTTTACTTACACACATTAAATTGAAATATCATACATCCCCACTAAATTATATTGTATTTAATGAAGCCTCATAGAGTGTGTCTTCTGTCTCGTACACACTAAGCCAACTTAATGATTGGGTAATGTACCAAACATGACAGTTGTAATTAAGGCGGCCATTTTTTTCCACGATATAATGTTGCTTGTTGATTAATTATGTAACTATGTGGTGGGTAGATGCAACTTTGAATTCCTATCTCCCGCTGAGGCCAAGACGGACGGCCAACTACACGTCCTGGGCCGAGCCTTTATATAGAAAAGACCATTGTGAAAGCCCATCAGGCCATGTAACTGTTTGCTAGCGCTCAACCTAGCCATAATAACAGAGCTGCGACAATTTGTGGTTAGAGCCCTCCCATCATTTTCTCATTCCACACTCCGGCCAACGCCAACCCACCCATCAAGCCATTCCACTCCATCCCAGTTGGAAAAACAGAAACAAAAGTGGCCGCGCAGTGATTGCGCTGGCCTTTGCCGCAGTGAAGCCTGTTCTTGCTGCTCTCTGCACTTCATGTTTTTATTTAAACGCTCTACAACTGAGCTGATTCATCACTACTAGTCCATTATGTACTGGGAGTTAGGAATTTGAGTACGAACTGCACACATTGGAATCTCTAATTTAGAGAAGTTAGAAAGCCTTTGACTCGTGGTATATGATATGTCGCCTTGATTGAGATAAAATTCATTATTCTCCGTTTCATCATTTGGACACTTGAAAGATGGTGAGTGGTGTTGTGTTGTGAGCTCTTGGTTGAGTGGCATCAAATAACTGCATTTTAACCGATAGCAACCATTGTCTTTAGCAGATGAATGCAAAAACAACTTGGCTAGCAGTGTACTTTATACTTGGTCTTCCAGCGGCAATGTGCCAATGAGTATTGGATATAATGTGTGCGTTACTAATTGTAAAACATCAATCTATATATACTTTGGTTTATTGTAGAATCAGTTCCTCCCCACTTGTTTCCCTCAAATTAAATAGTACGTCCCATGATTGAATTTGTTTTTATATTTTTTATCAAAGGGGTGAAGTGAAACAACAGAGTCGGTCGGGCATTGGAAGCTTCTACAGCAGTGGCGTTGGTGCCAAGTATGTATAGCTCATAACTGCTACCACATGTGTGCTTACAATTATAACCACTGAAAACCACCAACAGTTCTTTTGGCAGGCATAGATACAGAGAGAGAAACGACTTCCCTAACCCTTGAGAAATCTGGAGGAATATTTAAAACTTTTTGTTTAAATGGTTAATTTCCAGTGAGGGTATTTTACGGTTTCTTGGATGAACATTGCGAGCTCTAAGCCACACAAACCACTAGAGAAGCAATCGCTGTTTTATAAGCTAATTATAGCTCAAGCACACTCGCATTAATCTGAGAAAGGGTACTATTGATTTTCATCCAGGGTAGAAATTGAGGCCAATAGAACCAGCTAGGATATTTTCTTTTCCACCAAATGTGACTTGGTAGATGACTATCCTGGGTTTAATTTTCACTCTTTTGAAGATATAACGTTCGTATATGACAACAATGCGTTTTCAGATGATTTCACTTGCCTTCAATTTTTTTTTGAATGGGTAGAGTTCACTGTGGTTTAGAAAGACAGGCGACGAATTGGGAGGTGGTAATAAAAAGCATCTGTTTTTCATAATCCCTCTTTTCCTTTGCTTTTATCAATTCAAGATTATTTTCCATTGCTTTTACACAAGAACAGTTTCAACAATGGTTGCAAAGGGACAGATAATTTCCAGTAAAAAAAAACTGAAACTTTCCAGAAACTATCCACAGGAAGTTTAACCAAGACATTCTTGAAATATTCTACGCTTTCATGGCAAATGTGGGATTATTTATTCAAACAGTATCATGTAACTCTTTTATCCTGAGCAGACGTCCACGAAAACATGAATTGTAAAGTCGTTTTTGAAGAGTATTGAAAGTAGAATGAGCTATTCAATTCAACATAAAACAAAACAAACAAAAAAAAGTCTAATGAATCAATACAATCAATGATGAGAAAAAAAATGCAATTTGTGGTAATGTGGTTAAAATCCACCTTAAGTCATCACTCCTGTTTTTTGTCTAAAACAAATGTCAGTTGTGTCCATTGAGTGAAACACATACAAACACACCTTGGAACAAATAGAGGCTTTGTGCAAACAAATAAAAAGCTGACTCCGCGGCTTGCAGGTGTGTGGCAGCATCTATAAAAAGACGTGTTATTACAGGTGTGTAACCATACGTTGACGCACCCTCAGTCCTTTGCTGACAGGGTGCTATATGCTTCCCTTGCCTCATTGACCCTGAAGGCGGCGCACAGTGGCTATGACATTATGACAGAACGTCAGTTTTGTGGTTAGCAATGAAATGACTAAACGGGTGTCAGACACTTGGCACATGATGTTAAATCACCACTGTGTGTGGGTGTGATGAATATGTATGAAGGCTCACTTACCTAACGCCTCTAACTCACAGTAATCTTATTTGTCTTGAGAATTTGTCTTTTGTGTTGTTTTTTTACAAATATGAAAATCATTTTGTGACTTTATAAATATTATCTTATGAATGAATTAGATTATTGTTTATTGTTGTGACCTTTTATTTGCCTGAATGCTCTGCAGAGGTCCTCCTATATGGCAAACTGAGACCAGTTAAGACCGGGTTTGGTACACATACTGACATTTGTTTGGGCTGTCGCCCCTGTGTTGGTGTTAACCAGGGCTGCACAACATATCGAAAAATTATCCATATCGCGATAATGGCCTACGCAATATGCATATTGCAAAGACATGCAATAATTTTCTTCTGATATTGTATGTTTTTATCTGAATTTGACCAGTCAGATACAAACTTAAATGCACATCCCCACCCAATAGTTGGACATTATCTAGCGGAATTACAATTAATTAGCCAAGACACATCGAGCTTGCTTATTTTACCACATGAAAAAATGTACTTCTTTCATTAGATAAAAAAAGGCATTTGTTTAGCTACATGTTAAATATCGCAATAATATCGATTCAGATACAAACTTAAATGCACATCCCCACCCAATAGTTGGACATTATCTAGGGGAATTACAATTAATTAGCTTAGACACTTCGAGCTTGCTTATTTTACCACATGAAGAAATGTACTTCTTTCATAAGATAAAAATCAAGGCATTTCTTTAGGTACATGTTAAATATCGCAATAATATCGATATCGCTATAGTCAACATCCATATCGCATGTTTTTCCAATATCGTGCAGCCCTAGTCTTGACTAAGACAGTATATGAACGGGTTGGACGGGTTCGACCTTGTTCCATCTGTGTGGATCTGTGTGGTTGAAGGCTTCACAACTATGTGCTGATCTTTCTGGTATTCATCTTTCTTGGTGTTAAATTTGTCAAAGCCGTAAAAAAAAAAAAAAAAAAAGGATGGATGGATTTACGTGCGCTAGCTTTTTTTCCACACTGTAGAATCTGTTTGCGCAAGTAGAGCAAGCAGCCGCCGCAGTGCACATGGAATCTTGCAAGTCGCAACCATGACAACCGAGGCTTTACTCCCATCAGCATTGTATGGGGCGGGATGAGGGTTGGAGCACTTGCTAGAATGGGCTGATTTCAATGTGCTGTGAATCTCGATCCTCGCTGTATTTTGACAAAAATCACATCACAGACACAGATTCAGTTGAAGTGCCCATAAACAAAAACACAAAGCCACCAAATGTTTGGTCTGTTCGTGTGTGGAGTGAACAAAAACCTGGAGACTTCTTCTCCACCCCTGTGACCATCACAGCACACAACCAACACTTGATTCCCCTTCACCTATTCCATATCATAACTCACCCTTTCCCTTCTCCTCACACATTTACCATATGCGCAATTCAGACCCTTCCTTCACATATCCTCCAATCATCTCCCAGAATATTTCATACCAGTCCACCCATCGACAGTTTAAAGACTCTCATCAGTCAGCCACAACTCACTGTAACCAGAACAATCGAATCAAAATGAATCGGCGCATTTCCCGCTTTCTGCCCCCGACTGTAACCTAGCGATCTCTGGACTTGTGAAAGCCAGACCCCTGTTATAGTAAATCTTTCTTTTGCCATCATTTTATAACCGACTGGATTTCTTTATCATTACTGAGACCCGGCATCCCCATGGTGATAATGTGTCACTCATTGAAACAACCCCGCCAGACTTTACTCACTTTTACAAATCCCTCCGTCTGGCATAGCAAAATGATTTCCTATAATGATCATACGGTAACTTTCTAGTTTGTAGAACGTGTTCTAAGCATTTGGAAGTGAAGGGGGCTCAGTAATAAAACATTTCATAAAGAAGTGGATTCATTATGCTCCATACACTTCTGTCGAGTAGATAGTAGTTTGCTTAGGGTGATGTGCTTTCTTTTTCACCGTGATTCTTTTGTCTTCTCTCTCAGCTATGTAGACAGGAAGTGGGATGTCTTCCTCCCAGTCCTTAGGTTACCTTGCCAACACTGTGGAAAGAAATATGCACAGCGGCTGTGTAAAGTGAGGTGTAGTTAAAGTTGAGCCTTTCACGGGCTGCAGGGTCCATCACGGAGCCGGCCGACCAGTCAGCCACGTCGGAGCAGCAAGGCAACTGATTCTTATTTTCTTGTGCCGCTGCTCAAACAGACTGTCAGTGTATAGGTTCCACAGAAAGTTCATGTGCAGCATCAAATCTCAGGAGGACCCAACTGAATACAAATGGCATGTTCGCACGTTGCTGAAAACTTTTCTTCTGATCAGTTGTTGGTTGTTAGCGCTGTGGGGAAAAAAAAAAAGTCCTATGACTTTTCTTCATTTGAGCATTCACATTGGCATTTAATTCATTGTTTCAAGAGTCTAAAAATTGCACAAGCAACCTTATTTGAAGTGTGGTCTTTTTCAAATGATTTGTCTCTCTGAGCAATGGCCAACTTGGCAGCGTCATCACCTAGTCAAGCGTTCCAGATATGTAGTTATGCCGCAAATAAACAAATGAAGCTATCCAGATGGCTCTTTGAATGCTAGTGATTAGGATTTACTTAAAATACATATGTATAAATTACTGGAAAGAAAAATCAGCCATTTGAACTTCTAGTGCCTTATCACAGCAAAATGAAGTATTCGACTACCCGTGCCTCTCCTCTCCAAAGAGCAGTCATGGCCCAGCTTACATGTTCTCTTCAAATAGTGACATTAGCCTGTGATCCAACTCAACAAATTGACATCCCGTATGTCGGATCACCCTGACAGAACTACTGTGACTCTGTGTGTGTCAAAACATGGACAAGTTTGTCAGGTCATCTTGCCTTGGATCGTCATCACCAGTGAGCCTATATGTCCCTGTAGTGGAACACGTCGCTGTGTAGTCAAGATTGAGCTCGTAGGAGGGGGAAGCAACTCCCAGAAATGTTTTGGAATATGACGACTTCATTTTGCTTTTTGACATCGTTTTCACCCTCTTAAGGCATATAGAAGATTTGAGTGGTTGTGTGAAATTTCACTTTTGTAAAAACCTCCCACCACAGTAATAGTGGTCATTTCATGAGCTGTACTCATGGGGGTCGTGTGTTGTGTATATGTGAACGGAGAGTGAAAATGCACTGAAAAACAGCTTTCCTATACAATGAGCTTTGTCAAAAGACATTTTTTTGTGGCCTGCATTCCTGAAAGAAAAAAGACAGCATCTTAGACATGAAATAAGACTTAATATTCAAGTTGAGTAGACGTAATGGTTGATAAATGGTAGATAAGGGGCCATAAGGGAGATACTGTATATTATAGAATATATGAATAAAAAATATTAAAGTACATACACACATTGCAGTGTATGAAATGCTGTCTCCATGAGTAAAACATTTTTATTTTTCATTTATGGCCACTCAGTTTGCTCCCATACTCTGGGCTCTGCTCACGGAAGAAGAAGCTGCCCTAGTCGCTATGGCAACAAAAAACAGACTTGCCATTAGCAGCAATAAATGGGGTGGGGTAAATACTCTCTTACTCGCATGAGACAGGCTTATTTCAGAGAAATAGGATGAGTATATAAGTCCTTTAAGGTATTTTGACGAAAGCATGTCACATAAGACATCTGGGGACGCTTCAAAATTGTGGTTAAAAAAAAAAAAAGTCATAATATGGAAGATTTAAGATGCATACACCTGTATACTAACTACACAATGTTGGGTTAGTCAACATAGGAAATACTTTCAATTCTATAATAACAATTACCTTTGTAACTCGATTTATCGGTTTATCTGGGGCACACCCATTACATCAAAGTCATTTACAATGGCAGATAATTCATTTAACTCATAAAAAGCTATCAGCCTGTGTATCAGTAATATATAGTCATCAAGTTGATTGCCTCCTCTCAATTAAGCACCACGCTAATATCTGGGTGTTTATCACAGTTATGTGCTTCTTAATTAAAATGTTAATTAGGCCCCCTGTAATTGCAGATTAACAGGCAGGGAAGTGAACAAAAAAAGTGTTTGAGTAAGTGTGTGCGTGTACAATATTGTTTTTGTGTAATGGGTGAGCAAGGTTGCAGATGAAGGATAGCTCATCAAGGAAGATTAGAAATCAAACAAATGATTTGAAAGGTGAGTTGTTGGCTTTTTCGGTGCAATACAAGGATAATTAATGGATCTTAATAAATGTCACTCAAACGTGGAGGAGCTAATTATAATTTACATGTAAAATGAAAACTCTCGGGAAGAAATCCACCGAGGAATGTAATATTAAAGATTAGAAGATGGGCAGCACGTAGACGAGTGGTAAGCACGGCACAGTTCTAAGGTTAATTTTCGGTGTGAGTGGCCGAACATCAGCTACTAGTTTTGCTGCAATTGGAAATTTGATTTGCAGGTGAATGGCAGCTCAAAGTTGCAGATGGAACGGCCATTCAAAAATGCGACCAAGTGAGTATGTGTGCATATATATATATATATATATATATATCATACATACATACACACACACAAGTATAACACCGGGTTTGGTTGTTCTGCTGCAGCAAACTATAAAGTGCACGGGTATGAGTCGCCAGTTGTAATATATATATATATATATATATATATATATATATATATATATATATATATATATATATATATATATATATATATATATAGAGAGAGAGAGAGAGAGAGAGAGAGAGAGAGAGAGAGAGAATCCACTTCTTCCTTGGCAATCGTGGCATGTTTCTTATATGTATAACGCCGGGTTTGGTTGTTCTGCTGCAGCAAACTATAAAGTATACGGGTATGAATCACCAGCTGTATTTTGCTCGCAACTATCCAGTTCCGTATCATCTGGCCATGTCATTAGGTGTATTGCATGGGTGTGAAGGGGGCATTGGTCTATATTATATTTCCCGCGATTGGCGTGCAACCCCAGGGTGTACCCTGCCTCTCGGCCAGAGTCACTCCATCTCACTTGTTTCTCAATGAGGACAAGCAGTATAGAAAATGGATCCATAGGATGGAAATTACGTGTACTAAACGATTTTTAAAATGCCGTACATCAAGTTAAATTTCACAACTGCGAGTGTTTTTTTAGGTCAATCTGTGCAGGGCATAGAAACTTATTAGAATTAGTCACAATAAATCTGAAAGATTAATATTTACAGTGATGTAAAAGAGATGCACAAATCCAGTGATTTACTGAGAAGGACTCAAATCAAGCGGTTATCTGTTGATGCTGATCATTTAGATACATAATTCATCTACTTTGGAAGCTCATTAAACCTTTCGAGTGATTGAATTAGACCAGCAGTGTTTTTTTATCAGGGTAAGTATTTATTAATTAAGATGATGAGAGGGAAACTTCAAGACAGGCATGTCTTTCAGTGTGTGGTTGGTTTCCATGCAAGATACCATTATGCTCAACCTCTTGATAAAACAACCGAACCAAAAAGTGTAAATAGGGAATGGTTGAATGATTCTTATCGCGCTGTTGGTCAGGGAAATTGTGAGTATGATGACATTCAGGTCAATTCGAGCCCTTCTCAATCCCGAAAACAACAACATCATGGCTATTTCCTTGGACGGCAAGCATCCATCCCTCATCAAGGTCGTTGGTGAGCTGGAGCCTGTCCTACTTGACGGGCAGCTGGAGATGGTCACCAGTTACGCATGAACTGCAAAGCCTGCTCAACCAATGCTGAGAGCAAAATAGAATGTATTCTTTTACCAATTTTGAAAGCATTCACAGAACCGTTTTTTTTTTCTATGTACTCTCTCTAAGCACTGTTGTTATTGCTGCTCCATTTCAAGCTTTAGATCTCATTATTGACTGTTTTTCTTCCATCTGGCCTTTCACAGCAAAGCAAGACCAAGTGGGAGAAAATGATTGTTAGACAGAATACTCATTTATTTAACCATCCTTTTCCTTCCTTGATATGGAAATGATTCTTCCAGTTGTTCAAGCGGGTAGTCTTGTGCCACCTCGGCATGCATGGTAGCAGTATAACGAAGTAAACGCCTTTGATGTAGTTTACAATCTACTCACAAACCTAAAAAATGTGGCTTATATGTGTATGCATGTACTATGCAGGCAGCATGGTGGGCGACCGGTTAGCACGTCCGCCTCACAGTTCAGGGGTCGTGGGTTCGATCCCGGCCCCGGCCTCCCTGTGTGGAGTTTGCATGTTCTTCCCGTGCCGGTGTGGGTTTTCTCCGGGTACTCCAGTTTCCTCCCACATTCCAAAAACATGCTTGGAAGGTTAATTGGACACTCTTTTAGTCATTTCTGGGGGCGGCCATTTTGTCTTCTGTTGACTGAAAATGACATCACAACTGCTCACAACACACACAGAAGATGAAATGGCCGCCCCCGGAGATGGCTAAAAACAAGTGCATTTTGCTGCTTAACTTATATTGCACAAATGCAAAATTAATCCGAATGCCGTGTTTCATCTAGTGGGCCTGCTGGGAACATATTCTTGAAAAAAATATGTTTGGGTTGACTTCCGCTTTATGAACCATTTAACAAGAAGAATTCAGATATTTCAGTTTGGTGTGCGATAACCTGGGAGCAGTGACCTCAACCCAGTTCACCATATTTGGGATGAACTAGAACAGCGAATGGGAACCCAAATCTGCAACCTTCTCATATGGTCTTCTGGATTCATGGACGAATAATAGCGCGGAGCCAAAAGGGGGAGGCTGTTACAGCTGCAAAAGGTGGACCAAGTCGGTATGTGTTTCCATTTTCACTCTCTTCGTGTCAGGATACAAAGTGTAATGAATCTTGTCAGCAATAACAAAGCAGAGTGGACACTTAAGGCGATGTTTGGAAGTAAAGCGCACCTCATTGCAGTCTAAACTATTTCTCAGCTACCTCCCAGAAACTCACCATGAACTGTTAGTAGCCTAGCTTCAACCACTTTAAGTTGATCTTTGCCAGTCCACATCTTGGAATAGCAAAATTCCTGACGCAGTGTCCGTCTCGGATGCTTTCTCTCTCTCATGTGGCTGTCTGGCCCTTACTCCTGACCGTCTGTTTTGAATCCTCGGGAGACACAAATGGAGAGATGCACAAGAGACTCACTGTGCAGGCTGACTGGAAGCCCGGGCTCAACACAGGCACCTTATCAAAGCTCTGGGAAAGCCATGTTCCAAGCTGAGTCAACTTGGCCGCTTCGAGCTCAAATATTTGAGCAGCCGGAGTACCACTGGCAGAGCATCACAGGATCTCTCGTCCAAAACAAAAATCTGGAGAGTGGAAGGGGTGGAGATGAGGCTAGGGGGTGGAATTGAAGGCTGTGAATGTTCATAATTAATATTTATGCAGAAGTTCTCCCTCTCTTCTCATCCAAACTTCAGTCCAAGAAAGTATTTGATTTACGAGATGAAATTCTTTATCATTCATTGAAATCACTCCGACTGGCTGAGTTCATATTCTATCCTGCGCGGGCATCCAGATTTGTGAATATAAGGGCTCTAAACTACCTCCCGCTAAATGTCACATTCTCTTGGAGAAAATTAGATTTTTCCATTATGATTAACTGAAAACATACCGCTCCAAGTGAACTGTCATCTTGGAGAATCACTAAGTTATTCCATTACATTTATAGGCTCAGTATCAAAAGTTAAAGCGGAGTTTCAGAGCATTGTAATCAAAGCCTTACTTTAGTAAGTGTGAAAACGGTGTCAAAACTAATTAACCACTGGAAGACACTAAATATAGCCTCCTCACCCTTAACTTTGATAAGTGACGACACATACGGTGACTTAAGTGTCTCCCCCCTTGGAAATATGTGTTACACAAAGGCCGCAGTAAAAGCCGAACTCGGACACAGAGTTAATCGTTTGATGGTTTCCGAATGAGGTGGGAAATCAGTTCTGGGGCATATAGTGTCAGTGACAGGTGGTTGGCTATTTTGCCATTACAATCACGTCACATTTATAGAAACCATCAATACCGTTATGTTCCCAAAATGCTTTATGCCTTACTGCGGCGCCCTGCTACTTGCACCAGCAGTGCCTCATCGACCCATTGCATTTCCACGGCCATAGTAGGAGAAATCGTTTACAGCACTTAAGATGTTATTCAATAAAACAACATGTGGCAGTTCGCGCCCAGCCCCGCCAGTGAGGAATCACCAAACGGCAGACCACGACACTTTATATGTGTTCCTAGTAGTACAATGAATTGCACGTTTTACATTCTTGAGAGCCATAGTGAGAGCTAAATTACTCCCAAAACAAAGAGCAAAGCTGTGTGAGAGAAAGCGGAACCTCACATTCCACGTGGATGCCATTAGTGTTTGCGAACTGAACGAAACAATATCTGTGCAAAAATGTTATTCATACACTATTTTGTGTCGAAACCAAAAATGCTACACAAAAGCGCAACATAACAGCATACAACTGTGCCATGTCGTGCATCAGTAGCAGATCGGATTTAGTATTTATCTAATAGCATTAACTCATTCAGTGCCAGACATTTTCGGACCCTCTTTTACCCTTATATTAAAAAAAAAAAAAAAAAAAATGAAAAAAAATATAAATAAGTAAATAATAAGTTCCTGAACATACAAAGACATACAAAAACGTTTTGGGCACTGAATGAGTTAAAAAAAGAAATCATTTCAATAAATGACCTCTTTCTTGTAAGAGGTGTTGATTATTATCCATACATCCATCCATTATCGATGCCGCTTATCCTCACAAGGGTCGCGGGTGTGCTGGAGCCTATCCCAGCTGTCTTTGGGCAGTAGGCAAGGGACACCCTGAATTGGTTGCCAGCCAATTACAGGGCACACAGAGGCAAACAAACTTTCACACTCACAATCACACCTAGAGGCAATTTAGAGTGTCCAATCAACTTACCATTCATGTTTTTGGAATGTGGGAGGAAACCGGAGTACCCGGAGAAACATGCAAACCCCACACAGGGAGGCCAGAGCCGGGATCGAACCCACGACCTCTGAACTGTGAGGCGGACGTGCTAACCAGTCGCCCACCGTGCCAGTGTTGATTATTCATCCTATTAAATGTGTGCAGATCGCAGGAGACGAGTTTTGTTGGTTGAACATGGCTTGCTATTTGCTAATAACTTTAAATTACACCAGCCAGCATTAATGACTTTTAAGGCCCTGGGCAGATTAAATTGACATGGTAACACAGAAGCTGAAATCTGATTAGACAAAAAAGAAAACAGATAACTGGGAATAAATAAATACAATTTCATGGAACAAATATTAGAGCGTTGGTTGTAAATATGTGTCAGTGCTTTTTGACCAGTAAAGAAGGGCTATCTGGCCTTGATTTTTCTGCTAGGGTGGCATATTTTTCAGGATTTTCCGAGCTGTGCCTATAAAGATGTAAGATAACTGCATTTTTATGAATTAATATGCAATGCTGAATGTACACACAGAAACACACGAACACTGTACAGCAAACGTGTTGACATTGCACAAGCACACTGTTTTGTTCAGCATCCTGATGAGTATTATATTGGGTACTAGTGCCATCTTGTGTTTTCCAAGCGTCATACAAACAAAACAGCCCCCCCCCCTTTCAACTCCCTGAGAAAATTCTCCACAGTATTGCTCTTTACCTTTTTTGGGGACATTATCACACATTGCACAACACAAAGAAGCAGCTCACATGCATGGGCAAGCTATCAAGCCATGTGTTTATGTACACTAAAAATGCCAGACTATTAACAAAGGCACCTTAACTTCGCCGTTTGATATTTTTCTTTAAAATCTTAATCAACACCACCACACCCTGGGGTGCTATATGGAGGGGGGAAGTAGAGCGTCAGAAACTACAGGGCCACTTGAAGCATTGTGATACTGTACTTTGACTACTGACTTGTCAATTTAGACTTTGTCTCCCTCTAGTGCCTAGCAACAAAAGCACCATTGTTAAAGTGCATTGAGTCGGTGATATTAAACCAGACAGGTGTCCAGCACTATAATAACCAGAAGAGTGATTTAACAAGATATCAAAAATTGAACAGAATTTATAAAGGATTTTAGAGGAAAGGAGGAAATCGAAAAATCAAGTGTGAATTTTTATTGGCATCCAGGTCATGATAATCCTCAGAGGTTGGATTGAAAACAACAGTTGTGTCCAGAGTGTCTGTTATGCATAATTATGCACTAGAGGCAAAGATGTTAATTAAATGATCACTTAAGTCTGGTACACACTTCCTGTCATGTTTTGTTTTTTCTTTAATCATAATGTTTTTTATTATGTGAGTGGAAAAAAAGTCATTATGAGTCTGTTGATACAAGGATTTGTGATTGATACTGAACATGCCATTGTTGGCCCCAGCCATTTTCCGAGCAGATCGTTGAGGTATGGTTACATAAGTCACATTGCCGAGAAGAGAGAAATTGGCCTCAATATTCTCCAATAAATCAAACAGCCAAATTGGAAAATGGAAACTAAATCTGCGTATGAATTGTCATCAGCCAACCATACAGCAGCAGACAGCAGAGGCCCAAGTGCTCTTCTTAAAGCCTTAAAAGGAGTTCAGAAATGAAAGCAAGCCACTTGTAATACTTGGGTAAAATCCCTATTTTTGTCTCATGCAAATGAACCTTTGGTCACCTCTAATTACATTTGCATATTTGTGTAGCAGATCCATGGATGTGGCAAATGCAGTGGAATTGACGCCAATGCCCCCTCAATCACAGTGTAACCTTGTTGAACATTACAGTGTGTGCCCATTATTTGAAGCTAACGCTGTTAGCTAATGCTAATCTTCCAGTGCTCATAGTCTCATTGGTAATGTAGCCTGCAACTGATGCAAAGGTGACAAAAAGATCCTCAATGTAACATATGGCCTCCTACACGAGTCGTGAGTGATGACAATGAGTGTGTCCTGCAGGTGGCAGTCATGCAACATTGTGACTTTTCATTTCTTTTACCGTTTCCACATCACCAAGTTTTTAATCTAATGCAGAGTCCTCGATTAGAAGTAAAAAATTGAAAGCAATTCAGGGCACGAAATTGTCTTCAAGTGTTAGAATATATGGCGAATTATTATAATTTAGTCCCAAATAATAGCTGTTAACAATATGCAATACAAAAAAATATACAATTTTATTATAACATTTATTGGTTTCATCTATTTATGACATCTGCTCAAAGATTTAACATTCTTCTCAAAGTATTCCTGGCGTAGCATTTCAGCATTGACTTTTTAAATAATTTGAGTAATAATAAAGTTGGTATTCCTAAATACAGAGACAGATGTAGATGAGAATCATTAATGTACATGATGTGTGCGACTGCTGACTATTTTCACAGTCATGGATTATGTTTTCTTACCCTTAGTTTTCAATTTAAAGACATCACTTTGGCCCATTACAATAAGCATAATGTCTTTTGTCAGCAAATAATGTAGACCTAATAAATACTTTACTATCTAAACTGGCTGGTCCCAGACTCACGGCTGTGAGCCCCAACAGAGCCACAGACCTCCATCAACCAGGTGCCGTAAAAGGTTTTCTAGACCATTCCGTGGAATTTCCCTTCTTTGATCCCTGCAACCACATTTAATTTATATCTCATCTCCTGTTTCTTTAAAAGTAAGATTCATTCATTCACTTCACAACATCCAAGTAGGGTACTGTGAATGCACATGGGGAAAGAGCATTTGGCCCTTATGCATTCATTAAATTTAAATGATCATTAATCATGAGTTGTGGGATGACACAATGACGCTGATGCCATTCAAATCCTTTTTGGTGACGAAAGCAAATGTACTGAATATTCCATCTGGCCGCAATGAAAGAGAAGCTACTTCTTTTTTCAATTTACGAACGAGTTCCGTTCCTACATTGGGGATGTAACCCGGATTTCCGTGTATGTTGAATTTCACCGTTAAAGTCGAAATTTACGTCAAAATACTTAGTATAAAAAAAAACAAAAATGCATTCAAATATAAACACAATATGCTGTAATAACCAGTACTAATGAGAGGTGGATGGAGAAAAAGGAAAGGAGGGCAAAAAAGGCAAAGATACTGCCGGCGTGCCGACACGATCAAGACACTCTGCGCATGCACAACTGCAAGGAATGGTACAGTAGTACAGGAAGTGCTTGTATGCGGTATTAGGATCGCAACCCACCACAAATACACAAGCAGAGGCAAACAAGCTCAGAGACACAATACAAAGGGACACTTTTGGAGCGAGGAGGAAACCAGCTGCTTCATTCCTGTGGTGAGTGACGTGAATATCAAGTGTTTTATTGACTGTTTAAAGTAACAAGCGGAAATGACGTCTTTATGAGTCACGACGCCGTGCGTCGTGGTTCACAGTGGGTTATTCAAATCCCGGAGCAATTCCGTCCGCTTATTCATGTAAAAGGGTTCTTCAGAATGTTTGAGGAATCAGAATTTTGACCTTAACCCGATTATTGACTGCATGTAAACGTATTCACCATGGTGCTGGGCTCAAAAAGGCGGAAGAGGCACGGGCATCGTAAAGTCGAAACGTCGTAGGTCGCGTACGTCGTAATTCGAGGACTTCCTGTCTATGTATTTTCCATGTGCAATGGATGAGAACAAAAATGCATATAGAACTAACAACTTAACTGATTGGGCCTGCGCGAGGCTGACTCCAACATATAATGGACATAGATCACAATGATGGATAAGACTCAAGCTCTGTTATATAGTTTTTTATTTTCAAAAGGAATGAATAAAGAAGCAATTAAGGGGAAACTACGGGATGTAGTCTAGTTTATTAAGTGATGTGCCTCAGCACTTTGCCTTAAATACCAGAAGTCTATCACTATTTTCAGGTTCTGCAACCATATGATGCAGATGTTATTTCTCTGAGAAGGTTGCAACATCTTCCTTGGATGTAGTGAGTGAATGAGTATGTCAGACTGAAACTTTAATAATTGTTCCATAATTGATTCCCACTGGTCTATTCTTTTCAATTTGTAGCATTTCTCTAGGCTGCACTGTTGCCAGTAATGAATGTGAATATATATATTTGGTCCAATCTGATTTCAACCTCCAAATTCTGCCATGTCAACCTAATATGCCTAGGGCCTTAAGAATCATTAATTGTGGCTGATGTAATTTAAACTATTAGCAATGGGGCTGCCAATCAGATTATATATTTGTTCTCAAAGGGCCAGATGGGGCTAGTGAGGTAACGCTCAATGATGTCAACATTTTTCCGTATTCTGATTGGGTGGTCATGGTAAGAATTGTTGGGACTGACTTTGACTTTCATTTCATAATCAGCATTTCTGGTGTGTATAAAGCATTTAAAAAACTGTTTTTGCCATGTTATTAGATAAATATTGATTGTGAAGTTCTCCAGATTTTGTATGTGGCACAGGTGCCGTCTTATAAGGTGAAAGCAAGTCACGTTGTACATCCATTGTGATATTTTTTGATTTTCTTTTCCCCTGAAACATAAATTTGAGTTTGTGCCGTTAATGTGCGTCCAAATGAACAGAAACAGAGAGAGGAGGACTAATGTGACTACATCTTGTCTCACTGCAAATAAAGTTACCGAAGTGATAAGGCTTTGTAAAAGATAATACGGTATATGAAACAGTGTGTGGACTTTGTGACTTTGATGTCTTATTGGTCAGTCCATCATCACTATAAAAGCAGATAATGACAAATATGACATCGCTTAATACCCGTTGCTGCCGATTTTTGGACGTTGACCAGGATGAAACTGTTGTTCATCGTTACCCCTATCTCACAGTGACTACCATTTTCTCAGCCACGAAGGCCGATTTACCTTACGACTGAATCTTTTGTCTGTGAAGGACAAAAGCGTAGCACAACACTCAGCTTTTGTTTAAAGCAGAAGTCAACCCAAACATATTTTTTTCAAGAACATTTTCCCAGCAGGCCCACTAGTTGAAACACAGCATTATGATTACTTATATGCTTAATAACGGCTGACCTGTTTTTCGAATCTGAGTCGTCATTGGTCGTTGCAAGCAGGTGTGATGTCATTTTCAGTCAAAATGGCCGCCCCCGGAGATGTCAAAAAATTAGTGGATTAACACTTATTCCACAAACGCAAAATTAATCATAATGCCGTGTTCCAACTAATGGGCTTGCATAGAGCATATTCTTGAATAAAAAAAATGTTTGCATTGACTTCCACTTTAAGGAATAGATTTTTCGGGCGAAACTACTAGTCAGTCAAATCGTACAGCCTTAGGAACATTCAACTTGAGAGTTTATACTGCATCAAATATGTATGTTGAAAATATAGAAAATCCACAAGATTTGGTGGGATGTTGCCCTCATGATTCTTCAGTCCAACAAGCCTTTCCCAAACCATGAAAAAAAAAAAAAAAAAAGTCATGTGAGAGAAAAACTTTCTCATCATGTTTCTTTCCCACTATTCTCCGTTCACTGCAGATGATGTTTTACATGTGTGATTTTAACCAACAGAGCAGCTGTCTTGTTGCATTACTAAATAACAATGCATGCTCTCGTCAACAAGAGCCTGGACAAGATGCCCAGTAGCTGGAAGATAGATGGAGATGATTTATAACCACAAGCACTCTTTCTTTCCTGAGTCCACAAAAGCCACTTCCTCTTCCGTTCTTTATAGAGCTCGGTTGCATGGCTGGCTTCAACAAGGAGCATGGCAGTGCTCCAAATGTACTCAGCCATTGCAGACACATGGAAGGTGTATAGATGAGAGCCGTCTGCCAGGAACCGGCCGTCGAGCCCACTTTGTTGATCTACTTAATGCCAATAATGGCTGTTGAGGTCCAGAGGGAAAACAAGAAAACAACAGCTCTATCCATAAACTGTTAGAGGAGGAAGGGTCGGGAGGGCCAACAGCGATGTATGACTGTTTTATTACATTCCATTCATATTCAGAACAATGTCAAGTGGTTTGAACTGTTTGATTCAGGCAGATAAACCCATACAGAGAAAATCAGCACATGACAGGAAGCAATAAACAGAATTCAATGTTATCTGTGACAAAGAAAACAGCGTCACAGGAGGTGACAAACCAGATCTGAAACTGGTCGAGAAAATAGACTCTGACTAATTAAAGAGATGCGATACAGCTGTGTGGAAGTGGTGAGGCATTGAGCTGATTGGCTGGCAAATGTAAGGCGGGGCTTAGGTGACATAATTGAAAGGACAGGTGAAATCAATCAGAGTGGAGGGAGTGAAACCCAAACCCAAAAGGAAAAAAAAAAAAAACTATTTGAGGTCACGGGTGAGTTGGGCAAACATAAAATCAACTGTCACATTCACACCTATGGTCAATTAGAGTTCCCAAATACCTGCATTTTTTTTTTTTTAGAATGTAACTGAACTGGCAAGTCTGAGTAGAACATGCGAACCCCACACATAAAGATGCGAGTCAAGATTCAAACCCAGAATTGTGAGGAGGATGTTCTAAAAACATGTTCAGGCAAGGAACCATTTTGTGATCACAGTCTAGTAAATATTTGAATTAAGAACACTTCTAGGCCGTCACACACAAACAAATTGAACGAATTGCTCAAACACATCTATGAAAATGAACATGTATTTTAATACACTCCAATTTAGGGCTTACAATTGTAATTGTAATCATTGTTTTCAGTTACAACAATGTGAATAATAATGCATCAGTGGCTCTTATTTATAACTTCACACTTTCAGTAAAATTGTACAGCTCTCTATCGGTCTGGGTATTTTGCCAATATTTCCGATAATGAGGTAGTGAAAACTGAAAACGATCCCTGTGATTCACAGTGACAACATTTTACAACATAACTTGAACTTCAAAAGCCATGACAAATCACCAACATGATCGAAGATAGCACACTTTTCCCTCCATTGCCCCCAAACATTCAGGCAAAAGTCTGGAACTCATTTCTTGTCCACTTTCAGATAAGAAACTGCGTAGGACTTTTGTGACACTCCACAGAACCTAACTACGAGTCACTCATACAAAGAGTCTATTCAACGAGTATGGGAGCGATATCTTTTCAACACAGATGCCATCTTTCAAGTTCCATATGGGACACTCGAGAGGGACGCCCGTCATAATACGCTCGGAAGGTTACAGTCTGACAGTTCAGGTATGTGTGGTCAGGAGAGAAGGGAATAAAATGCGGCGGAATGAGAAGAAGCAGCCCTCTGGACTAAACCACTAAAATTGATGTAAGATTTATTAAGGAGCACTCAAGGGAACATGTCGGTTTTCAGATTAATCCCATTTACTCATGCTTACATGCGCAGGCACACAACGTGTCAGTAAAGTGAGCTAAATTTTGTTGTAGTGATCACATTGACATTGACTGACTTAATAGCCTGTGTGTATGTATTTGAGGTACATTGGTGATGCTATGTGGCCAGCTGGGTGCCTCCTAATGCCCGGCCAAATAACTATGACCGGAGCTGGGCATCGCCTAACCGTCACGAAGTTCCCGTCTGCATATTTAGCCGACCCACGTGGTCCCAGCCAGTACCTCGTCGGCGACAGCCAATCGGCGTGGAGGACTTAATGTCACACGCAGGCGCCGCACAAGCAGAGCTGAGCAACTCTAATGTCATTTTCAGTCGACAGAAATGACAAAATGGCGGCCTCCTGAGATGGTAAAAACGGGTGGTTTTGCTGCTTAACTCCATCCATCCATCCATTATCGATACCGCTTATCCTCACAAGGGTCGCGGGCTGTGCTGGAGCCTATCCCAGCTGTCTTCGGGCAGTAGGCGGACGACACCCTGAATTGGTTGCCAGCCAATCGCAGGGCACACAGAGACAAACAACCGCACTCACAATCACACCTAGGGGCAATTTAGAGCGTCCAATCAACTTACCATGCATGTTTTTGGAATGTGGAATGAAACCAGAGTACCCGGAAAAAACCCACGCAGGCACGGGGAGAACATGCTAACTCCACACGGGGGGGGCCTGAGCCGGGATCGAACCCACAACGCTGCTCAACTCATATTCCACAAACACAATATTAATCAGAAAGTCATGTTTAGGGGGCCTGCATAGAACATATTCTTGTAAAGAACATTTTTGGATTGACTTCCACTTCAAATGCTCATTTTCAGCTCTGTACGAGACCAATTTTGACCTATTGTTTTCTAGTTTCTTGCTCTTGTTCAAAGTAGCTCAGGTAAATTATTAGATTAGACGATATTTTTTTCCGCTCTACCAGTTTTCAGTAGGGATGTAACGATGAATCGAAAATCGATTTAAAAACAATTAGACCAGATTAATCGACTAATCGATTCGATTAATCGAAAATCGATTTGCTTAAATTCACCTAGAAAATGATGTCTTGACACGTTTTTCCATTGGATGCATAGTACATTCTGAATGATGAATGATTATGCGCTTGCGCCAAACATCATTGCGGATTGCGTTTGTGGATGGCTGTAGAACCACACTAGAGCACAGAGACAACCATGGTAGCAATAAAAAAAAAAAAAAATTGAATCAAATCGAAAATCGGGAACTGAAAACCGAATCGGGGCTTGAGTGAATCGTTACATCCCTAGTTTCCGATATTTTTTTTCTCGCTGATAGTCAATGCACACTTCATAGGTCACTAAACAATTCCACTTTTCTGCAAGATTCCGTGTTATTAATAATTAATTCAATTTGATGCACTGTGATCGGAATGCATTGGCATTTGACCTGTCAGAATAGCTTCCATGCACTGGTACACTGTCCAGCTGTCAGTGGCTGGTAAAAATAGACGGTGCAAGCGAGTGAAAAGACAGCCACCATACTCTCCTGTAAAGGCTGCTGTCCTGACACCCTTTCAGCAGATATGAGATGCAATTAATCCCGCGCTTTCTCCATACAGTTACAGGAGAGTTTGTGTGTGGACACAATCTCCCGACACCTCCTTGACACCAGCCTCAAGGTGGGAGCTCTGCCATGAAAGAGCCTCAACCTCTTCTGCAACTTTAGATTGATTTATCTTAAACACCCAAGTGGGCAGTCACACACCAATAGCTTGAAATTCCTCTGCTTATTATTTGAAGAGAGCAGGATGGCGAAGACGCCATCGATGGAGATTAAACGACCTTTATCCAAGATTTTATTTTACAAGCTTGGCGGCTGCATAAAAGGACAACTCCCTTTTTCAGAAACACTCAGTAGACCATCGATGTCCAAGGCCACCTGTACTTAATAAGAATTTGAGCCTAATTTTACATCTTAATAGATTCTTAATCAGTGCATACAGGTATGTACAGTATAATTTTATAATAATATAATAATATACATATAAAATTATATAATTTTTTGTTCCTGTCTGATGAAAAACGTGGATATTACTTTTGTATTGTGATAGGTTTCATTATTCACCATCAGAAACAACGCCTGAATGCGATAGGCTCCTTTATGATAAACTTTCAGTCGTTCAAGTTCCTGATGATAGAAAAGGCGGGAGAGAGAATATCGTCTCTCAAAATCTTACAATAGGTGAAAAATCCTGGGTTCACATTCTACAGAAATGTTTTTGGATTTTTCCCTTGCCATTTTGACTAGCTGCATTTTACACATGCTTATGCAATAAAGATAAACATCTTCGCCACTAAACTATGCTAGTATGTTGTTCTATAAAATTGAATTGCCAGGTGGACGTTGGACAGTCACCAATGTTATGGCTATCAACGCTTGAAAATGCTTTCAAATTCCAACAAGTAACACCTACCATTCATCTCACACGATGAAATGATTCATCTCAACTGTTTTTTTTAAACTAGCCCAAAATGAACTATAGCAAGCCAATCACGCCACTAAATCGCTTGTGAATTTGAATGAAAAAAAAAGGTCTATTCTGAAATTGGAATGCCAAAATGGATATGTCCTTCAGCTGTCAAGATCTTTTTATGTATTCATATTATTCCAGCCATTATCTTTATGGTTTTACACAAATGAAATACACTGGAAGTCATGCCCTCCCATTGGACCGGTCTGAATCCCAGGAAAGTTAAATTACTCAAAATGAATCACTCATCTAAGGCTATAGTTTCAACAGCATGACAGTTTTCTCTGCAAATACCTCAGTTGTTATTGCATTTTGTAATCCCCAATCCATTTCAACGAGACAGAAATCAAATAGTCCATATGCTCCGTATCGAAGGTGGATATGAAAGTTGACTTATGATCCCAGAAGAGACTCCTGGTTAAGTGTTGGAAAAAAAAGCTGTGTCATGACTCTCTTCAGTTGGGAATTCACCTCCACACTGGGCACTTTAGGATTAGCACCTATCTTCCTGAGAGTGGTGTTCCGTATAATCCCCATAAATAGCCTTGACAAGCCAAGTGGGATTTAATAAGGCCCTGAGAGGCCATAATGCAGGACCAGTCTCCATGTGTGGGGCTTTTCTGGCAACCGCAGCTCAGCATATGAAGGTGTTTAGTCGAAAACATCTCAATCATCGTGGTAGGAGGAGGAATGAAAGGGAGAAATATAAAAAAGTCAGCAGGGGTTGAGTGTAACAGTGAAAGACTGGCTCGTTTCCAATGTCCTACATGGCGACGGACAAGCAATTGATGCTATAGATGATGTACACGGGTTCTCTGCTACACACATTTGGTGTTAATTACCAAGGGTGGATGCATATGTATGCTACGTTCTCAAATAGACCACAGAAATCCCCAAATCTGGCGTCATAAGGAAAACTTATGACAAATGTTAGATGGCCAAAGACCATGAATCTTTGGTGTTTTTGTGTATTTCACAAAGCAGTATTAAAAACATGTGCCATCACATTTGGCAATCGACCCACAACATGCTCTGTTTTTTATTCTGTTGGAGGCTGCGATAGTCACCAATTGAAAGGCAGATTTGGAAAAGAAAGGAACTTTTGCATCGACAAAATGCTAAAATGTTACCAAGAGCATTATGCCGTGTGAATTTCATGTTCTTGTTGTTTTAGATTAAATAGATGGCCCTTTTGACCTTTAACAACCTTAATACAATATTAAAAAATACATTAAAGGTCACATATAGACACACAACATAACCATTCGTACTCACATTCATACTCATGGACAGTTTAGAGACTTCATTTAACCTATCATGTATGTTTTTAGATGCATTTTTTATCATCCTTATATGTTAAGACCCAGGGGCCAGATCTCGCACGTGACATAATTTTATGTGGCCCGCGAAAGCAAATTATGTGTATCGACGTCATCCTTTCTTGCTAAAATACCAAATCCGTAAATTGTCTTCATTTTTAAAAATGTTGAGATATTGCAAGCATTTTTTTTTTTTTTTTTACCAATCCCCCTTGTAAGATAAATCCAATTAATAATATTTGAAAAAAAAGGTTTTAGTGGCGTCGGAGTCCAAAACTAATTATTCATCAACTTATTGCGTATATGCAATATGAGGCGATCATACATTTACTCTTAAGTATAATGTGGCCCGTGAGAAATGACACACCCGCTCTATGTTAAAATGACTACTACTGATGACAACAAAACTATTGGTGGCTTTTTTTTAATTTCTTTTTTACTTTGTTGCAGATTTATTTCAATTGGATCCAAGTATTACAACAGACTAGTACGTGGTGACTAACTCCAGATGGTTTAACACGCCCTGTTTTAATATCTTGAACCTAAGTCAGTGGAGACATATGAGTGAAGAAGACGTAAGTTAGCAATGGCCCCGCTGTCCCTTCATTTGTACAAAATGTGAAGCGTCTCAGCTCTTTCAGCTGTTGGAACACTCGAAGCAACAAACAACCAGAGAAATCACCAAGTTGGTCAAACCCTCGGGTCCCAGAGGTCAAGTACCATGTGGTGGGGCTTTTGCTCCCCATTTGTGAAATTAGTTTCCATTTATTTTGACTTGGTAACAGCAGCTTCGAAGCGTGACACGTTCACAGACATATACTCCAACAATCACTGAGGGCCGTGACTCGTGTGTCCTAAAGGAGAGGCGAGCGGGCTAGTCATTGATTGTGTTTAGTGCTGGCCCCCTGACCCATAAAACAAGGTGACATGATGTAAACCATTTGAACGCTGCTGGCGTTATTACATGCGACAGAATTGTGTTAAACATACACATCATGTGGCCAAGTTTATAGCACCTGTCCACCTTCGAACTAATTTGCTGACATGAAACCGATACGGTCAAATTATAAGTCAAGAGGGCAAAAAACAAATAAACAAAAAAAACAAAAAAAGACTCACATTTAAAAAAAGAGTCAATTCATCAATCATGACAGAATAATGAGACGTTTACTTCTGAACACCCAATCCAACAGTTTTTAATGGGGCTCTATTTTACTCCACACACACCAGAAATAACTGCACGTTGCTCTGTTTTGTTTTGCTGATATCATTACTTTGTGGCTAAAGAAAATAAACTTGATCAAAATTGCTTAACAAAAACAATGTGCATAATAATAAGGTTCACTCACAAAGAAATAGCCGATAGCCACCCTAAATGGTAAAAGCATGTAATGCCCATATATTTTGCTGTTAATTCTCAATTCTGTGTAAAATATGCTTTTCAGGCATTATAACAAGACATCAACTTTTGCCATAGTTGGTTCCCAGATTGAGCTAGTGTGTCATTTTTTTTTATTTTCAAGTACTTAAATGATTCAAGGTTCTTTTAAATAACACCAAAATATACAGAATGTGGCACAAGATAAGTTACCCACCAAAGTGCACACAGTACAATATGTAGGCTATATATTGTACACGCATGACTGGATATGAAAACAAAGGGAACGAGCCAAAAGCACACATTGGTCCACCATGCATGCAGAAAAAAACCCTGCATTTTTCATTGATTTATACATTTTCATACACGGCATGTTCATGGATTTATGGATCCATCAAGCCATCAACTCATGAATCAACAAACTATCGACAATTTGACGATGAATTGTAAAACTCAAATAAAACAATGGATAAAACATCTACTGTAGCACATTTTTATAAACCTCCAAACATCATTATTCCCATGAGAATTTGTGGCATGTGCAGTGTATGTATTTGTTCAAGGCAGTGCATGAAATGGCTTGTTTTTTTTTCTCATGCTCTGTCATGCTCCAATAAGATTAGGCTTATTTTTTTCAACAAAATCAATACACAAACAATTGCACATGTCTGTGATTTCTATTACATAGCTTGCTTAGCAAGAACTTAAGAATGTTATTCTTTTTTAGAACAGGTTATAAATGCTTAGGCAGAGTTGGCCAAGCTATTTGGAAAATATAGCCAGCTATATTTTAACCAATAAGATATTCTCCATTAAATGTACCTTAACTACACTGAAGCTACCAACGAGAGAAATTTAGCTTGCTAAGCTCTAACAAAATGATTAAAGCATCTGAACTACATCGAAGCTACTTCAGTCGGGTGGCGCCCCAAATTCCTTATAAAATTGTGTACATTTTTGTAACTGTACAGCTGGGGGTATAATAGACAGAAAACATTTGAATAAATGTAGCTCCTGTGAATGTTATTGTGCTATCACAATGTGATCACAAAAGTCGCGTTGCTGCTTAAAAAGCTATTGCGATGCTACCGAGAAATTTAGTTGAACCTTTAACGCTATGAAAGGGAACTACAGTAGATGATACCTATGCTAACTCTGAATTTAATCCATGCAAACCGCAGTATATTTGTTATCACTTCAAGATCAAATTGAGTGATACTGTATCAGTATAACGAAACATTCAGTATTTCATCTGCTACCTGACTTGACAAAGACTTTGTGAACATTCCTGAACTCCCTGTAAAAAAACCTTGGGTCCATCAAAGGATAACCATGGTGACCAAATCAACAAACTTTTTAAATCTTTTTATCTATCGTTAGCAATCGTACTTCATAAATCATACCAGTGGTGAGTAGGCGTATCAGTGGGATGAGCAGTGGAATGAATAGGAAAACTGTCTTTTAACTTTTTAAGCATCCCCTCTTTATCAGTGCCTCTCTGTAGAGAGAAAGACACTTCCAGAACATATCCATCAAAAACTGCAGGTCAAAGTCTGACCTACACTGTATGGTCCATGAAAACAAATATCACGATAAATCAATCTAGCATTAGGCGTGGTTCCCCATTACTGAAAGAGAACAACAACACATACCAACAAGATTAAAACGATTTTTATTTATTTCCTTTCAATCTTTACTTTGTTTCCATTGATGCCTGATGTCGCTGATCTGGGACCACCAAATAAAGGCATCTCTATAGATGTCACATTATTTAGACGGCAGCTGTGCCCCACAAAACATTGGGGTCCATTGTTTGTTAATGTTAGAGTGCAATTGTTCAAAACACTTTGCGATTGCATTTAACGTTGGAGGAACTAAACTCAATCTGTTACGACACATGCATCACTTTGTTTGATTAGGAGAGAAGAATGGTAAAAAAGGCATGAAAACTAAAAAGTATGATTAAGGCTCCGTATCTAATGTGTTTTTGTGTCCCGCTGATCGACATTGCTGTGTGTTTATCCAGCGAGACGAGAAGCGGAACTCGCGCCAAATCCCCAACTGACCTTTCCAGCGTGCAAGTTTTGCGGCAACAACGGTCGTATTTTGTTTGTACTTGTGTTCACACACTCAACTTTATGATTGAAAATTGCAAACAGGGCTCAAGTGACATCTTAATGGCCAAATATGATTGTGACAATGTTGTTTTTGGGAATGAGTCCACCGTTTAAAGTACAAATAGCTCAAACTTTGACACACAAGGCGCGGTCATACGTGATTAGCCTCTGGGAAGGTGCAGGGGTTGAACAAAGCCGGAACAGATGGGGTTGCAACACGTAGTTAGCAACAATATACAAAGCGCCAACTTGAACTTTCCGATTGATTTTGCTGCAAGACTAAATGGGGAATATAACTTGCAAGACAAAATGTTTGAGGGTCAACCATGGGAAATGGACCCAAAACACAAATGATCTCATAGACACCAAATGTTTGGCCAACAGGAGGCATTCGGTTTACCATAGATGCCTTGTTATAAACATACAGTTTCATATTACTATCAGTGCTTCACCATCAGTGAGGATGGAAAACAGAACTACAAACTTTTCCATTGATATAGGCTTCAAATTTGACTCGTACCTGTGTGACTTCCCGGTAAATATTTATTCCCCTTCAACTGTGTCAAGTGTTGCATGACGAGGATCAAGTGCAACAGAGAGAGCATAACATTGGCCTTTATATATTCTAAGTAGGATGCAAATTAGGTCTTTGTATAAAATGAAGATGGGCTAACTTGTTTTCATCCTGATGAGCTCAGTCGGACTCGTATCGGCAGTCTTGTCTTCTGAGTTAATGTTAGTGTTTTCAGGAAGTACAAGGCTGCACCTGCTACCATCTCTTTGTACTTTGTTTCCCAAGCCGTTTACATATAACTACAGCACATGTGAACTTGGCACTGAGTTCATAGATGTGTGCTGGAGTGAATCCAGTATTCAGAAGAAAGGATTAAGGATTTTTGTTCTCTTTTGTGTTATAAGAGCCATTCTAATTTGACAATTGATCTAGGTTTTACAACACTGTGCTGACAATGGGAGAATTAAAGACCATCGAAGCCTTGCCGCGAAAAATAGGCTAAAGACGGACTACAGATGAAACACGGATTAAATACATGGGCTTATGCTTAGTCCGTCTACCTTAACATTTTTCCCGTCATTCGTCAACCGTCAGCAAAACAGGCGTCCGTCATAGGCGGATAGATGGACCGGTCCGTCACGTAGACGGAATGCCCAGCTCTGGTTATAGTTACATTAAATATTTGTCAGAAAAACTCTAAAAGGCTATAAATCTAAAACAATCAAATGATAAACAGTAAGTCTGTGGTAACTAAGCGTGACTTGTTGTGTCGCATGACGACATATTCTTATATCGCTTCACTAAGTAGTTCACTGCACGTCGTTTGTAACCATGACACCTTATATGCCGGGACTCCCTTTCCACACAGAAGACATTATGAAGGACATTGGTGGGAGCCGGATAGTCAGTGCGTTCACGAATGCTCATTTAATTTCTTACTGTTAATTTGATTTACGTAAATAGGTAAGCGGACCGAGAAGTAATTCCAGTGTTGCATGTGCAATCTTGCATAAATTCACAAGTTGGTTTTACCAAACATTTATTCTACATTTACTTGAAGAATGAGGTCCTGTAAAATTTCTAAACTGTTTAACACCACCGCAGTCCGGTCCTTTTTTCTCTTGGTCTCTGTTCTGGCCAGAGACGTCACATGGGAGGGATTAGGGTGCAGCAGGGATTGGGCATGGTTGCTTTGACATCAGATATAGTCCATGCCTGTGGCGGGCTCAGATTTGGGAGCAAAACGGGACTAATGAGGAATAGCAGCCATCTTGTGCTAATGGCTCTGTGGTGTCCCTCTCCTGCAGGTCTCACCATCATGACATCATTACTCTAAGAGGCACGTGTCACAATGGCTTCTTTAAGCAATCCTTTAAGTAATTTGTTGTCGTAGCAGAAATCAGACCACTTTTATCAATCAACAATCAACAAATACTAACATCAATGAATTAATTCAGATGTTCATTATGGTGATGTGTAGTTTTACTTTGTCATTCCAGAGTTGCCTGTTGGTTTCAATTATGTCCATAAGACTCACTTAGTTTCCCTTGGACACTGTTTTTGGGGCCTGGATTTGTGAGTACCAGCAGAGTACATCAAGCAAAGACAAGCACTCTAAGAGATATTTGTACATGCTTTGTGTCTTACACAGTCCGGGTATTCAGGGGGTTTTGTTATCTTGGATCGCCGTCATGCAGTCGTTCACACCAGCCCTGTGCGAGATTTTTTGGAACCTCCCGGACATCACTGCACGCACATATGGTACTATCAAGCACACATGCAGAGATGTTTAATATGCCAGAGTGTGTCTAAACTGGAATGTGAAAATGGGGTCAGAATTAAGTTAACGGTTTCTCCCAGAATCAGCCAACGGACTCCATAACAAGACATGAATTTTGTCACCTTTGTCTCTCTCTTCTATGCTCCATCTTCTGGCCAAAAGATGAGCATGCATTCCTTCATTGTCATGTTGTTTCAAGATTTCCCCTTTATTTTCATGAAAACAGAGTACGTTAATGAATAAAAAGTATTTTATAACAAGAGGACTGAGACACCATTATGGAGCTTTCGTACAGTAACATTCAAATATGATGATTTGGAGTATTCCAGCAATCCTGTTACTTTGAAATAATTTAGTTGTTTTGATGCATTTTTCCCTTCGTCAGGTCGTGCATTTTGTTTAGCTTCAGTTGAGTGTCACTTATATAGAAGAAAAAATAGTGGACCACCAACTACTTACAGTAAGTTGGCCACATGCTACACTCAGAGTACCGCCTTGTTTTTGTTTTCTAATACAATTGCATATAAGTGCAAGAGAAATGTCATTGAAATGTCAATCATATGAAAATGCAGTGGTGTGAAATTAGGGCCATCATGGCCTTCTCTGCTGGCATTATCAGAAGCAAGTTACATCATAAATTCTAACATTTGTTTCACAAAACTGTATTGATTTACTCCAAAGGGTCCATTCCCTTCATTTTGTCGCATTTCTGATGGCTGTACTGCCTCCAGTACATATGTGTGGACGTTGGATTTTTTTGTCCAATCAGATTTTCAGCGTCTGCGTTCTTCCATTTCAATCAAATCTGCCCAAGGATTTCAGATAGAGTAGCGCTGCCATTGTACCATTCTGGTAGCCGTTTTTACTCTGTGGAACAAGGACCAAAGCGACAATAATGGAGACCGTGAAACATTGCCTGCTAGATCAAATGGACCTAGATGGCCAGATGATGCATTTAATAGTATTGCAAAATCGATGAAGACGACGGCGTAGGTGGTATGTGAAGCCACTTAATGAAAGTCATTCAAGCAAGCTGAGTACATCGTCACTGCATGTGACTAAGCGGACCAATCACGAGAGATGATGCGCACGGCATCTCGCAAGACAGAATAGATATGCGTTACTGAGAGGACTGGAGGAGGAAGAGTGATGCTACTGGGAGAAGAGATAGCGAGGGTGGAAGCCTTTGAACACCTAAGGTCAACAGTCCAGAGCAACAGCAAGTGTGGTAAGGTGGTGAAGAAAAAGATCCAAGCAGGATGGAGGGAAGTGTCAGGGTTATGTGATAGAAGAGTCTCTACAGAATGAAGGGGTAAGCATTGACACTATGTGTTGTTTGATGTGTTGATGTTCTAACAACACATCCCTACTATTGTCAGAGGATTACGATGTACCTTTTCTTTGAAAGCCCACCATACTAACTGACAAACCACAATGTTCCCTCAAACATGGTTTATTCAGCACTTCTAGAGAAGCAGACTCATCAAATAAGAGCAGATGCCAAACAAACACGTTTATCAGTGCTTATGGTCAACACAGAGCCAAAAAGGCAGCTCAGCCACATTTGCCTCCAGTCCGAGCGCTTGTAAGCCGACCCTCGCAGTCTAAGCACATCCTCTGTGCTGGGTTCCCTTATTGCCAGGCACACACACAATACACACAAACTTGTACATGCACACACTCAAATTCCTCCGCAGGCTCTACAAGGGGCAGGCTCAGAGTGTGCTGGAAGCTTGGAACTGTTCTTCAGTGAGAGTATCTCTCACTCCCTGCAGTTGTTAAAGAGAGCAGAAGGGGGAAAGCAGAAAGGTGACCAGGGGAGGTCTCACCGCACCATCCCAGATTACCCAGCACCTATTTTAAAAGCGTTGAGTGACTGATGCACTCTTTGCTGCTGACGTTGCCTTACTTGGAAGAATATTAAAACAACCAAGTTGTCACCCTGCATGAGATGTGCAAAACTTTTCCGGACTGCACCGAAACTTAAAGTAGGTAGATCAGAACAACAAGGACAGCAGTGGCTTTCAATGGTGGCCCGCCAATGTAAAGATGGACTGCATATATTTGAGACCAGCAATGTTCTTGACAGCCTCTTGATGCACATCCGAAGACAACGTCCAGCCAAAACGCCGACTAAACAAAAGAAGATAAAGGAGTCCCATTTCCTGCACCGCTGACATGATGCCGTGCTACGCTTTTGTGTATCACTTGCTGTCTTTGGCAGCTATCGGAGTGATTGTGAGCTGCGGAGGAGGCGAGCAGAGGAAAGGGGCCGAGAGTACCGGCGGCAGCAACAACGGAGGAAGTGGCAGCAGACGGTTCCATAAGATCCAGCATGGCCAGTGCACCTACACCTTCATCCTACCCGAAGGAGGGGCAGCCGGGGAGGGTTCCTGCAGGGAGGCAAAAGGCGGAAGCCCGCAGTATAACGCCAATTCTCTCCAGAGAGATGCACCGCCACCTGAGCCAGACTTTCCAAAACAGAAGATCCAACAGCTTGAACACATTATGGAGAATTACACCCAGTGGCTACAGAAGGTGAGAAGGCACTCAGGTTAGGGGTAAAATCTTACATCACAGCTTGACTTTGCCACATGTCTGTAATACTGGACTAAAATAGAACAGCAGTGTTGGGAAAGAAACTGCATCACATCTTTAACAACCCTTGATGGATTTTGTTTGAAGTGTGTTTGCTGTAGAGTGTTTGTTGGGATGTTTGTGTTCCCCTGGGTGTGTGGTCTCTGCAGAGCGTCTGTTTGTGGCTTTGCCCAATTTTTTGTTTGGGTTTGTGGAATGAGGCTCTCTGGCTTACACCTAGCAGTGTTTGCTATTTTCCTCCAGTTTTCAAGAGTGTTTTGTGATGTGGGGTCAGTTTTAGTGTGAAAAGTCAACAGGGAGGACCTATTGCACAATGAGCTTAAGGATAGCAGGACAAGTCCAGTAATAGGGTCGGTTTAAGCAATAGCGAAGGTACTTGGAAATACATGCCGAGTAAACACTGCTGCTATGGACTTGCAGGACATTTACTGTTGCTGGTTTTGTGGAACTATTGGATCAAGGCCATGACGGATGTGCCATGATAGTTATCTCGCATGTTAAAGATACAAAGTCACTACCACACAGCAATAAAAATATGAATTTGCTGATAGACAACACAGTTTTCACTTGTCGTTTATTTTTCTTACACAGACATTTTATTCTCTTATAATTCTCCGTGCCAGCAACTGCAACATCAGACGTCTTTGTTTTTGTTTTGTCAACAAGTGAATGATGAATTCAGTCAGTTCCACCGAGTCAGCCAGAGAGCAAAAGTAGTTATATGTCACTCACCCCGTTCTCTAGTGGGTTGTTGTCTCTTTAATGGCAGGAAGCAAGGGAGAGCCCCAAGAGACATTTGGAGTTGGAGAAGAGAGAGTATGAAAATGCTTCCTTTATTTATTCAAGACAAATATGTGTAAGTGTAACCCCACCCCAGACTGTCATTAGATAAAAGAAAAAGAATCTGATACATTATATTTTAAAGGTCGCAATATTGACGTTATTTAGCAAAATTTCAAATGTTCCAATGTTCACCTTTTTTTACTATGCTAAAGACCAGAACTAAGACCATTTTTTCCACTGTCGTGACTTAGCTTGCTATTGATACATTTCTACTAGTAAAACCTGATACTCTAGTACTCGTCAACTGGGGTTCTGCCTTGCCATGCCAATACAATAATGTACATGACTAGATCACTCAGATTTGGCATCATTACAACATTGTCCCATTTGAGGATGCACGACAAAAAAGTCTAAAATAAACACACATGCTTTTGTTAGCTTGCTGTGCCTTAGACTTTATCCTGCAGTATTTTACTCCACAGTCTTCATTTTGCTGCAGTGACCACTTTTCGTGCTGCCCTCAATCTCCTCATGAGTAAAATATGTCCAACAGAAACATGCATGTGGCATGTTTTTCGTATGCTCCTATGGTATAGTTTTAAGGAGGAAAACTGATTTCAAAACTGTGTTTGTGAATTAAAACGGCCGAGCTGAGATGGTACTCGGCAGTGGTCTGCTGGTTTGCAAATCCCGGAGCTTTTCTGAAAATAGTTCACACTGTGATGTATGACCCAGCGTAACTGTATTTAACTCATTTGTTTTGTATTCCAGCTCAGTGACAACCTCTCCCAGCAGTTACACACAAATCATAGAGGGACAATGTGTATTTATTTTTTCAGGCATTTTTCCATACTAGTGTGGACAAGATGCAAACCGTTACCATCCTGACAATAACGATATACGTTGATGTTAATACAATAAGCAAACACTGAAAAGCGTCATTTTAACAAAAGCACTAGCAAGATCCAAAATGGTTAGTTGCTTAAAGCCAGTGTTTGTTTTTTCTGCAAAACAAGAGATAGTAATGTAACATGAGGCTAATGTGTGCGCAGATAAGACCTCATGGATTTGATAGATGACAAAGGAACTAAGGAATTCATCAACTTCGGTCTATTTGCTAGCAACCACAATGTTGTCGCAAAACTGCCTGAGCTACACGGCAGAGTGCCTGCTTTCCGTTTTCTCTTGAATTTGTTTTTCACTGTCCATAGTAGAGGGAATAGCAATTTTTCACAATGTTACCACACGAGTATTGGTCATAGTGTGTCATAGTGGGATATTGGTTGAATTTGTAATCCGGGAAGTAGAGTGAGAGGTCAGTCATGCCTCCAACAAATGTGTTTGTGGTAACACCACAAATACTGTATTTCCAAACACCATGGATTGTGTTGAAGGGCATATCAAGAAGTGCAACATTTGGACAATAGTCTCTAGTCTAGTACATGGCAGTTCTCATTTGCATAATTTATGGAATCTCTTGAAATTTCACATCACAATAGCGCAATTGGTGACCCGATTAAAAAACTGTTGATCGGGGTTTGCACGAGTTCTCAGTTTGACACATCAGTTTCCAATCCTGTGTGTTTATGCAAAAGCTGACTGCGTGTTAAGAAAGGCCAGAGGTGAAATAACACCAGCTTTATCTCTTTGTGGTGAACCCCATTATTCCAAGATAGTCTAAGTGATACTATGAAAACAGAAAGGCGGTGTTGGGCTAATGACAGATTGACTGATGAGACCATTAGAGGATAAATCCTCAGATACAAAAAAATGGAAGCATATGAGGATATTTGCTACCATAACTCTCTAGTTTAGTTGCTAAAAGTGCATTAGCGCAAATGTCAATCATCATTTCATTAGTGCATATAGCTGATGAAAAAAATCATAATAAAACATTTTTTCAGTGGTAAAGAGACCAAACTGTAGAAATCTTGCAACATAGACATTTTTATGCCGTGGTACCCAGATAGCGAAAGATGTTAAATCAATGTTGAATTAGGGTTAAGAAAGTTGATTTTTGGTTTTAGTTGAAGACTGATTTTTAATCAATGTTGGTTCAACAACATTTTGTCAGCATTGAAGTTTGTGATTCAAAGATGCTGTTCAATCTACATTGTATTTTGGTTGAATTAAAACATTTGAAAGGTCAATGTTTGATTAACGTTGAATCTCTGTTGTCTACGTTTGCCCTTCTCTATTTTTCTACTTCAGCGGAGGGAGGTGGGAAGGGGGCATATTCTGAGGGGGACAGGCCTTTTTCAACCGCAAAAAGTGTGTGTACTGTATCTCTCTCACGCTCTCACTCGCTCTCGCTCTCCATTATATATACCGGAATATTTTTTTTTAACCATTTTTTTCTGACTGATTTTTTTTTGTTGCCCTGAGAACACTGGTGTCGGTCCTGATTCATGAAACGTTTTCATTTCTTAGGCATTTCCACACAGTATTTTGATCTCTTCGAATACATTTTTGAATATTAAACATGTTTTCTGTCATAGGGTTTTCATATATTTGGGTAAGGGAAAAGCTAATATTTTGTAGTGGACTAAGCCAATGTTTTTGTTACAGTGGGGTGGCATGGATCAGTGGTAGAGTGGTCGTTTCCCAACCCGGTGGTGGTGGGTTCGATCCCTGGCCATGGTGACCATGTCGAAGTATCCTTGAGCAAGATACTGAACCCCTAGTTGCTCCTGATGCTGCGTCATCAGTAGGTAGATGAGGTACAGTGTAAAGCGCTTTGAGTACCCAAGGTAGAGAAGTGCTATATAAGTGACAGCCCATTTACAGTATTTTAATTCCCATTTAGATGATGGTTGAATCAACATTGATGTTGTGTGATTTATGGTTGAAAAGCAAACGTTGACCGAACATTTTATCAACCTTGCGCTTTCTGTATAATTTCTACTTTAGGTTTCAACGTAGATTCAACAATTAAGCCGAACCATATTGCAACATTGATTCACCCACATTTTGCTATTTGGGTAATTATGCCTGCATTTATTTACACATAATGACATTATAATTATAATTTATTGTTAACATTTCCAATCATATACCGGTACTATGTTGGCTTATCTGTTGGATTTTGAATTAACAAAGCTATCCTCTATCATTCAATTTAGTGCAACGTTTGGTGAATAATACACAAGAAATGAATGAAAATTACCATGCACAAATTTTAACTGACAACATTTTGGTCATTTTTTTGGCAGGGCAAATTCACTTCAATTTCATTAATGTAGTGCCACAACACAGCAGAAGTTGTCTCTGGGTGCTTTCGATATGGAGAAAGTCAAAGACCACACTCATCACTTAAGGCAAACGTCTTTTGGAGCAAAACATTTCAAAATGTTGAAACCGATTGTCTGTGAAAAAGGGTGTTAAATGTTAAATCTGGGCATGCGGGAATACCTCACGACCGAACCAATAATGGCTGACCACAATATCAACGTAGTGTTTATTTTTATTCTGTACGTGAATGTGTAAAACATGTAAAGCCCATTGCTATCAACTGTAGTCATTTGCTGTCCTGTTTGTGTAGTCTTTAACTTTTCAATTTAACAAGACTACGTACGGGGGTACATCAGGATGCAGTTAACATTTTTCATCTGACAGAAGATTAAGGGCCCTGTCAGCCTATCTATCTTAAACACCACAGTATTTTTACTGCTTGACTTGGAGAACAATTGCACTAATGTGACTCCAACCAGCCCTGATGAAAGAGATGAACAAAGGAGCCCGTTCCAGATAGTTGCCTCGTGCCAGGGTTCTCGGTTCACTGTGTGGGGTACAGAGAGAAACCGAGAGAGAGAGAGAGAGTGTGTGATGCAGCAAACAGCTGTCGAGGGAGCATTTTAAGTTCGATCTTCCCTTCCTCAATGCAGGGGAGAATATATGGACCCTGATAACATTCCTGACCAGTCAAAAGGTGGCGTGTGTTTGTCCAAGGATTACTTCCCCAGCCTGCCCACCAGGGAAGAATCGCAGACAAGCTTCACTCTGATCTCAGAAGGCACGGGCGACAGGAAACAAGCTGCTCCAATCTTTTAATAATAATAATAATGATGATCATAATAATAATAATAACTAATAAACGGTTTGACAGTAGTTTAGCAATTTCTTAGATTTCTTTACAAAAATACATCTGCTAGATACAATTATTTTTGCCTTTTTGTTTTCCGAGCTTTTCATGGACGATAAGTGTTTTTTTTGTTCAAGACAATAATGCTCGATCATCAAGGCACTAAAGATATGGATGGCCATAAAAATATAATGTGATCACATTCACATTACAGTCACTTATTTGACTAACAATGTAAAATATTGCTTTGAACGCCTTCTAAAACAATAAAAACAAAAGTTAAGCAACCACTCGGTACACTTTTTAAAATCACAGATGTCGACTACCCTTCTAACATTTCAGCGATAATGAAAATTTGGCAAAGGTGGTCAATTAGCAAGCCAAGCTTTGTCTCAGCACTCGGGAGTGAAAGTAATAGATCTCAGTTAAAAGTAGCTCAGACCAGGGTTTCTTGAGAAGGACAGTCTGTGCCAAGTTAAGCTGTTGCACAAAGAGAGGGGAGGGAAAGGGCAAGAGGGCAGCATCTTATCCCTGTGAAATTCCCATCATTCTGCCTCTCAACGAGCATGATGCGCTGCATAAACAGTCATTTAAAATTTACACTGAAACATGGACATCAGCTTGTTTGTCTTCTTTAGTGAGCGCTCATGCAACAAAGGGTGAATATGTTACTTTACTTAATGCTATCAGAGGGCCACACAGTATGGCTACAGAACCAAGAAGGAACCTTTCCAGATTAGGGACAACTTCCTCTACTGTAGTTTATTTTCAGTAAAGATGTGGGCCAAAAATAACAATTGGATTATTCCGATAGACAAGGACATTCTCAGAGGAATAAAAAGCTCTTCCTTCCTGACCCGACAAACAACTCATAGAAAGGACACCATGGAAATGACAGAAGCACGCTATACACACTATATAAAAACATCTTCTAGAAAATAAGCTTTGGTTGCACTCGTGCAATGATTAGTGCAACTTTATGGCCAAATGACAATATACATGGAGCAGAAACAATGAATTGATCATGTTTTTTTGAGATGGGAGTCATTTTGTACACTTGACAATATGTCTAGGTATTGCTCAGTAAATCATCCGGCCGGCTTTTGGCTTCGCAACACGGTTTACATTTTGAAGCTGTAAAGAAAGCATGAGGTTTGCTTTCTATGCGTCAATATACGGAATCACTCTCTTGGGGGTGCCCTTTATGGGATTTATTTTCTTTTAACAACTGGGTTGTTCATTTCCCTAAACGCGAGCAGAATTTATATCTCTCCTGAAAACATGGCTTGGAGCTTGGCACCAGGTGAAATGCTGGCTGAATAAAGTGACAATTTGCTCTTTAGTTATTGGTTTGTATTCACATTTACCCTCAAAAATTTCAGAAAACTTCAGTCTGTAAAGAGAAACGTTTCTCAAATTTATAAAATAAATTATGGGTACTGCTGGATCTGTGTGGACAGAAAAGGTCAAACACAAGACTCTGGTCAGCAGCAGTACTTGAAGACCCGTTCAACTAACCGCACAAGTTGACCCATCGTTCACATTTATCCCTCTGAGTTTTTGGTTTCGGGAAACGAATGAATTATACATTCTTCATATGTGGACGGTCGTAGTGTCTGGAGTCGTTTCTGCAAGTCCCATAGCAGCAGTTTACTCGGCATGTTTTTTTTCTGAGATAATTGGCAGAAAACAAGCAGTAAGTACTAACACGAGTCATCTGCGAGCGCTTCTTTAGTTGTCTAGGTTGACCCTTTTCTGCATGATGTGGCGTCACACGGTCTAAAAGGAGCATTTGTGCGACACTCTATTAGGACCCCTTAGCTGACCAAAAACATGCCTTATGTAAAACACACGAATCAAGCAGCAAACTTACCTGCATCAAACGAAACAATAATCATCAATTATAGACGATTACATAGACGGGTGAAAATCCACTTCCGCTTATGCTTAGTCCGTTTCCCGTTTATCGCCTGCAAAATGGGCGTCCGTCATAGCTGGATAGACAGATCTGTCCGACGGCTAGGCAGAATGCCCAGCTCTGATATTAACTTAGCCGCAGAGTTTATCTGTGCTTTCCTTTCTATTTCTATTTCTATTTCAGATAACGCCCACCAAACTGACAGATTTTGCTTGGGCGATAGGCCTGGCCAGCTTTCAGGCCAGTCTACTCACACTCCCTTACTACCTCCCTGAAAAAGACATAGCTTGAACGTCAGCATATGTTCCTCCAAAACATTTCAGCCTCAATAGTGCCTTCACAGATATACAAGTTGCCCATGCTACGGGTACTAACAAACCACCATATCATCATAGATGTAGTCTTTTGAACTTTGCGTTGGTTGCAATTCGGATGGTCCTTTCCCTTTTTGGCCAGGAGGACACAACATCCATGATTTCCAAAAACAATTTTAAATGTGGACTCGTCAGACCACAGCACAATTTTCCACATTGCGTTAGTCCATCTCAGATTAGATCAGGCACAGAGAAACTGGCAGTGTTTCTAAATGTTGTTGATATACAATGCTTTTGCTTTGCATGGTAGAGGTTTAACTTGGATTTGTGGATTGTGTTAATTGACAATGTTTTTTTCAATTTCTCCTGAGCCCATATGTCAATATCCTTAATGATGATGGTTTTTAATGCATTGCCGCCTAAGGGATCGAAAGTTACGGGTATCCGTTGTTGGTTTTCAACTTTGCCGCTTACATGTAGAGATTTCACCGGATGATATTTATGGACCGTCGATTATGAAATCCCTAAATTCCTTGCAATTGTACAATGAGAAACATTGTTCTTAAACTGTCTGATATTTGATCACTCAATTGTTCACAAAGTGCCCCATCCTTGCTTGTGAATAACTAAGCCATTCGGGGGTTTTCCTTTTATACCCAATCATGACTCTCACCTGTTTCCAATGATCTTGTTCACCTGTGGAATGTTCCAAACAGGTGTTTTTCGATTTTTCCACAACTTCCCCAGTCGTTTGTTGCCCCTGCCCCAGCTTTTTTGGCGAGTGTTGGAAGACATCAAATTGAAAATGAGAGAATATTTGCAAAACAATAAAAAAAAAAAAAAGATATTCATTTGTTTGAACATTAAATACCCTGTCGAATATAGTCTGAAAAGGACGTGCACGTCATTGTATTCTGTTTTGAATTTTCATATTACACAATGGCCCATTTTCATTGGAATTGGGGTTGTACGCATTTGTTTGGTCTTGGACGAGGTGTATTCTGGGCCAAGCTCTCTTTTTTGATACTGTGCAGCATGGAAAAAGATCAACAGTGAGCTGTTTTCATTTAGAAAGATATTTGATTGCGAATGGAATGACTCGATGCCTTATAACTGACAAACAATCCACGTTTCTGCAGGGAAACGTTTAAAATACAACAGGATTATAGGAATGATTTGCAATATTATATTTTACTCTACAGTTGTATTCATGTTTTTATTCTATTTTTAGTTATGTTTATTTTGTTTTATTTAATTTTTAGAAATGCCGATAATGAGAACAAAAGGCTCTTTCAAACGTTGACCATAATATTATTCTGGGCAGGCAAGTGGAAGTCATTTCATCCTGAGTGATAAGTTATAGTCCAGAGAGTTGCCAAACGCTCAAGGTTTGTGTGGCTCTATCTGCCACTGCTGCACCGCTGAGTGATTAGGAGCCAAATATGAGATAACATATCTTAGATAGAGCAAAACATTACAGTCAATCTAAGAGCACAGTGAGAGAGCAAGTAAAATGGTTTTATCAAAGCTTGCCGCAAATCACAACTATGAACTTTTTCCATCGCACAACTGGCTGTATTTTTCTTTTGGAATAAAAACAGAACAGACGATAGTATTACACTCCAATACCAGCTGCTGTTTATTTATTTTTCAGATTTACAGTTTTTGCATTGTTATTGCTTTTGGATACTTTTAATGTATATCCGTCAGGATGCCTCCACTATTTGAACCCAACAATGAGGTGTCCATTTTTTTTTTTTTACTTCCAGCAAAAGATAATATTGAGAAATGTTGCCTTTTATTGCAGTGTCTGGCAAGAAGGGTGATTTATTAGACTCCAGTGTGTTTTTCATTCATTGTTCGTGATTTCATGTTTATACTATTTTTACATTTACGGGAAGCACTTTTGTTTGAGTCCCTTGTATCTTACAATTGTCATTTCCAGTGAAGTAGAGAGAAAATTCCTCAAGCCTACCCGCGTATTGCCTCTGAGCCTGAACCTCCCCGCAGCGCCTCTTTAACTCTCCTCGACACATGTGCTCTGAGTAGATGTCTTTGTCTGTCAACACTGGACCTCTTTCCAGAGGCTCCATAGGAGAGAACCATTTCGCCTTCTTTTGGAGTTCATCCGGGTGGATTAAGAGTTGTTTTTACACAAAAGAATCACAATCAGATGGTTGAAAGAGGTGCTAAATTTTGAAAGAAAAGCTTGTGGAGTCAGTTCAAATTGTGTAAAATTGATGGCACGACTCTTGTAAAGACACAAAGCGAGACAGAGGGAGATATGGAGTGAGTGCATGATATTGGGTAAAAGATAAACTGTCTGGCTCCCCCACAGTGTGGACTGGATGGACTAGAAATGACTAATGGGTGTCTCGCTCGGTTTTGGTTGCAATCGTACTTGGGTTTCTTAAAGCAACACTGATATACAGTTGTTTCCTTTTTGCTTTTGGGCTCCCCCTACAACTATGAAATGTCGCTAAATCCATGCATGGCTAACTATCGGTGTCAATAGAAAAGCTGTCACAGAACATATCTTCTAAAATGTTATTGTTACTGTTCCCTAGAGCACAAAGCAAGTTTCATAAAGGCATAGAGAACCATCCGAAACCTTTGGGGTGAACTACACCAGTGGTGTCCACACTACAGCCAGAGGGCCATTTGCGGCACACCATCCATTTTTCAGTGGCACGCATGCGGCATATATTCAAAATGACATTTGACATGGCCACTACTACTAATAAATTGGTTCAAACACATTTTACGTTCAAAACTCAGTGGAAAATCAAGATTTATGAACATTAATAATCACCGACTTAAAAAAATGATTATCTTACTACAGTTTGCTACCGTTTTGGTTCTGAATGTGGAGTTTTGATCGCTGTTCAGTGCAGGAGTGGATCTAGTCTAGTGAGATACAGGGCCGAATCACCTCCAAAATCATGAAAATCGTAGCTAATAGTCTTTAACTATTTGAAAGCAATTATGGAGCAGTTTTTCAATATAGCTAGAAAATATAAACAATACATAATTCCTTGCTTGATTGATTTCAGTGTGTTTAATAAATTAAATTCAAAGAATTTCAAAGTGGCCCTCAAATGTTTGAACAACCTTGAAGTAGACTCACATTCAAAAGAGAGCCTCTCATGACATTTTAATCAAATGGTACACTATCAGAAAGTATAATTAAAGTAGTACCAGTCCACGGTGTTCCCTGCCTCTCGCCATACGTCACTGGGGTAGGCCCTAATTGAAAATTGACCCTGAGCAGGGTAAGCAATAGAAAATGGACGGGTAGATGGATCCCTATGCTGCATTGAGAGATATTCAAATATTCCACAGTCATTTGTTTTAACATAGCAAAAATAACTCAGGCCATGAAACACTACTGTAACAATTGAAAAACAGAAACAGACTGATTATGCTTTCCATGTTGATTACCACACCATAATAATAGGCTTTTTTTTTTTTTTTTTTACAGTAGCCAACATATTAAAAAGTGTTTCTCTATCCCTGCCAGACAGCTTACAGGAATTTCCTCATAAATCTGTCAGTGATCAAATGAGGTGAGCGTTGCCTCTGGTCTTGTCTTTTACACCTGCAAAACAAATGGTTTCTTGATGTTTATTTAACATGACATGTCTGCAGCTCAGCCAGAAGGGAGAGCGTAATCCTTGTGTAAATCGTAGCGTGTGTGCGTGTGAGTCCATGTCACACTTCTGTCCATTTGAGCATATGTGGATATGGAGGACTGTTTGACATATGTGAGTCTGTGTTTGGATAAATTAATCTTCAGCTTAAGTGATGGCCTGTTCAGCATCAAAAAGGATGCTCTTCTTAGTGTTACGTTAGTAACAAACTTTAAAGAGACTGTGACAATTTGCTTGTGGCTGTCAAACGGTTTATAGCTACATGATGAAATGGAAGGGTTTTCAAGAAAGGAAGCAGTGGGAATGAGACAGAGACATTATATAATTGTCACACACACACACATGTATATATATATATATATATATATATATATATATATATATATATATATATTTTGCCCTTGCAATACGGTGGGCGACTGGTTAGCACGTCCGCCTCACAGTTCAGAGGTCGTGGGTTCGATCCCGGCTCCGGCCTCCCTGTGTGGAGTTTGCATGTTCTTCCCGTGCCTGCGTGGGTTTTCTCCGGGTACTCCGGTTTCCTCCCACATTCCAAAAACATGCATGGCAGGTTAATTGGACACTCTAAATTGGCCTTAGGTGTGATTGTGAGTGTGTGTGATTGTTTGTCTCTGCGTGCCCTGCGATTGGCTGGCAACCAATTCAGGGTGTCCCCCGCCTATTGCCCGAAGACAGCTGAGATAGGCCCCAGCACACCCGCGACCCTTGTGAGGACAAGCGGTATAGATAATGGATGGATGGAAGGGTGTGTATATCTCTACAAAAGACGATTCGGTTCGATTTGAAAGTGGAATAATTCGATTCAACTCAGTGGGATTACGATTCGATTTCATATGTTGCGACTCAATTCGAGACGGTTTTGTGCTGTAATTTTACATACATATGAATGAACTTGTCAGTACCGTAAATGGACCATTTGCTCCTAAGATATTTCGCTCCAATAAAATATGTTTTGATACTTATCTCGATATATTGAGAGTTAAGAGTAACAAGTCTGTTCGGCTCAATATGATGCCCTCACATCTTTTAAATCAAAAAATAATTTGACTGTTCAAACCGTTTTTTGTTACACCCTTAATTTTGGGAGAATATGCTAATTTTAAATATTTTCTACAAAACATATAAATCAGCGTAAATCTTAACTCTTGATCCTAATTGGCTCTTTTTGTTTGGTTCATTTTCTTTGACTTTTGTCATTGTGCATATCATCCAAGGCATGCTCATCCAAAGAATTCTAAAAATAATAAATAAATAAACATAAGTCCTTATGACCCCAAACACTTGAGTTAAACGCTTCTACTGTCTGATGTGCTGTTTTAAAACCAATTTTTCCTCCAATGATTTAAAACTTGCAGAATGTAAAATTATTTTTGATTTCCATATAAAAGCCAAACACAGTTTACCACATCATCCAGCGATATTCAGCCCAAATTACATCATAATTAATCAATTCATTGTTATTCCCATTCCTAATAAAGACACAGTATATATATTCTGTACGGGTGTCCCCTCTTTAGGACAAAGTTAATCCTATGTTGTCGATGTAACCCAAATTTTCCGAAGGTACCATATCAATAACTAACGCAATTACGGTAGTAACTGAGCATGCATTCTTGATATCGTATTTTTACACAGCGAGCCACCAACGTGAACGTGGACTGCATTTGCATCAATCGTAAGTTGAAGGTCAGACAGCTGCAAGTGTTTCAAATCCTGAAGCTCGACAGTAACACAATCGTGGCCATGCATGAGCTGCACATTATCGTTAACAGCGGCATCTATTATCCTTTTCTACTGGCATAGTTGAACCCCAGGTCACTCTAAAGCAGTTCCATGTGGAGATGTTAGTCAGGCTACTGCACCTCGCCTTTCTATTCATCTTGTCTGTTTAGTCTTGAGTTGCGCGTCATTTAGAGGAAATTCAGCCATAAGGGATGACACGTTTCGTATAATTTTTAAGTGCCGTCGTTGGTACTGTATTTGTACTGCTTAGGCCATGGTTCTTCCTTAAGCAAGAAATGGCTTGTGAGTAACAGTCTGGTATCCCTGTGCTAACCTATGATTCTGCTGAGCTCAGTAAAACAGACATTGTAAGAGAGATATATTATACAGATAGGCAAGGGGAGAAAGTGAGAAAACATGGGCTTAAATTACAGCTCAATTTGGAGATATCTCCTTTTGTGATTGTACGCAACGGCAAAGATGGGTCTATAAATCCTGGAAACCATGCTAAATAGGATGTTAGGATGAAAACTAAACACAAACGTGACAGTGTAGGAAACAGTCACCACTATTAAATGACCATTCATTTTGATTAGAGGAGACACCCAGCTTGATAGATTGTGTTGCATCGCACACGCAGACACTGTACTTGCGTGAAAGGAGCTAACCCCAGAAATTTACTTATGTGGGCCAGCCAAATAGAGAAATGTCCACACAGTAAAGGTGGGATGAAAGAAAGACAAGAACACACACGCACACATGCACAGAACCCTACAACCAAGTTTCGAAGAAGTTGCACTGTTTGGGTCATGACTGTGACCTTTGGCATCTATTTCTACATTTCTGGGCAGAAGAATGTTCTCAGATATTAAGGGTGTCCATGGGAATGCTTTGTGAAATGTATTTGGAAGTCTGAAATTCTGCACTGTAATCAGGAGATAAGTACATCATCTGAATGATATAGCTTTTATATGCGCATTTGTCCGCGGGCAACTGTCGTTGTCTCCACTAAATGACACAAGCAAGCCATAATCAGGCGCATTCCTGACCCAATGTGTCCCACAGGAAAGATTCCCATACGGAGTCACACATCTAAATCTTTCTTAAGCTTCCCCGCTCACTATTACCATTTCTAGATGAAGAAATTGGTCTAAGTTTGTTGTTGTTTTGTTTTGAATACATTCCCATGTCTTGGGCTCATCCTGTCCCATATGCTGATACAAAGTATAGAGAGCCGGAATGTAACCGGATAATATGGGAAAATATACTTGTGTGGAATATATCTTATTCCCGCTGTTTATTTGAATTTATATTTATTACTTGACATATATAGAATTGAACTATTTCAACTTAACAATTTATTTAGTTTACAATAAAGATGCTTGATAATCTTGTCAGGCCATACTGTATATATTCACACACAAGCCTGAAAACTATTGCTTTTTCATCACTATACATGTTTTAAAATAGCGGTGTTGGAATTTTTAACATCTGTAAAATCATGTATAATAGACCTGATGGTAAACATTGAAAGATTCAAATAAGCATTACATCACCAGAATACATAATAGACTAACGATATATAATTTGTGCTGTAAATGTGTTTGAATTTGTGCTATGCTTCCCTCCATCCTTGCTTGAATGGATTCCAACTGGTCAAGGCAGATGGTCACCCCAACATGCACTTTTGCAATTATAAGTTTAATTTTATTCGAGTTAATGGGTGGAAATGAACAAAGATGACAATATTGGATCCTAACAGTCTTGTGTTTGTTTTTCCGGATGCCAATTGCCCTCTCTGCCTCTGAAGAGATGATAAGACATGGTCTAGACCACCCGGTTCGCAGCATGCTGCTGCTCCTATTACCTATAACACCCAGTTCAGGGTTTAAACTACAAATTTGGGCACATAATACACACAGGGGACATCTTCTCCCTTCTTATTTTTGTATTTCTGTTGCCCCTTTTTGACATTCTATGACAAACAAAAACGTGGTTGAGTCAACGACTGGCATTTGGCCACAGGGGCAAAAGGTCACACAAGTCAACTGTGGGTTCAGACTAAGTTGTTACTCACCTAATCTTGACAGTGTTCAAGATGGAGAGTTTTAAAACTGGCTTTAAAAACAAACACCATGTAAGGCAGCTTCCAAAGGCATGTACATAATGTGACCATATCAGTCTAATATGTGACTCAATGAGTGAAGGTCGGATCAAACCTTAGAGTTACCGTATTTTCTGGACTATAAGGCACACTTAAGATCATTTAATTTTCTAAAAAATTCAGAGTGCGCATCGCACGGATGTGAAATTGAAGTTGAATAAAGTTTGACTCATTTGCTCTATTGGTTTGTTTCCCTTAATATGCCTTATAACCTGCTGTGCCTTTAATATGGAAATTTCCCAAAATAAACGGTGCACCTCGTAGTCCCAAAAATACGGTACTCAATTTACTCAGTTTACACTGAAGGGGTGTCAAATTTACTTGGGATTGTCAGGAAACTATAAGAGGGCACATGGGTAGTCTATGACGCTACGTAGATCCACAGTGCAGTTTGGAAAAAAAAAAAGACAAATATCAGAATAAGCTGCAATATGAACTATTACACCATGACACAGCTATGGAAAAAAGTAAGAGACCACTGCAAAATTGACTGATTATCTGATTTGGATATTTTTTGGTAAACTTATGAGTAAAATTGTTCTAGTTCCTTTTATGCTTCAAACTACTGACAATCTACCTCCCGAATTCCATATACAGTAGTTATTTTGTAGTTATTTATTTTTTTCTGGAATATTATTTTATTTTCCAGGGCAACAAAAAAGTTGGACATGTTGCTTAATGGAGATGGGGAACAGAGCATGCCGACTTGATTTGTATCACTGGCCGAGAGTGACAAAGCTGTAAGTGTCGTATAACGGCAATATTGACATTATTTGAAAACAGCTTCAACAAACATTGGAAAATTGGAAGTAAGGGAGATGTGGGAGGTGACACAAGAGTAATGTATCCGCTTTTCATTCATCTTGCCCATGAAGTAAGGTAGGGAATTTCCAGAATCAGAAAAAGATGAAGCAGGAATGTCAACAAAAGAGGAATTTACTAATTGGTAGGGCGAAGAATTTCAGCTTGCAAACCTGTAATCTTACTAGACAGAAGCAGTAGACTCAGTCAGATAAGGAGGTGAGAGGAACCACATAGTACGTATATAATCGGTTTGTTGAATGTAATGTTGCGTGACCGTTGGACTAATGGTCATCGTACCATATTATCCTGACTCTGTTCTCAAAATTCAAGTCCTAGTACTAACTGTTCCACTACAGAAAGGTAACCAGATGTCCTTGTTTGTTCATGTGTCTACTTACAGGGAAGCACATTTCCCTATTTCAGTCATGTATTCTCTTGCTACACTGTGGCTCGCATTGCTGTTTGAGTCCTGATGTCACTCGGCGTGTGTATGTAAAAAAGTGCTATGGCATCATCACTTAAAAACACGCACCAAAGCGGTGATTTATTAAGATCACATTTGGCAGGAGAATGTTTAAACTGCATGGTTGAAAAATGTTAAGATTAACCTTCATTTATAGTGGCTGGGTATTCCTACAACAGCATATGAAAGCTGCTTACACCACTGCATGGATTAAAAAAATGTGGTGGCGTTTACCAAACGGTACTTCTTCTGACCAGTGGTGTGTGATACAAAAAGGGGTGCTGATTTGAGTCTGGGTGGTGGAGTGTACTCCCATTTGGAATCGTTTCTTGCTCAAGAAATACGTCACAGAAAATGGGTCAGCCCACGGTAACACCATCATCATTCCAAACGCATACGCATCCATAAGCAAGAGACGTAACAGATCCCGAGTAGTAAGTGTTTTGTACAGTCCAGAGCTACCATTTCCCAACTCTCACCGTTGTCTCTCAGCACCACCACTACTGCTGTTTAGAAAAAGATCAAGATCCCCTTTTGAAAGGGATGTTGCTCTAAAAGCCAAACGTCAGAGAAGTGGTAAACATTCACAGTAATCTGTAACAATGATAGCAGGGAGTAGTATCTTGAGAGATGATCTTGTTCTTGGCTCCCAAGTGAAAGCAATTTAGCAGTTCTGCTGTGATAATGTACAGCAAATGTATGGGGAAGCTCACGTGTCCTTTTTGTCTGTGATCTTCTCCTTGAAACTGTGCACGCATTACAGTACATTCGGTAATCTAAACACTTGTCCTTTTGCGATGACGGACAGCACGGTTGCTCTTAAAATCTGAGTGATCTGGATCTTGACATATGCTTTTATGTGCGACACGCATTGTTATTTATGTCATGGATAACTCAAAGCAGTTGTGTTTCAGGAGTTACCAGCCAATCTTTCCTCGTAAAATGTCTGTATGTAATATTGTATTGACATGGAACATTTGGACTGCTAGTGCAATGGCGTTTGCCTGTCAAGTTGCATCATTAAATGAAGTCACCTAAGTCCACATGTAACTTGGATGATCCAACCACATTACGCTTAAGACCTCAGTGTAAAGAAACACTTAAGGCAACACAAGCATGTCTTTCGTAGTGATTTTTGGAAAAGCAGACTCAGAATTTAGAAGTTTCTAAATACAGACCCTCCTGTTATTGCGCCTTCTGGAATGTCTCTTCTAAGTCTACTTTGTTTTTGAAACACCAAATGTATTTCTATTCTCAAGCAAGTGGTGTTTTATTTGAATTCCTCTCTTGCAACCTTCAACCACAGAAGGAAATGCCGACATATGTTCTACTTAAAGCCTTAAAGTGATTCTATGTAAGATGCAATAAAACACACGCTTGCTTTAATAGCTTGTACCTAGGAATCTTGGAAACCACATTAAACTGTCTGGTATAATCAATTTCACTTCATAAGAAGACTTAAAAAAAAACACAATGAGCCATCACTTATGATGCGTCATTTCTGTAGTCAGCAAGTATTTCCTACGAATGTTCCTGGCTCATTATGTTGACATTACATGCTGCCGCCACCACCGCCACGGAATATAGGGTTGGATTGTGGTCATTTAAGTGAATTGTGGCTTTGCAAGGAAGTTATGTTCGCAGGCACATTACTTTCCAACATACGGTACATGCCACAGATCATGTAATCACAGAATAAGCAGTCTGAAGAGGCATTTACCATCTGAAATCCAATTTGATGGCTTAAACGTTAATCAATGTTATAAATGTCACATCTCAGAAGAACATATGATGCACTCTCATTCATTGGGTTGGACTAGGAATGCATTTCTATATCTCAATAAAAGCTCTTTTTTCCCCAGGATTTTGGGCCGCACACACCTTTCATCCCCGGCCTTCATATTTGCATGAATGTGTTATGGCCACATTACACTTTTAATCCCTTCCAGATACATTTATTGAATGTAATCAATTCCTAACCAAAAATGTATCAAATTCGAGGGAATTAAAGCAGTGCCAGTGGGAAGATGTACCCCTAAAGGTACACATGTTTTCTTTTCCCTCGGTGTGTGACAAATGTGGTATTTCTCTTTTTGGCATTCATGCGTTATCTCGCTAACATTTCCGATAGTGGTTTCCGTTTGTTGCGAGTGACCACAAAAGCATGGTTCTGATCGTCGTCGATGCTGAGAACTGGTTAAGAAACAACACCCACATGATCCGATTTTACAGCTTCCAAATTGGCATATTTGGGTGACTGGGTGTGTTTGTGTAATTTTGTTTCCCCTTCGAACTTTGCGTTTATTACCACCACCACCAGTACATTCAGTCAGCAGCCTGTCACATTTCCCAAAAGACACATCAGAGCTGCTCATGTTTCAGTCAGCCATCTGTGCTTTCACTATCTTTTCTCTCAAGGTGACTTAAATTGTCTTATGCCTCATATGTTCCTCAACAGATGGACAAACCTCCAGTGTAAAGCTTTAGTTTTGAAAGGAGATTTAAAAACAACCTACACCATCCACAAAGTTCAGTGGTTTTATGTTTCACAATGGACTGAAATCATTTTTTAAACAAAGTAATACTATATGATTCTCTATAATGCGATGTAATCTTACTTTACAATAGCTATAATTCCAAATTAGTTTCACTGTCTATTTTTCAGCCAAGTCCACAGTGGACTGTTAGCTAATATCGGTGCAAGGTAAATAAGTCAGCGACTGTCCCACGACTGGAAAAAAAAAGCAGTGTTTAGGTTTGTCATCTCTGCCAAGTGAGGATATTACACAGACAAGTGAACACAACTGTAGAACTGCATGTTTTAGTTGGAAAGCAAATCTTTTCATCCCTATTACAACAATCCATCCATCTCATCCATTTATTTTATGGAGTGGGGTATGGGACCTATCCCAGGTGATTTTATTAAAAAAAAATCCTAAACCAGAGTGGTTTTTAAACCTTAAAATGAAACTACTGTGTAGGTACATCTTTATTTTATTTTGGATATTCTAATGTTAGGTACTGTGATGCACAATGATAGATGGGGTTTAACTGCTGAAGGATTGAAGCGGTAGGATGATTATGTTGTTGTTGTTGGGTTAACTTATGTGCTTTGAATGTTAAGGTGTTGTTGAACCAAATGCTTAGTCATTAACAGCATAAGAACTGGTGAGACCATTGTCAGTGCCATTTAACTCATTCAGTACCAGGTATTTTCAGAACCTCTTTTACCCTAACGTTTGAAGAAATTTGAAAAAAAATTATATGAATAACTTCCTCGGATTGAATGGCTGGATTGTGAAAAGATATATAAATATGTATTTGGGATTGAATAAATTAAGGTCTTGATGGTAAGGTGGTCAGAGTCGGTACTGGTGGGAGTAGAGAAGACCATGCATCTTCCCAAACCCAACCCAAATTAGAGAGATAGTTGAGAGGAATTACTGAAAAGTATACTATCTATGTATAGGGTAAATGGCAATGGTCCAAGGGTAGATCACTGTGGCACCCCATTTTTTATTATAAGTGAGTTGGTTGAATATCATAATCTTGCCTCAAAACATCCCATCTTCAGCATGCCACTAGAGATAATCATTGAGACTTCTGCATTCACTTTGGTTAGATTTTTAATTCATTCTCTATCATCTTTTATCCAGATTGAGAATTACATCAAAGAAAGCATGAAAACAGAGATGGCTCAACTGCAACAGAGGGCTGTGCACAACCACACAGCAGCCATGTTGGAAATGGGCATCAACCTTCTATCCCAAACTGCGGAACAAACACGGAAGCTGACTGATGTTGAGACACAGGTAATATTCTGTTTAAGTACGATGCATCCTGTATGGTCGTATGCCCAACCGTTCAATTAGTCCCCTTAATTTTAGAACAAGCCTGAGGAACACAAAAATATGCATTTAAAAAAATGTTTCTAATTACACTGATGGATTGGTGATGGTCTTATTGCTTCTGAATACCATTTGTGATTGCGTGTGTCCGGGTATTTCAGGTTTTGAATCAAACATCGAAACTTGAGATCCAGCTGCTGGAAAATTCTCTTTCTACGAACAAGTTGGAGAAGCAGCTAATGGTCCAGACCAATGAGATCAACAAACTCCATGACAAGAACAGGTAAATAACAAGCAAGGGTTTATGCAAACAAATCCAGCTACGTCATAAGGAAGGTTAATTAGTCAAATAAAATATTAAATCAGTTAGTTGACTTTTTGGCACAGCAAGCCTATTTTGATATGGTGAAGAGCTTTACAAGTTTATTAGGCCGTGACCAAAGTTGATTATTTGAATAGTTGAAAGTTACATCCTATAGATAGATAGATAGCTCGATAGATACAGTAGATAGATAGATATGATATATAGATATAAGATATATACAGACTTACATATACATGTATTCGTACGTATATGTATGTATACATACATATACTTATATGTACATATCCAGTCAAAAAATGTATCATGAAGAATTAAAAAAAACATATATACGTCACTCAATGCAATGTAAGTTGCATTTTTGGGTGTAATTTATTTTACAAAAACTGAGACCAAGAGGAAGCAAACTAGTTGCATGTATACATAAATATGCATATATATGTACATATGTATATTTCTTTACACTCACATATATGCATACATAAATAAACATATATATATGTGCATATGTACCTGTACATATGTATACGTACATATAGACATATGTCCATCCATTATCTCTTATCTTTTCCTCACAAGGGTCGCGGGAGTGCTGGAGCCTATCCCAGCTCTCAATGGGCAGTAGGCAGGGGACACCCCGAATTGGTTGCCAGCCAATCGCAGGGCACACAGAGACAAACAAACATTCACGCTCACAATCACACCTAGGGGCAATTTAGAGTGTCCAATCAACCTACCATGCATTTGGAATGTGGGAGGAAACCGGAGTACCCGGTGGAAACCCACGCAGGCACGGGGAAAACATGCAAACTCCGCACAGGAAGGCCGGGGCCGGATTCGAACGCACAACCGCTTCACCTCTGCATTGTGAGGCGGATATATATATATATATATATATATATATATATATATATATATATATATATATATATATATATATATATATATTATATGTTCATGTACAGTGTATGTATCTATACATATGCATACGTACATATACATATATATACACGCTCATATACTGTAAATATGCACATTCTCTCTTTTCATTTTGTCTTTTCCCCACAGCCTCCTGGAGCAGAAGATGTTAGAGATGGAGATGAGGCACCATGAAGAATTGGAGACTCAAAAGCAGGAGAAGGGAAGTCTTCAGGTTCTTGTTGGCAGGCAGAGTGGGGTTATCAAGGAGCTCGAAGCCCAGCTGAGCCGAGCCACGGGAAACAGCACTGCCCTGCAGAGACAGCAGCAGGAGATGATGGACACCGTCCACAACCTGCTCAATCTTTGCTCCAAAGATGGAGGTAGGTTAAATAGAGGGTAAAACTGTCAGTTTACCTGATATTACTGTTGAGATTTTCACATTTTTGGACTCGCTATTAGTTCAATTTACGCAGGGAATTTGGGATACCCAGAGGATTAGGCTGCGTGATTCCCATGATCTTTGCCTTTGCTTTGCTCTATCATGAGGTTGACTTTTTTTTTTTTTATAGAAGGCTGCCAAGTCATGCCATGAAATGTGCTTCAGATATCCCTAGTGTCCCAATATTGTCATTATGTTCTTCTTAAAGGAGGCATGGTATGCATTCCACTATTTAAAGCAATTCCCAGGTGTCCTTATTAAATGCCTCTAATAGTCATCAGTCAAAATACACAAATAATAAAGAATTGCAATAGGATTCACTTATCACTTATCATTATATTTTGTTCAAATCATTTGGATTTGGGCGGTTCTGTCTCTTAGAAATGCCTCCCTGGCAGAGACGGCTTTGCCAATCATTCAATTATGTGCCAGTTGTCAGATGATTATTCTAATGACAGTTTACACAATACTAATTGATGCCAACATCACAGTCATGCTTACCCTTTGCCTTTGACATGAATTAGTGTTGTCCAGAATCTCGTGACCCAACTATTTGTATACAAACAAAAAATAAAGCTTCCCATAATAGCTCCCTTTTAATACAAGACAGTGTTTACTTGTGAGGTAGTTGTTTACGAATTGTAAAGCTGAATCAAACAGTCACAACTGGAACTAAAGTAACTCCGGCCAACTGGCTGTCAGCATGCGAAAGCAGCCAATCAAAATCAGTCCACTACTGAACACTTCACCACTCTAAAAGGTTGCAGTGATGCTGACATTGGTGTGCTGACTTTATCCGCTTTGGGAACCACACTCCATTTGCTTTCCAGTCCATGTATTTGCACACGGTATTGACATATTGAATCCATCTTGTTCAAAACCGGCCAGTGCTCAACACGTGCATTGTTTACATGCTGCTTAAATCTCTACAGCTGCCCCTTAAGGAAGCAAACTAGTTGCAATATATTTCATGCCTCTTTTGTTACTAAATGTTACCTCTTGGTTTGCATTACATGCAAAATAAAAGTTCTTTACACTCACCTGTGATTACCCTAACCCAGGGCTCACCATCCTTTTTGAACCGAAAGCTGTAGTGCTTCTCGGGTACTGATTAATGTGAGAGACGACCAGTTCTATACACACTTCTGAAATAAGAAAAATGCTCAGACTACCTTTAATTATTTGTAATTACTAATGATATCCATCTGTGTGAAGACACTGGTCAAGTAAATGATCTCTCACAATAATTCTCAACAATGATTTAGCAAGGTAGGAACAAGGTCAAAATCAAAATAGAACACTTTATTTCTACAGTATAAATATGGGCAAGAATTTTCAATGTCCCAAAAGTCGTAATTTTAGAACAGGCCCACGAGTTACTCTTGTGATCCTTGGAGGCAGCCCTGTGGACACAATGTTGGTGACCTAACCCAAGTGAAGGCCAATTAGTCCTCATCAGACCACACTTTGTAAAAAAAAAAAAAAAAAGAAAAACTCTTTGACCGACTAAATCTTGAACCAATGTACCATGAACTTGTTTTGAAATACTTTATTTCTCTGGGCAGATGCTCCATCTTTATCATACAGATTTTCCAATCCTCCTGAAATTATGATGACATCATTCTGTAAATCTTACTCCATTGCAGGAAACACAGGGATATGGTGCCTGTAAAAATCTCAAGCATTGAAAGCAGCGTGAAGCGAGCAATGTGTTTCTTGTTTTAACCTGGCTGCTTCTGTTCAAGAGGCTCAGTGGCTTTCATAAACTATTGTGATACTCAATGTGCAACAATTGGTTTTCAAGCTTTATTTATAAAACAGCTGTGCATACTTTTGAAATAAATGTCAAACAAAATGCCATTTATGAAGACAAAGGATCATTTTATTCCTCTGAGTCTGACTCATCTGTGATAATGTAAACTCACAAATTTTACATTAAGCCCAACATGACCTTATTTTGATCAAATGCAGTTTATTTTTTCATCACAAACACAGAATTCTAAATGAGCAATTACAAAAGAATGTACGCATCATTGTACTAGTTGCATGTGTTTCAATAGAAGAATATTGACAGCATTTGTGAGCGTCCCGCGGTCATACTTCAAGAACCCTATCGTGCTTCTTGAGATGTTTCAACAAAAGACATTAGGTCGTCACATCATGAGCCGATAGCTGCCGAACATGATGAATACATGTTGCTTGCTTTTTTAATTTGAATGGGCCATGCAATATAAGGTGACGGGTGTACTGACCTTCTTGTAATCCATCCGTTTAGTCTGGATTTGTTTGTGTAACATTTAATTACCACAGTCCTTGGAGACCATCTTGGCTTTCTTTCTGAATATGTATTATCACAGTCTCTTAATGTAGCGCCAAATACAACACATACATAAATTGGTTTACTGGAACTGTCAAGTTGAATGAAATTCACCATGAATACATTTTTCATCATTCTTCCCTCGTCTCCCTTTCGGCGCCGCACGAATCCCCGTATCATGTTAGTGTCTCTCGTGGTGATTAGTGGCAGTCTCAACTAGACGCACTGGATGTGTAGTGTGGCCGCTGCTCTGTGGTGGGTCATTCCCTGCACTGTCGTGCGTTTCAGGGTTGAGGCGGGTGTGCGGGTTAGAGGTCACTCCTTTCCTAACCCCAGCCTGAATAAGTCAAACTGTAATAGTTCCTGAGGGATGGCCCGTCTGAATGAGTTGACGGGTGGGTGGATGGATCTCACTGTCATTTGACACACTGGCCTTGTTTTTCCACTGCATTTAAAAAAAACATACCTTTTGGTTTTTGGTTTTATCTCATTGTTTTGGCAGAAATGAAAGACATAGCCTACCATCAATTGCAAATGTTTGTCTGTTGTGAAAGCAGAGAAATTAGGCACGTATTACGCACCTCATGAGAACATTACATTTAGAAAATAGTTTTCTCTCACGAATGAATTGAAAATATCATCGGTTTACAACGATCCTGACATGCGGACTGGTTATTGATCAACTATGGTGCATGTTGACTTTTGGTACAAATTCAACATCCCATTTTTCATCCCACAAGGCATACAATCCAAAATGTATAGCATGAAGTCCAAGATACCTTTAGATGTGTTCCTTTAGTAATGATTTAATGACTATGTCAATTATGAATTAATTCAAATTCAAAGTTGAAAAAAAAACATGTGGTCATCTGCTCCTCCCCTGATTCCAAGAGACACTCTTTAAAATATAATACTTATATCTTTCTTGGCCCATGTGCCACCCCATGCAACAATTTGTGGAAATTATATTTACCGTTTGTGCATTACCCCACTGTTTAACGTGTTAAAATGCTTTGAACTAGGGGTGGTCTTTTGCATATTATTCTTGTGTGTGACTATATATTCCGTCCATTGTTTCTTACACTCAAGATCACGAGCATCAGCATTGTGCAAACTGCCACAATCATAAGAATATGTTAAAGTAGCTACTTTTTTGTAAAGGTCTCTGTTTTTGTGGTTACGGCAAATGTATACAAGTCAAGGGGATTATGTTTGTAATCACACTTTTATAAACTGTGGGCAGCGGTTTCTATTAACTGCTGCATATTGACATTAAATTGCTCTAGAAATCAAAAGCAATTTGGGGTTATTTTCCTAATAATACGCTGACTCATGTCTGCTAGTCATTTCATTTTTCACAACACTGATCTTGTACAGACTTTTTTTTCTCCTAGTAGTACATGTACAACTTTTCCATGTGTGTTTTCCAATATTGCAGTGAAAACAGATATTTTTGATGTGGCTAGATGAAGCAATTTGTTGCAATTGTATTCATTACCCGAAGCTCATTAGGGTGCAATGAGCCGCAGACTGCCATTAAAAGTAATTGACCACAGCTTTGGAACACTCTTTTAAAGTTGCTGGCTGCAAAATAAGAATTGGTTTTACAGTTTTCAGTTATCTCATGGAATTAGTGTTATTCATCATTTTTATTGCAGAAGGAATGAGGCTGATTCATTTTGAAAAAAAAAAAAAAAAAAAAACATTTAAAAAAAATTTGCGTTATGTGCAACTCCAATTTACAAAAATACAGTGAACCTCTGTGATTAAAGTTTAAGATCAGTACTTACATGTATGTATCCCTAATGGCCCAATATAGTAAATTATTATTATCAAATATATTCTTATATCTTGTTCCATTATTTTCATAGATTGAACAAGTCTTCTTAATGCCGCTGTACTTTTGCATGATGGCATGCAGTGATCAGAAGGATGGCTATTTAAGCACATAGAGTCCCCTTCTAGGTCAAAAGTACACCAACCTGGGTGAAAAATGCATAGAAAAATATCAATTATGCGTGAGCTGTGGAAATGCACTAAACGAATAGCATTTTTACAATGCAGTGATTGTTACTGTTGGATTATGTTTATTGTAATGTTGAATGTCAATACTGTGGTCTTTTCCATTTTTTTGTGTGTCTCTGTGGGAGTCAACAGGATCCAGTGAAATAGTACTGACATAATGTTGTCGTGCTGTACATCCTTCAAACAAAAATGTGAAAGAACTTCATTGGCTCATGTCGTGAATTGGGCTCAGCTGTACTTAAAGACTGATTGCAGTCACATGGGAGCAGTGATGTCTATAGCAGTCCATTTAGCTCCAATTTTCACTCTCTTCAGTTCCAGGATTTAGGCTCATTTGGCACAAGTACTGATTTATGCAAACACCCAAGGCCTATTGGTCTTTTCACATGAACCCCCTGCTGAATATGAGTCCCCACTGAACCACTAAATATTTTACTGCAAACAAATATTAGCACATTAATAATATTTGGAGAACTGGGCAGCAAGCGGTACAAGGGAACCAGTCTTACAGCGGCACTTCTAGTCCCAAAGCGGTTTTCTTCCACTTTGGGAAATCTCAGTAGCTATTGTGAAATAATTGTCAACACTAATTTCAGGCCAAAAAAAACCCACCAACATTAACCTCCCAGGCTCCTTAAAAGTAGCCCGCTGTCAGCCTGCTTGGGGTAAATTACCGCCTGACAGGGCTATCCTTTGTTGTATTAGAGTCTGGGGTGCAAGGGCCCGCAATGTCGACCTGTCACAGCAGGAGAGTCTTGTCACTGACACTCAATACTTTGTCAAAATGGCCAAATACTGTAGTGGACCCAAATAAACGACCTACTTCCAAAGGAGGGGTCCTTTGCGCACAGGCGGATCAAAGCAAAAGCAGCGGATCACTGACTCATTTCACTTTCCAGTGACATCTTCTTTGACTCCTCAATTACAACAATAAAAACAATGGGGTGAAAACTGACGTGAACCCATTAAGTGGGAGGAGAAAGGCACAGAAGAAAGAGGATGTTAAAAAAGAAAATCTGAAGGAATTTCCATCACTATAACAAGGCTTGGAAAGTAAATATAAACCACTTGTTATAACAGGAACTTGAAATTTATAGCTTGTAGTATTTTGTCCATAGCCTCATGCTTGGTTTCAAAATAGTGCAGCCATAATTATCTACAGATGGAAATGGATGCAGCTGGTCTGTCAAAGTTTGAAGCCCACTTGGAGAGAGTGGGGAATCTGGTCGGTGAACTCCGGTTCTTCTGCTAATAAGCTAGTTGACCTCAGATTTTATCGTGAAGTTACAAGATACTCGCAGCGAGACTTTGCTGTCTATCTCCTGCCTTCTGATTCTCCAATCGGGAAAACGAGAAGATCACAGGTAAAGGTTACACATAGTAAACTTTATATAGGAGTAACAGGGACCAATAAAATGAAGAGTGGCGATAGGAAAAATATACTTTGAATTTAAATCATCGTTAATCTCGCATCTACAGAAAGGAGTCATATTTTTATATGGAAAAATTGGCGGGGCACCGACCACATAGGTAGGCTCCATACTGTCTGATGTGATTTTTGTTTCTATTCCAGTGTTCTCTTCCAACAATAATGTCATAAATCACACTCGCAACAAAAGACCGTAATGGTTTATGACAAACTTTTGCAGCTAAATTAAAATTCATTATATGCTGTGCGTAGATAATGGATTTATTCACAATGAATTTGCTTGCTTGGCCTCTTTTTTCCTGGTCAAATAAACTGTTGCCCAGCCACTTGTTGCAAACCCCACAATCATTTGTGGATCAAATCAAAATAAAATGCCAAAATTACCAACACCCAATGAAAAAAAATTGGTATAAAATGAAGGAAACACATTTTAAGAGACTTATTGTTGTGCTGGCATGTGTGCCAATGTTTGGCCAATTACAATAAGACCTGAGAGTTTCATTATTCTGCAACATTTCCATGCTGACTGATTGATTCTGATGAGGACACCAAAGGCACTTTATAGCGATATTGATCATCCCTGTGCAATACAGACGAGCATAAATATCATATCTACCCTGTTTTTGAATGTTGGCCAAGATCTTTTTTTGTGGCGTATGCATGTCCTGTTTACTTGCATGGGTTTTCTCTTGATACTTTGGCTGTGGGAGTGAAGTTGAGTGTGAATGGCTGTTTTTCAATATGTCCTCTGTGACTGACTGACAGACTACAAACACAGGCATGAAGTCGATCATTAAAAGGGGTTTAGAGAATCATATTGTCTGTGGACAGGCCATGGACAAGTCGGTGAAGAGGAAGAAGCTGTGGTTTGGGTTGCTTTTGGCTTTTTAGCAGTTGATCGAGAAACGTTCAAAAATTCAACTGGAACAGAGTGAAAAACATCAGGTGTATGGCAAAATACAGCAGATGATTGGTTCTGCTCAGGAGAACCAAGAGACCATGAGGCCAATTCATAGGCGAGAGATGAAAGTACAGCTAGGAGAATGCTGAAAAAGGCCTCTTGGTCAAGAAGATAAGGTTGTTAACTATGACTTCAGTAGGTTTTGAAGACCTACATAGCTGGAGTCTGTAATTATTCACAGCTCAGGGACAACAGACAACAGTTCTCGCTTCAACGGCTTCGATTGTTGCAGCCAGAGAATTGACGAAGTGACCCAAACTTATCTTTGTGGCAAGAAAATTGGGCTGAAATGCAAAGGGATGAAATGCCGGTTAGAAGCAAAGCTCTTAAGCTGTTGTGCAGTCTGTCTTCAGAGGATAAAGGAACTGTCTCAATTTTTGAAAACCAACCAAAAATATCAGCTCTGTTACCAATGCTGAGACAGGTTTGCTGGCCATAAGTTGGTCTGCAAAAATATTGTTCAAGATACAGTACTAAACCTAAATCCCCTAAGGACTGAGTAGTATATCTCCAATAATGCTCACTCCAAACTCTTAATGCACCGTTACCAAATTTAAATCTGCAGCTCTGTATTCTTTTTATAAGTGACGGCTGCACTGATCTTTTGTTTTTGCACCTGCAGTCCCAAAAGTCCTGGATGAAGAAAAGAAGTTCCGTGATTGTGCCGACCTTTACCAGGCTGGCTTTCATAAGAATGGCGTCTACAACATCCAGGTCAACTTGCAAGAGAACAAAAGGGTGAGATGCCACAGTAAAGTGTATTCAAAATGCAACTGTCACGTGAAGACATCACTCAGTGTGAACACTTCCATTGTAGGTTTCCAATAAACCACTTCGATCAAAATTACTCTTTGCAAATGAGCTAAAGACACTGAGCCACTGTGGGACATCTGCCACCGATGAGTGCAAATGATGAGTCCAAGCTGTGAACACTCTTGGCAGCTTTGAAAATGCAGGAATTTGGCGAAGGGGTGAGGTGTGAAGCCAGACGTGAAGCTCAACATGACACTGGGGTTGTGCGTGCGATGATATGTTCTTAACCTCAATGCTTCTCACCACCAACTGATTGATGAAGGTGATAATTTGATAAATGGAGAGGTTTGAAGTAGGTGTGAGCGGATTGTATCCGTCAAGCTCCAGGCCACTGCTGGAATCATCTCAAAGGTGGCGAGTGGCTGTTTTGTGTGCATGGACGAGATGGATGTGAGACAGTCTCCTGGAAATGATCATGTCAGGGGTACTTCCTTAATTAGACTCAGCCAGCGTTCATGTATGTTCAGCTGTGTGGGCTGGCTGATGCGAAAGACCTTCCCTACTCCACACTGGTGTCTCAAACTCAAAACAATGAGCAACCCCGCAGATAGATCCACAGCTCTGCATTATCAGCTTACGCACACTGAGGTCCAAGGTTAAGGGCCAGATTACACCCAGGTGTCTCTTGGTATGTGTCCATCCCAGACCTCCACTTTGATCTGGACCCTCTGATGAGGAACACCTCAAGGGAGTTGGTAAAGGATAAGGAGACGCTGATTAGTTTTGAGTGGGGTGCAGATACACCAAGTTCCCAAACATGACCCTAAATAACTGACCCTTCATTGTTTCTGAATGCCGCTGAGAATCACATCAAATATTCAATTCATTACGTTCCAGTTATATAGTATTACATCTAATAAATTCCAAATATGGCAGCCCCACTGGGTGCTATCAGTGTTGCACTGTCAAAGTCTATTCATTTTTTGGATTTATAGGTCTATTGCAACATGGAAACAGCTGGCGGTGGGTGGACGATCATCCAGCGCAGAGAAGACGGCAGTGTGGATTTCCAGAGGACATGGAAGGAATACAAAACGGTGAGACAAGACAAATACCTGCATCATCCATGAGTAATACACAAGAGATATTGGTGGTCCTTTTCCACATAAAACAAAGCATGTAAAACTATGTTATGAGCACAACATCCTGAAGCAACAATACTTTAGCAATCAGGTTTTGACAAATATCATGAGCGTTTTGGCCGTCGAACATGTTGTAAAAGGGTCCACTGATCCATTTGGAACACTTCAGCCAGATGTTATTCGTCCTCAACTTTAGCCCCTTTTTTTGTATTAGAAACATTGTCTAGGGTGTCTTAGACCGGCCAAGATGTTATCCTTCCCGTTCTCAAACAGGAAATTATTGTGTGTAAATATGACAACAACAGTTTTCATCCACCTCTGTTGCGCTGGTTGCGGAGAACGTCATGTGTTTGTCATCACGGAAGTATCGACGCATACTTAGAATGGCAGCGTTAACATTTTCAGTCTACGCTTTGGTCAAACACTGAATTGCATTTATTATTGCTGGCGGTCAAACTGGCGACTTTACTCTAGAAGTCACCACGATATACCCTCCAATAGCTGTCAGTTTATTATCAGATGGACTATACTGTATGTTTATACTTTCTCCTATAATCTGCTTTCTGTCTCTAGTTTAATTTCCCCTTCAGTCCTTTGGACTGTTATACAATTTACTTGTCAGTATGAAAAGGACCTCAATGACGTTTTGAGATGGTACAAGCGAGAGCGATACCAAGCTAGATATCATATTACTGAGACTGCTGTTGTAAAAAGAAAAAAAAACAGAAATGAAATATTTTGTCAGATAATGATATTAACATCTGGAGTTGAGAAAAGGTTCTAGCTGGTGACTTGAATTCTGAGCTTGTACAAACACCGAACACAATTTAATTCATTAACAGTATAAGACTGATGCATACAACAGAATGTTGTGAAATATGAATGAAGCATTTTATTATGCAGCTAGGTTAAGTCAGCGTACAGCACGGTTAGCCCAGACACTCCTGATAAATCAACATCGTTCTAATGATCTAATCTTGGATTGCCATGGCAACATATTAGAGTGGAACCCCCAAGACTGAACATAATCCATATTAATGCACTGAATGACCTCTGAATTATAAAAACATTTTCTGAAATGTAATGACAAATAACAACAAGGTTAGGCCTAGGTTAGTTTCAATGAATCGTGAAACAAGTAACAAAAATCTCTGGTAAATGTAATCAGGATTTAAGGATGAATGTACAAACACAAACCACAAACATAATTTTTAAAATTAGTTGAAGTTTGATAATTACTGACACACATACTGAGCTTTTCTGTGACATCATACATGACAGCAGTTTCTACTCCTATGTTGTAGTTGTCGTGGGGTCCCCCATTTTTGTTAGACTCCTAAACTGTATGATTTTGGAGGAATTTATATATATCGTTGCCTTAAACAAGTAAAAAGGAAAATTTGGGAGTAAAAACATCATGTGCAACCGAAAGACTAAAGTCCTAAGAGACTTGACATGGAAATCTTACAGCACCGAACAGGTGCACAAAGAGTGCATTACGTTACATGAGGGGTACCATGAACCTTCGGTTGACATTCACAGTACATTGTGAAACGTAACAACAAGGTTTTATCACGCTCTCCTTCAACAGTTTGGAGGTGACTGATGGTGTTTTATAGTGTTATTGGTTTTCACATTCTTGAACTTCATAGGCTTGTGCATGCGTTTATCGCACTCAAAGGATCCGTTATTCTTTCAGTCAAGGTGGTGTGGCTAGTATTTGTAATTTTGTTAGTTGGGCCAGTTAAGAAGCAAAGTTGCAGTGTAATTTTTTTTTTATTCAAATATAATCCAAAGGCTATTCTTAGCAGAGATGATCTTTGCAAAGCTTTTTTGTTTGAATGACCTTTACCAAGGTGCTTTTTGACATAATAAGGCAGTAAATGGTAGGGTACTTGCAATTAAGATAATTGTGGTCCCATTCCATTTTGGCTTTAATGTGCATGAATATTGCCCAAACCTCCCCAAATACTGCATACTAATGGCAAATTTAACTTCATATTATTAACTTTTATTACATTTTAAATGATGAGTTATGATTTTTTTTTTTATAGCAATTATACAAATGCTCTTCGACTGAAATTTTCTCTCTAGACTGGGAATGACTCCCAACAGGAGACCAAGCTGATATTCACTAAGGAGTGAAATATGTTGTATAGAAAGAAGAAGCTATAAAAAGGGGCCCACTCACTTGCTCTTCCACCCACTCTGCAGGACATGCCTAAGCCCCCAAGAATGCGCCATATTTACTTTCCCTCCTTCCCATTCCTCATCACCACACACGCTAAGCGCAAACACAGACTTGGCCTCCACCACAACCATCATCATCAACCCCACTTCCCCTTTTCCAATTGGATCACTTTAGTCAGAGTTGTAATGTCATTCCACTTCTTGCTATTAGCCTCCGCGATCCACAGCTGTCCAAAGCACTTTGCCTTCCGCCAGCAGCCTCTACATATACAAAACGCGTTGCAGTTGTTTTGTTAAAGAGCATCTCAAGCAGTATAAACAGTGTTTAGGAAAAGCATTTAGGAAATATCTGTTAATGAGTTTATTAACATGCGTGACCTTAAGTGTAAGAAAGACCTGGAAGATGGAACACATGTATTTATTCAAGTTGATTCAGTGCCAGATTTTTGTAATCAAATCTTTGTAATCAAGTGGGCACTCTCAAGCAAGATACGTCAAATGTATGAATAAGTTCATCAGTATAGTGAGAAATACTTGGTCATAGACATCAAAAGGTATCCTACCGGGCGTGCTTCATTTGCATCATCTTATAATTAAAGTAAATGATGATCATAATGAAGAGCACTATGGAAATAATTTTACATGATTGTATGCAATCACCATGCTCAATTAACGCTGCAATCTCTTAACAGGTAAATTAAAGAAAAAAAGTGTGGGCTGTTTGTGAGGACAAATGTAATTTTCTCAATCTTAAAACTCTGTAATGTTGGTAGTTTTTTCTGAAACATCAACCTAAAGGTTGTGGAAAGAAAAAGCAATTACCGGTATATAATGTCATCACCTCAAACCACTGACAAAGCGTCCCAACAGATTGCTCCAATCGTTTCCACTATCTTCTTCTAGTTCCATAATTGAATGCAATGTTTCTCATCTTACGATAGACACTGACAACTGTGAGCACAGAATAGCTATGGATAACGGATCACATTATTGTAGTTACAAATGTTCTAATTTCCACAATCCAGAGGTGATGTGAGCATGTCACTTTTGAAATAGCAGTTATTGTATTTCAGTGTAAGATTAGCAAATGTGTTTTTCCAGTACCAACAATACTTATTTTTGTCTGCCTTGATTTCAGGGGTTTGGAAGCACATCTGCAGAGCACTGGTTGGGGAACGAATACGTTTACCAGTTGACCAGCCAAAGGCAGTACATTCTCCGCGTTGAACTGACAGACTGGGACGGACACCAGGCCTTCTCACTCTATGATCGCTTTCAAATTGGCAGCGAGAAACAGAACTACAGGTATTGATCACATTACTACAAAGAATATTTTGTGGTGCTTTTGTGAAGCATTTTACCAGCGCCTTTCTCAAATCCAACATTTGTTCTGGAAGAATTTAATAGTGGAGTGCTCCACTATGTGACTAAATGGATGAGGCTTGTTAAAAACCTTTAACATTCCGCTATCCAAACACTTCTTAACATAACAAAATATTTCATCACATTCTATCCAGATTTTTATGTTGTAAGAACCTGGCTATGGAAATCACACGTTTTGGATGAAGAACAGGACTGAAAGTGCATTAAACTGAAGATGCCTTTCTGGCATCACAGGCGCTCGGTTAAATGGTGCATTCCTAAACTGACCTGCCTGTTAACTTTGAGTGCTCAATTCAAGGAGATGATTCAAATAGATACATGCTCAGTTATACAGTATGCTTCCTTCCCAAAAACATTGGAACAGTGAGGCAATTTACTCTATTTGTGCTGTAGACAAAAATAATTGAATCCCTAAATTGGTGTAATAATGGTGTAACGGTTTACTCACTTGACTTCCATACAAAAATACATAGACAGGAAAAATACTTTTTTAAAGTTTCCAGTTTATCGTCGCCAAAATAGGCATCCGTCATAGACGGACCGGTCCGTCACATAGACGGTATGCCCAGCTCAACACATTTACCTGTAAAAAAATCAGCCCTGAAATAACATAACAACATAATCCACAATACACAGTGATTTACGTTTTATATAAGTCAGTGTTAGCCACGAACGCCATCCAGAGAATATATGTTGAGAATTAACCATACTGTTAAAAGATTAGCAGCGACCCTTAGGTGTGTTAACTTTAACGTCAAGTTAACAGCCCGGTTAAAGTTAATAGAGTTTTGAACAAGATAACATGTGGTGCCGTTCAAGTTAAAGGTCGGTTCAATCTACTTAAAGCGGAAGGTAACCCAAACATATTTTTTTCAAGAATATGTTCCCAGCAGGCCCACTAGTTGAAACACGGCATTCTGATTCATTTTGTGTTTGTGGAATATAATTTAAGCAGCAAAATGCACTCATTTTTAGCCATCTCTGGGGGCGGTCATTTTGTCTTCTTTTGACTGAAAATGACATCACAACTGCTCACAACGATCAATCACAGCTCACATTCAGAAAACAGGTCAGCTGTGATTGGTCTTTGTGAGCAGTTATGTCATTTTCAGTCGACGGAAGACAAAATGGCCGCCCCCGAGATGGCTAAAAATGAGTGGATTAACACTTATTCCACAAACGCACTATTTATCAGAATGCCTTGTTTCAACTAGTGGGCTTGCATAGAACATATTCTTGAAAAAAAAAATGTTTGCGTTCACTTACACTCTAACCAGTGGTTAAAAAATAACACAATTTTGAACAACTGGGCCCTGGCCCCCTTATTTGTCTTGCTAATGAGATGCTCGGCTCGTATATTGTGTTACCATCGCCGTTCTGTGAAAAACAATTATGAATTTTTGTACTTTTTTTTTACCATGTTACGGACATCCCATTAACATGAACATTTAAAATAATGACAAAATTTGGACATACGTGTTTTTCACTGGACAGCGATGATTGTTATATTCTCATTTCAGGGAGTCTCAAGTAAACAAAAAGTAATGTTTGTGTAATGGCTTTGATTGATTTTCCACTTCCTGTCTGCTTCACAATGTTTAACAAAAATGAAAATAAGTGCACTGGTTTTCACATTGGTTACATGTGTAACTAGTATAAATAAAGTCAACAGGCAGAACTCACATTTGAAAGGTGTGTGCCTTGAGAGCACGTTTTCTTAAATGAATGATTAAAAATAGGACAAATCTGGGCAGCCACACACACCTGTCAGTCACGTGGTCCAATCTGGCTAAAAATGGGTGGGTTCAAACAAAAGACACTACCGTTTAACCTGTGTATCAGATCCAAATGGAATTACCTGGAAATGAAAACTGAAATTTCTATCCTTTGTCTCATATTTATAGTTTGAAAACCAAAATGTTTTCAGTCTTCAGAATAAATAAAGAGATTTGCCTCATTGCATCATTCTCTGAACACCCTCGATATGTTGCTTTGTTCTTCGCTTACATTACTGATGGAAAAGAATGAGATATGAAACACAGATATATGAAAACAAAGATGGAAATGCTTAAATTGACAGATGAAGTGGAGCGATCATAAGATTAAATTTCTAGGCACAGGAACATTTCCAATCTATTCAATCGTGTTGATCCTGTTATGCAATCCTGTGGAGAGGTCTTTTTGAACACGGATTCAATCCAACTAAAATGCATCACTGTGTTGTCTGTGTAAATGTCCTTTGACAGACGTATTTGATGGTGTGGGGGGGCAGAGTGTTTCTGTTTATTCTTACGGGGGTTAGTGATAACATACGGCGAACTGTGGCAGATGCTTGGGATTCTCAAATATGGAAAATTGCTGCAAAAATCCAAACGTTCCAAGAAATCGCTGGCCTCAACGAAGGGTTCTGACATCTTCACTTCTCAGGTTTTCACAGTAATTCTGGTTCTGTCAGACAAGTCCCTTCGGTTGTGAAAATTGGACAATTGTACCTTAACCTCAACTCTTTCATACTTTTCAGAGAGAAATATTGCTCTGGGTCCCCCAATTGTGTGCGACTATTTGCCTTGTTGCCATGGTTATTTTGGAGAAATGTGTTGTGAGGACAGCCGTTCACCTTGCAAGGCTTTGGTCTTGGAGATTGACTCTTGGAGGCATGTAAAAACAAAAACAAAAAACAGCTTTTTTTTTCTTAATCTTAACTTTACTCTGTGAGTATTATTTTTAGATCACAACAAGAACCTTGTTGAAACTACATCACTCCTTAACGATAAATGACTTTGCTTACAGATACCTTAAAACAAAATCTCTTCAGTCCTGAAAGGGATTCCCAAGAACCTGTGGCTCAGCTTTGCTTAAGTTGGCATGGATTTATTTATCCACTTGTTCAGATGAGGACAGCAAATGATTGACTAGTGGGATGTAGCCTCATAGTTTGGAGTCCAGTTGATTTGCTCATATCTGTTAGTTCCTAAGAAAAACTTTTGGTAGGACACTCGCTCATTGCTTTTCTAAAACATTGGCCAACAGAAACCAGAAAGTGCTGCTACATTATGCGTTCTGGGACCTCTGTGAGTTTGAATGTCATAACTCAGTATTGTGCTTATTGCTATTGATCGAAGGGGATAGTGGTGAGTAATCCAGTCCGCTTTATATTGAGTTAGGGAAGATTATTTTTGGTCCTGTTCAGGTACGAACAGCTATGCTGCGTGGACAAGGGTCAGATGATACCGATACCGATTGATAAGATCCTTATGAGCTACCTCAAATGCAGACAGAGACACTCAGCAAAGAGAAATATGAGCAGTCCAACAATAACCAAGTAAACTCAAGACAACATTCTTGGTATTACTTGCCAAGAGAAGTTTGTGTTCTCGCTACGCATACTTACCATTATTTTTATAGTTTTTTCCCCCCCACTTAGACACAATTTTGTTTAACGACCTATCTTCTTTTAATTTTGTTTGATTAGCCACATTATCCTGCCTTTTCTGTTCTTTGGTATAATTTGTTAGGAAACTGTATATAAATGTAGTAGAATGAATTATTCTAGCTTTTAATTCTTCAACATAAATTGTGATTATTAATGTAGGAAACTGCTTTATTTTAAAATGTAATTACACTAGCAGGTTTGCTGGTTGAATCAAAAATCTTAGTATTTGTAGATTTAAAGTAAATATACTGAGGGTTTTTGTTTTTTTGTTTTTTAATATGGGTACTTCATTTCTTATTAAAAGATTAATTATATATAAATTGAAGCAATTTCGTGCAAAGCTTTTTTTTCTCTCATTTTTTATTGGCCCTTCCTATCATAATAAGCTGTCCTGTCCCGTTGTTGTAAGATTTTATCTGGTGCTCGGAGCAATTTTTTAATGTGTTGTTTTGCCTGTTCAACAGCCCCAATTCTGAATATTTTTAACCTAGAAGCTTATATGAAGTTCAGCGTAATTGTTCTCTTGCAAGTTCAGCGTACGTAAATCGTGGTTGTCAAGTTAGGGTTAGAGAGTTAGGGTTAGGGTTAGGGTTAGAGATTTAGGGTTAAATGGTTAGGGTTAGGGTTCAAATCAAGATTGTGAGTGGGTGAAGCTACTCCATTCTCTGGCAAAGTGACTTGACTGATTTTGTACAGCATATAAAATGGTATTTATTGTTTTGTTAAAACTGGTTAGGTTTGAGTCATAATACCATTAAACATGTTAAAATGAACATTGTCTAATTACAGAGGTCTCAAACTCCAGTCCTCCAGAGCTGCTTTGCTGCATGTTTCAGAAATTTCCCACCTGAAACACACCTGTTTCAAATGATCAGCTCATTACTAGTTGACTGGGACTCCTGCTAATGCGTATTTGATTGTTTTTGATTATTACAAATGTAACGCATCAGGGCACTCTTGGATATGTCAAAAATATAGAGAGGAAAGTCATTTATAAAAAGCATATCATGTGAAAGTTGTGAAAAAGAAAGATTTATTACACTGTAGTTTGCGTTTCAACCAAGTTTCAAAGTTTCATATGAACTTTGTGCAGGGTAGTGCTTGGACTCGTCTTCCTGTATGACAGCAATAACCTCTGTTCGTAATAATGGACCACATGTTAGTAGATCTGGGGCCCCACGTCAATCCCATCCTGCTCTGGTGTAATCCAACACGTTTCTCTTGTGTGTTTGGAGAAACAACTCCAAGAACTGCTTTAGACCTACAGTACATCTCTACATTGAATTTGCGAGCGTACCTTCACTGAGGAAAACGACAATAAGGTTTTAATGATATTTACGAACGTTAAAAAAAATTGGAATGCATACGCTTGTTTCTAATAAAGATTAGAAGGTATACAAACAAACGTCTTTGTTTCAACAATGTTATGTTGCTTTATTTAGTTTGTGTTGGCGATTCAGCTCAGTTTGATGAATATGGTTTTATAACACTGCACGGTGTCGATCGCCGTGACCTAGTTTCACTTGGAAATGGTGTCAGACAAACAATTCGCAGACATCTGATGCCTCCTCTGACCATGTTGGAGTTATTTTCTTTTGTTGACTGGGGTGTATAACTTTGATAGCGCTTAATCTGCCGGTGATAGTACTTTGTTGACACTTGGTAAAATGTATATAGATTACACCCAAACTTCTTCAAAGACATTTGGGATGATTTACAACGACATCGCCAGATGGACACAATAATTGAGCTTGGGTGTGGATCAAATCAATCTGTCTTGATCTTGATACAGTTCCAAACAAACAATGCTGTGGTTTGATGGTTGGGAAACAGCAATTCGACTTTGACCCGATCAAACTTGCAGATGAATGAATCCTTAAACGGCACATTCGTCATTTCATGCTCGTCATCCTCGGCGTAGCGAACTTAACTTGAATACATAGATTTCTCCGCAGTGGGTTTTTTTCACGTTATTATCTGTCTCTACAGTGAAAATGACACAGTGTGTGTGTATACAGACACACATATACGTGTCCCCAACTATTTTTTGGCCACGGTCGTGTTCATACAAGTCTATACTGTTTGTGGCACGGCCCTGTAACTATTCACCGGGGGTTAGAGGTGCCCAATACGTCTATTTGTTTTACTCATTTGCTAGCTTGTGCAATTTAATATTAGCGTTATTAGCGTTGTGTAATGCAACATAAGCATACCTTACCTCTATTTTATTTTTATTTTAAATTATTCGTCATTTAAATTTTAAATGACACGTCTGTTCTTGGCGTTGGATTTTATCAAATAAATTTCCCTCCAAAATGCGACTTATACTCCAGTGCGACTTATATATGTTTTTCCCTTCTTTATTTTTATATTTTATGGCTGGTGCGACTTGTACTCGGAGCGACTTATAGCCCGGAAAATACGGTATTTGTGTCACGTCGTTTGTGCGTCGCCGATTAATCGGGTCATTCAAATGCTGTTGTAACTCTGTTCGCTCACGCACATGTAAACGGGTTTTTAATTTGAACCTAAACGAGAATATCCACTGCATGTAAACGTAGTCTATGTCATTCCCGTCCCCAATATAGTTCCTTATCTTTATCTTTATCACTTCCCATTTTGAGATGAGTCTACTTACAAATTGTGTGCGGAACAAACCCTGACAGGAAGCATAACAGATGTCAGTTCACTTCGTAGTTGTTGGCCTGGTAAATATGGTGAACACTCAGTAAACACAGACACATACTATTTAAAGCTTCCTGTCAAAGTGTCATGCTGAAAATCCTTCTTGATGATGTGTCTTGGCAATTTGTGACTGCAACAGAGATTACAACGGCTTTGTAAAATGGAGAGTATAGAGTTAAAAGTGTAAGTCTGGTCTTTATCAGAGTAGCAGCAGACCTTATTCTTGACACAACATGTTTTGTTACTTGGAATTAGGACTTACTGGCAATTCTGCTCGTAAGTGAGTTGGTATGTTGTCTACTAGGACATCATTTTGAAGACATCTCCTGCCTGCTAAACTGCATTATTTGGAGGCTTGCTTATTATTTGCATACTATTTTCTCGAATACTGCCCAGCAACACAACAGTGTTCAGTTCATGATTATTTAGTATGCACCAAACTACAGGCTCACCCTATTAGTAAACAACTTTAAATTTAAAATTGTTTATATTCCATATCTTTCCATTTGACCACTATATAAATTGTTTCAATGGCCAACAATTCTTTTTTTTTTTTCCCCTAATGTTTTTACTACTGCTCCTTCTACAGATCAATCTTTTACACAGCTGTATAAATAAAGGAGTCTTTTAAAGTTAAATGACTTTCTTTGCTAAAGGGAGTTTACCAGTCTCTCTGAGGTATTCAACCAACTGCAAATTACTCTTACTTGCTCCGTTGGTCATCAACTGTCATACATAAAATTTAACAGAAAATCTATATTTTTTTTAATCATCAAGTGTAGCAAGGGAAAGAGGTCAAAAGGTTCACTACATCTTGTATGCCATGTTGAGATGACAATTTAAGTCAGGCAAATGCATTCTTAGGTCGCATGCTTTGTCGCACTTGACAGGTCGGTTTGGAGAGTGTGAATGTCCTGATCCGTACTCTGGTTTGATTCACCTTTTGTCTGTCACGCTTGGATGAGTTGGGCCAGAGCCTGACACGATTTACCATGCAACGAAAAAGATTAGATTTGCAGACAACATTTTTTTTTTCTGGTAAATGGACCACACATAATACAACCAGGTGTATTCCAGTAGCAAAAATGGGATAAAATCTGATTAACACATCATAAAATGGATTTTTTTTTCTAAAATGTAACATCTGCTTCCAGTGCCCAACTAGTTGTCATTTTATATCCAGTCAATCTTTCTAATGTTGTTACAGGTGGTCTTTATAAACTCATTCACAACACAAAAAAAAAAAAAAAAAAAAAAAACCTCTCAGGAGACATCTCCTGCAGCATGTTGTGACTTTATTGCCTTCCGTCACTCACACTCCTCTTCCCCTCGTCCTCACCCTGATGTGTTTTCATGTCCGACCTCTGATGTCTTTCAGGCTGTTCCTGAAAAGTCACAGCGGGACGGCCGGCAGACAGAGCAGTCTAGTGATCCACGGGGCGGACTTCAGCACCAAGGACATGGACAATGACAACTGCATGTGCAAGTGCGCACTCATGTTCACTGGTGGTGAGTGCAGTTCCAACATTTTAACTTTAACTTTTCTGAATAAATAGCATTTACAAAAAAAAGATGAATAATTGATGATAGAACTGATGGAGCAATGAAGTTACGCCTGATGATTCAAATAAATAATTGAAGAAACTTAGCAAAACAATAAACACAGTTTAAAGGTGGAAGTCAACGCAAATGTTTTTTTTTCTTCAAAAATATGTTCTATGCAAGCCCACTAGTTGAAACGCATTCTGATAAATATTGCGTTTGTGGAATAAATGTTAATCCACTCGTTTCTAGCCATCTCCGTGGGCGGCCATTTTGTCTTCTGTCGACTGAAAATGACATCACAACTGCTCACATGGGCCAATCACAGCTCACATTCAGAAAACAGGTCAGCCGTGATTGGTCGCTGTGAGCAGTTGTGATGTCATTTTCAGTCGACAGAAGTGACAAAATGGCCGCCGCCAGAGATGGCTAAAAGCAAACGCATTTTGCTGCTTAACTTATATTCCACAAACGTAAAATGAATCAGAATGCCATGTTTCAACTAGTGGGCCTTCTGCGAACATATTCTTGAAAAAAATGTTTGGGTTGACTTTCGCTTTAATTGACCAAAAACTCACCTGTCTGCTGCTTTGGGAAGTCCTTATCCTGGACAAAGAAAGAAAAATAGGTTTTGTTTTGTGACCAAAATTTGCATATGGGCGAGTCACCTTAACAAAGAAAATTAACAACAAATATACATTATTAATGTACTCATGAAACATATAGTGCATCCTGGAAATCTACAACTTTGCGTCTTAAATTACTGGCCACTTAGGAAATAATTTAGTGTGTATTTTTTTATTATCATTATTTTTTTTTATATATATATATTAAATTGTACCATTTGTGCCATAAATTGTAATATTGTAAATATTAAATAAATTATATATTTATTTATTTTATATATTATTTATTGTATGTTTTTTTAAATATGATGATTATTATTATTATTATTACAAAAACCAATGCCGTTTGCCATTACCCATGTGCTCCATTGAGTCCATGTTTGGCTTCACAAGTCAGCCGCGATATCCATGCCTTATTTGTTCATGTCTGACCGAACTGGACCTCCTCCTGTAATACATACAATTGGCTTATGTTGCAGTATATACTGTCCACAGCTATTAAGCCACATCCCTCCCATAGTTGCACTGTGGTCGGAAAATGAGCACAATATAAAAATGCTCCGGCACCGCACCAAACGTCAACGTGATTTAAAATGACACGTCTTCTCCTGCCTTGAAAGTGGAACCTAGTGACCCTCGCTGCTCTTTTGCTGCTTTCTGACAGCTAATCAAGCATTTAAAAAAAAAAAAAAAACGTTCCCATCGGTATCGCTACATGTCGTTGTGAACGCATTCGAATAAAAAGAGCTGTCATCGAGTAACCGGACAACACCCTAATGCCGAGTGATTCATTTCTTATTGCCAGGTTCCAAGGTTACCTGACTCAGGACTGGTCCGAATCCAACAGTGCACTCGCTACTTAATTTATGTCCTGCTAGTATAAAAAAACGGGCATGGTATTAGATGATGTAAGTGAGAAAAAAAAAAATACCATTCTGCTACGTAAATGAGCACTACTGATGCTGAAGGCCCTGGGCGGATTAGATTCAACATGGCAGCACATAGATTCTGAAATATGGATTAAAAAAATGTCCAATGTTGTACAACCTCCGAGGTTGTGATGGACAAAACTACAATTCATGAATTGAAAATATACTTTCAGTCACAAGCGAAGCAAGCTTGCATTTTCTCTCCACTGAATCTTTTGTCTCACTCAGCAAAACCTACAAAGTTATCAGAACCAGAGCGCGCTTACCAGACTTGCCTTTGAAGTAATGTTTTAGCTTGAACGCATTATTACACCATGAACTCCTCTGAGAAATGAGCTCAACATCCCATATAAAATTTTACTGATTCTTGTTTCCGGACATTTTCATTCATTTCTCACGAAATGTGACATTGATATTGGCAAGCAAACGTGTTCAAATGAATCTCCTTCTTAAGCCAGCGCTATGGAATTCCAAACAGTTTTGTCAGCTAGTTGTCCCACAATTTTGTGTGTGCACATTGCTCACGATGAAGCGGTGAACTTTTGGCATCACTGCGATGAGCACTAGCAACAAGGGCAGCGCATTCCCAGTGATGGCTGACAAGCCTTGTGAAATGTCACAGGCCAAAGTGGTGTTCAGGTCTGACACAGAAGGGAGCCGTGTGACACATGCCATGCCTTGCATATGTTCTATATCGGACTGTATCAGCAAGAGAGAGTTCACCGGCTACAGATAGATGTGAACGTCGCATTGCTGATATATAAAATACAGTTTTATGGCTTTCATATTTATCTCCCAATATGTTGGATTCTTACGATCGAATGTCTTTCTCTTAATAGCAGAAAAAGATGTGATGAATTGTGTCACCTTGAGAGTGGAATAACATTTTCCCATGCCACCACCACGCAGTTATCCCCAGTGTAGCGAGTGTACAAATACTTGTGCTTTAAATAGAGTGAGGTACCAAAAGAGTTCAGCAACAGGTAGTGGGCTTGATAATGACCCCAGTGGCAGTAACACATTGAACGGTAGAGGTTGAATAGAGTCAAGTATTGCCACACGGAGACCCAGGCTATTTGCATGTCAGTATTTTTAGTTTAAAAAAGTCAACAAGCCTGAAATGTTCATTCATTTTCATAGTTTGTTTGAACTACTCAAAATAATTAATGCCTTGCTCACGGCAGGAGTGGCCATCGGGCGCGGCGGGCAAGTGCCCGGTGGGCCTGTGTCTTCAGGAGGGTGATGCGGTGCAGTTAATTAATTTTTCTGATTTTTTTTGTTTGAGAATGTGCTTATTTTTTAATAATAGTTTGCCTCTGTTTACAAAATAAAGACTATATTGAACCAATCAACATAATTGGAAGAGGTAAGGTAAGAATGTCAGGAGTGACACTGGCCAGGTGGCGCATCTAAATGTGATCTCAAATAGAATTCTCTATGTTTTTTGAGGAAAAGGCACTTGGCTTCACACCATAGCAAACAATCAGCATGGCTGGGAAGTCATTTTTTATCCTACAATCCACAGTCATGGTTTCGGGAAATAAAACATTCATATCCACAATCTTGCTCAATACATTCATAATACAAGCAGGAACAAACCTGAAATAAAAAGCAGAATTTTGAAGAATTACGAAATTCTTGAGTCATTGCAGTTTTTAGATTTGAATGAGCCAACAATTTCTGTATGCAAAATGGTGTTGGTGACAATTACTCTGATTGGTTGTTAGCTAGCAGGTGCAAATCAGTGCATGAGATAGAAGCTAAGCAATAGAAATGGAAAAGAAAAAGCCATCATGTATATTTAATAGGGATGTAACGATTAATGGAAAAGCCATCTAAAATCGATTCTCCCCAATTAATCGATTAATCGATCCGATTAATCGAAAATGAAGTTGCTTAAATACATCTAGAAAATGATGTCTTGAAAAGTTTTTTCATTCCAGATGCATAGCACGTTTTGAATGTTGATCAAATTATGCTTTTGCGCCAGTCGTCATTGCGTATCGCGTTTGTGGATGGCTGCAGAACCACACTAGTGCACAGAGACAAGCATGGTAGCAATTTTTTAAAAATCAAATTGAAAATCGAATCGAATCGGGCCTTCAGTGAATCGTTACATCCCTAATATTTAAGCTCTGCTTGTATTATGTGTGTGTTGAGCAAGGTTCTGGATAGGTCTAAATTTTATTGAATGAATGCATGACCTACATGTACATGTGCACGAGTACTTCAGCCCAGCTCTGGCCTTGCTCAAGAGTACCTCAACAGTTGCCAGAAACTACACAAGCATCTCTTCAACATCTTGTCGCTATTCGAGCAAGACTTGAACGTTGACCCGCTGGCTCCCAAGCCCTTACAGATGAAATGTTAAATGGGATTTACTGTTTATTCAAATTCATTGCCAAAAATCATACACATCTGGATCATTACCCTTCGGATAATGACGTCGCAGATTCTTGTCCAGAATACACAAGGCCAATTTGGATCAGCTTGTTTGTGATTTTCCCTGCTCTCACAGCTGATTTGTTTTGTATAGCACACAGCTCCAGTTTTTATGACAATGCACAATACTATCTTATTGAATAAATCTATGACAGCAAATGCATTTATGTACAGAATTTTGGTATCATCTACTAGCATATTGAAGTGCATAAAAAAAAAAATCCAGATGTCGAATGGGACGGACTGTGGTCGTCTTGGTTTTCAGGACATAAGCTATGTGTGGATTCTTATTGAAAAACGAGCATTTTTGGTAGGATGACAATTCAACCAGGTTCATAATATATAACAAATACTATCAACATTAACGTCTTTATGTTCTCTTTTTAGGTTGGTGGTTTGACGCTTGCGGTCCATCCAACCTTAACGGCATGTACTTTGTGCAAGGGCAGCACGTGGGGAAGGTAAACGGTATCAAGTGGCACTACTTTAAGGGCCCCAGCTACTCACTACGAGCCACGGCCATGATGATCCGCCCGCTGGAATTCTCCTAGCCGTTAAACCGCCAAATGGCTATTTAGCACATTAGTGGGACCGCTTCCAGTTTTGTCCTCATCTCATTTCACCCGCCATGCTTCGTAACCTTTTCCTCCGCAACGAACCGAGAAGCAGCCACGGGGGAAGAAAACAAGAGGGAGGCATGATTTATGACCCTGAGCAGATGAACGCACTTGTAATTATTTAAGGACACTATAAGTCAAGTGTGTTTATCCCACACTGGGAATGCGTGCACGTTTTCAAAACACGCATCAGGAAAATGAGGATTTGTAAGAACGAGGACGTTCCGAATAGGACGGAGCGATGGGTGGCAGAGCGGCGAGGACTCACAAACTGCAGGACGGAACTGACCTTTTATGCTCTGAGGACACAACTCACATAATTTTGACGTTTTTGGTATCGAATCGTTGCTCACAGAAAAGTGCCTTAAATTGTTATCGCGGTGTCAAGTATTCATCTCGTATGCCAACTGTGTACAAATATCCACCATCACATGAATGTCTTTTACAGTCTATATGTTCATTATGAATGAGAAGCACGCTCAGTTTAAAGGCGACCTTTATTTTATTGATGATATCCAACTGCAAGGCATTGATGATTGTTTTAAGTTTTGATGTGTTGTGGGATCCACTTCAGAAGTGAACGATTAGACCCGTCCAAACAATTTCTGAAGGAGTATTAGGGCCATAGTGGAAAGAGGGGGCGGGGCGTGGGGGAGGGGGGGGGGGATAGTGAAAGTAACATTTAAAATGCGGATTTAAAATTTCCCTCAAGAACCTATATCCAATCCAAGGCCATCCGAAGATGAGTGACAATACCCAACAGAAGAGAAATGTTCGGTCCGTGTAATTTGATTAGTACAGTCACATTTAAAGCGGAAGTCAACCCAAGCGTGTTTTTTTCCAGAATATGTTCTATGCAGGCACACTAGTTGAGACGAGGCATTCTGATTAATATTGCGTCGGGGGGGGGGATATGAGTTACGCATCAAAATGTACCCGCTTTAGCCATCTCAATGGCGGCCATTTTGTCACTTCTGTCCACTGAAAATGACATCGTAGTTGCTCAGGTAACGACCAATCACAGCTCACCCGTTTTTTGAAGCTGAGCCATGATTGGTTGCTATCTCGTCCCCGAGCAACTGCGATGTCATTTTCAGTCGACAGAAGTGACAAAATGGCCGACCCCTGAGATGGCTGGATTCTGCTGCCTAACTCATATTCTAAAAACACAACATGAATCAGAATGTCTTGTCTCAAACTTGTGGGCCTGCATAGATCATAGTCTCGAAAAAAAGATATGTTTGGGTTGACCTCCTTTCTAACTGTTTATGTTGCTGATGATTTGACAAAACAATTGGAAAATGTTGCTTTTATTTCTGCATATGCTGGGACTGGGACTTAAAGAATGTCAGTCACCATTCAAAAATTATAAGGGCTTATATTAAGCTGGCTGCCATGTTTGCAAATTAAATAGGCCTGTGATGGGTCATTTCATCTGTCCTGTATCATCATAATGTCAACTCTAACTGAGGAAAAGCAAAGGTTTTTTTTAGAGACATTAGCATGACACTTCATCTGAATGGGGTTGGATATGAGGCATGTCAATAAATTCATTGTTCCAGCAAATTATTCACACGAACGAACATTTCATAACGTTTACCTTACGACAACAGAATGTGTCTGGATTCATGGAAGGAGCATGTAGGAAGAGAGAAATATGCATTAGGTGTGTCTGGAACATGTAACGCTACCACTGACTTGTTCGTATAATATTGGATCATTGAATGTGTTTATGTATAAATCAGCTTTCCAGAGGAAAGCTTTTTTTTTTTTTTTTTTTTCTTAACAAAATGAAGATAACACAAGAGAAGTGTGTCACTGATAACTCTGCTTTTACCTCATTAAACAGTAGATTTGCTGATTTATTTAAACATCTTTTGTAACGTGGTCAGTGTTGTGTTGCTACCAAATAAAATGTGATGCACTAAGATTATAATCTTTGCTTGGACTGGACTTTTTATACCACATAAATTGTTTGATTTGTTTTTTTTTGTTGTTTTTGCCATCATATAAGTGTGCACACAATGTGCCAACTACTTACTGATGGAAGAATGAAAACCACATCTGGCTTTTTCTTTCTCTTACAAGGTAAGCTATGTCACTTTTGTCATAGTTCTTTAAAAACAGAGATATACCCTTCAATTCAAGATGTTTACTGTATTTACTACAAACATCAAAACAAGCACAAAACTGTTTTTTCATGTTTTTTTTCCTTCCGTCTCTATCCCGCTCCCTCCATTGTGCTCCCTGTGGCTTATTTATAGTGCCCAGGCTGATTACAAAATTATATCCAAAACTGTTTTCTGCTGTGACAGTGCGACCAGACAGTTGGCAGAATAGCGTAAAAATAGATATAAATGTGTAGCTATAGTTTTGCAAGGAGTATGTTATATATCATTATGTAATGTGAAATGTTTCAAAAATGTTCATCTGAATTAGATGTAGGGATGTAACGATTCACTCAAGCCCCGATTCGATTCGATTTTCAGTTCCCGATTTTTGATTCGATTCGATTTTTTTTTAAATTGCTACCATGCTTGTCTCTGTGCACTAGTGTGGTTCTGCAGCCATCCACAAACGCAATGCGCAATGATGTTTGGCGCAAAAGCATAATTTGATCTACACATTCAAAATGTGCTATGCATCTGCAATGAAAAAACGTTTCAAGACACCATTTTCTAGATGATTTTAATCAACTCAATTTTCGATTAATCCGGGAAAATCAATTTTAGATCCATTTTCGATTAATCGTTACATCCCTTTGAATGAATTGCGCAAGATTGTGGATATAAATGTTTTATTTCACAAAATCATGACTGTGGATTGTAGGATAAACAATGACTTCTCAGCCATGCTGATTGTTTGCTATGGTGTGAAACCAAGGAGCTTTTTCTAAAAAAACATAGAGAATTGAGATTTTAGATCGATTTTCGATTAATGGCTTTTTATCTAATTGATTGATCATAGTAAATCTATTTGAAATCGATTAATCGTTACATCCCTAATTTGATGCGATGCTTCTATTTATGGTTTATTCAGCTTGATAGATGTCAAAATAAAACGTTTACACAGTCAAGATTTTAAAAAAGCACTGCCTTCCTATTTCTATTCATGATGAAAAGTTTAATTGCAAATGTCCTTCATTTTATGTGTAGTGTATCTATTGCATGCATCCATTTTTCCACACCACTTGTCCTTATTGGTGTCATAGGTGAGCTATCCCAGCTGACGCTGACAAGTGGTGTTCACCCCACACTGGTTGCCAGGCGATCTCAAAATATAAACTGACAAACAACAATTTGTTCACACTCATACACACCTTTGGGCAATCAAGTGTCTTCAGTTAACTTAAAATGCATGTTTTTGGAAGGTGAGAGGAATCAAACATGCTTGCCTTTGCCCCACTAAGATGTCTTGTCAATCATGTGCTTGAAATGTTGACAACATTCATTATATGATGTCTGCACTGTTTGCAGCTGCATCCTTGGCGGTATTCTTGTTTTCGCGCTTCATATCATAAAAAAATAGCCGTCTAGCTCATCAGCAAGGGTGCAATTGCACATCCAGCAACAATAGCTAAAGTTGGCCGACCAATACATAGAAAAAAAAATGTTTTTTTCCAGTCAAACCAGATGACACAAAGCTAGCTTCCTTGTTGCACACATCACAGAGTTTCAAACGGTTTAAGTACATAGGTGCCAATGACGGCTTGCCAAAGTGCCAAAAAATGCTGTCGTGACTTGTCGTGCCTCGTCATTGTTGAGATTCCAGGGCCTAAAATAAGGTTAAACAAATTACAGCAGCCTGCAAACAACGATGCGGCCCTCAGCACCTGTACTGACCCAACACCCATGGCGGAATGTCTTGAATAGTGGCTGAGGCAGTGAAGTGTGAAGAGCTTCCATACAAGTTGGCAAACAAGCATTTGGCCTTTGTTGGTGTCAGGAGACGCTGCTGCCGCTAAACTTGCCCCTCCGTGTGTGCACCGAGACCATTTACAGCCTCATTGCATTTGTGTAAATGGATTACTTCCTCTCAGATGAAGAAAAATGGTACAATGGGACTTAGTAGGAGCAAATATCAGCCAAGAAATCGATCTTTTGACTGTTAAAAATGGGCACACAAGCTAAACTCACCTTTTAAACCCTACTTTGAAGCTATGACTGTTTCAAAACCAGGGGTCACACATTCTAGCATTTGAATTTTTACTCAATTTTATAGCTACCGTTTAAAGTCAAGCCAAACCTTCCGTTGGATCCCTGACTGCTTTAAAACCCGAGGTCAACTGAATTTTGGGACAGCTATCAAAAAGTGACTGTACTCTCCTTGTGAATATTGTTGATTTGTTATCGTTCTCAAACAAAACATTCACTTCTTTGGATGGATGTCAGCTAATCAATCAACATTAAATGTTGAACCCACAAAGAAATTTGTCTGCCTATAAATATAGCATGCTCGCCAGTGCAAGATGTTGACTTGGGCTACGGTCAGCAGTTTAAATGTTAGATATACTTGGAACAAATTACAGGAGTCACCCAGGCAACTGGGCCAACATTTCTTGAATACTTTGATATACGACATTATGCTAATGCGTTTTAACAGTGAACGGAATTCCCATTGGCTTTGACTGCAAACGCCTCCACGCAAAAACAAATATTAATCTCGCGTTAAAACAACTGAGGACACTTTTTGGTCGTTCATTTACTGACATTATAGCGAAAGTCAACCCAAACATATTTTTTTCAAGAATATGTTCCCAGCAGGCCCACTGGTTGAAACACGGCATTCTGATTCATTTCGCGTTTGTGGAATATAAGTTAAGCAGCAAAATGCACTCGTTTTTTGCCATCTCTGGGGGCGGCCATTTTGTCTTCTTTCGACTGAAAATGACATCACAACTTCTCACAGCGACCAATCACGGCTGACCTGTTTTATGAATGAGAGCCGTGATTGGTCCTTGTGAGCAGTTGTGATGTCATTTTCAGTCGACAGAAGACAAAATGGCCGACCCCTGAGATGGCTAGAAACGAGTGGATTAACACGTATTCCACAAACGCAATATTTATCAGAATGCCCCGTTTCAACTAGTGTGCTTTCATAGAACATATTCTCGAGAAAAAAAAAATGTTTGCGTTGACTTCCACCTTAAACATGAGCCCATCAATGCTGATGTCTTTCAGCCTGTCAACCAAAGCTGCGGACTCCGTCGTGCTTGAAACCATTAAGCAGTTATCAGTGACACGGGGAAAGATTTTGAACATTAAACAGCACTATTCATAGCTTCAACAACCGTAAACACTTGCCATTCTAGAATGCTTTTGTTTCACCATATTCCTTCCTCTTCGGCTTCCACCCTCCTCATAGTGTAAAACGCAGTCATGGAGGCTGTCATATAAATCTAAACCAGGAACTTTTAACTTACCCTCAAAGTCTAATGAGTCCATCTGGTTTCAGTAATGCTCCCTGTCCTCTTGTTGGACTCTTAACTGGTGACCGTGACCCTTCCAGCCTCTTGGTTGGTCCTCTCTGATCCATATTTTGATTTAATTTGTCCGACAACCTAATTCTTCTTTTTGAGGGCCAAAGAATAACACATCACTTATTTATAAGTGGATAATACAGAGGCTTACTTTTGCTTGCTGAGGTCAGCTTGAGAAAAAGTACATGGCATCGTTATTTTGCTTCGAATTTAATGCAGTAAATTACCCCTGCTTTTGTCCTTAAAAACACAGCAGACCAGAGTAGCAATTTTCTTTCCATCTACTAGTTTTCCATATCATGTATTCCCATTGGTCGTGGATGAGCAGTTGGGTTAAAAATAACAACATTTTTGGGTCAAAAGTGGACCGATCCACAAGTTGGGTCAATTTGACCCGACTTTCTTGGTTGTTTTTGCAGAAAACAACCCAAAAATGAGTAGTTTTGTACAAAACAATGCAAGAAAGTGGGTCAAATTGACACAATTTGTGTACCAGTCCATTTTTGACCCACAATTTTGTTATTTTTAACCCAATTATTTTTAGTGTACTTTGGACTGGTTAAAAGCAATCACAAGGCACATATATACAAACAAACTTTCACGCCCCAAAAATGTTACTGTTCTATTTTTGGTTCATGCTGATTTAGTTGGAAAAAGTATCTAAAAACATTATAATGATTATGCAAAAAAAAAAAAAAAAAAAAAATTAACACACATGAATCCCCTCATATGCTTCAGTGCTCTATATTAAATATAAAATGTGCTTAAAATGACCCCCATTTCATTTATCTCACTGCCCTTCTTGCCTCCAAAGTAGAATAGCTGCATTAAATCCTTACTGTACAGTGTATGGAACATCATTTTTTTCCCCTTTTTAACATAAATGTAATAACATTTTTAAACAATTAAATATGGTTTTGATTGGCCTCTGATTTGAAAACTAGCTAATTGTCATAGTCTGTCTTTTGAGTTTGGTTTTTGACTTTAGTTTCATGTTTTTCCTTGCGTTCCTTGTGTCCGTCTCTCATTAAGTTATTGAGTCCACCTGTGCTTGTCATTCCTGGTGTCTTGTCCAGGTGTTCCTCGTTGTATCGTCAACTTGCCTGCACTTTCTTTCAGTCCTTGTTGGTTGATTGTGGTTTGTTATTTCGTCAAAGTCAAGTCAAGCTAAGTCAAGTCCTAGTTTGTTTTGGTCCTTGTTGTTTTGGTATTATGCCAGTACCTTGTTTGCCTGTTTATTTTCTTTAAATTAAATACTTCATGTTGATTTTTGGGTCCTCTACCTCGTACTCCTGACAGCTAATCGTCAATGTGTTGTCTGTATGTAGGTGATTATGCATTTATTTGAGGTCACAGTCTTAACAGCCCTCCAAAAGATACCATAACTATGTGGCCTGCGATTTATAAAAGAAAAGAAAAAAAGAAACTTTGAACTTCCTTAGACCACCCAGTCCATTTGACCAAAGTCACACTAATGGAAAACAGTATATGCACAAGTGTACTCTCTGCGTACAGATACAACCAGAAATAACCTTTTGTTTTTTGTGTGTTTTATTATCCTATGAATGGACCAACTAAATTCCAGGGATGTCCAGCTCTCTCTGCCTATCTGTGACTTTTTCTTTTGTCTCTCTGTATCTGACTCTCCGTCATCAGCGGGTTCTCTCAGTTCGCCTTTCGGCTCCGTTTGAGAGCCCACCATGTTGCGCAAAAAGTACTAAGACGTTGAACTGTTGGAAGTCTGCATTTAACGTTTTAGAACAGGTCAAATTAAGTTCACATTAAGTTGTGGCGCATGTATGTTCATTCTGAAATTTCACCCAGAAGCATACTGATCCCATAATGACACTTTAGTGACCTCTGCTGGTGACATGTTTTCCTCACAAAGCACAGGCTCTGCAAATTAACTGAAATGTTTGTTTCCAGATGAATAATATCCACTACGGCTATTGAAATGTATATTTAACGTTATGAAAAAAATGAAACATGCTTCAAAAGTGACATCATAATTTCCAATCCAGCCAACGCTTTTCTCAGCATAAAGATGCTATCGCTATGCTCTTAATATAGTACTGTGGTGTCTTTTGTTATCATACTACCACAAAATGTTTGGAGGAAATAGTGAAGGGATTTTTTTTTTTTTTTTTGTCAAAGAAAGATGCTGTCATCACTTCATTCGTTTGAATACATTCCAAAGTGAGTTGTTTACTTTCAAAAAAGTCAAGAAGGCATGGAAAATAACAACTTTATATCACTGCATGCAAGGAAAATGTCTTCATGTGAAAGGCATTAACAATTAGAAGCAAGTAGTAAAAAGGGTCATATGTACTACTATTACTCATACTTGTAATTAAAATATAGTTTTTCACTGATAGTCTGGCAGGTTTAATTCAAAATCATTCATCTAGCATGTCCATGAATGCAGACCCTATAGCCCAATAGTGGATTGTCAAATGTCAGCTGTCTAATTATCACATTTGTCACTTTCCAAGCACCAGTTGCACACCTCGTTTATACTATATAATGTTGTAAATGTCGTGAATATCGTATGTTGTGACTCCTGACTTAGCTGAGTTGTCCTCCATAAGAAAGTTCTAATACGGCTCCAGCACCTACTACTTGATGCAGGGTGTTTATGAAGGAAGTTTTTGTTTGTGATTTATAGGAATAAGGAAGTTATGAACTTGCTGTGGATACAATGTCATGACGAAACTAGTACATGCATATCTTAGGTGAGCGTAATGGAATGTGAACTATTGGAAATATACCACAAAGACGAGGCGGTTTGATACAATTGTGTTGAAAATCAAACTTTTTTTTTTGTCATGAGTGGTTCTATTTTATACTTATGAACACCGTGCATGAGACAAAATATTATATCACAAATGTGGGATTTGATGAGTTTTGCTTGTTTGATGCCTGATGAGTCACTCTGATCCCCCATGACAGACTGCCAACAGCTGCAACGGTGCATTCGCCGTATCTATTTATAAGACTCAGTCTCCTGGATAAAAAAGCATTAGAAATGCACCTACAGTGTAGTCTCTTGAAAATATAAAACACATGCACTAAAAATGTTCAATTCCGTTTTCTTACAATGCACGTAGTGTTCAAAAATGTTTCTTCCCTGCTCTTGTTAATGAACTGTGCACTGTGCACACTTGGGTTAAAAATTAACAAAATTTGGGGTCAAAAATGGACCGATCCACAACTTGGGTCAATTTGACCCATCCACAACTTGGGTCAATTTGACCCATCCACAACTTGGGTCAATTTGACCCAACTTTCTTGGTTGCCAAAAAATGGCTAGTTCTGTACAAAACAACCAAAATTGGCTGTTTTTTTACAAAACAATGAAAGAAAGTGGGTCAAATTGACCCAATTTGTGTATCAATCCATATTTGAAACAAAATTGTGTTATTTTTAACCCAACTGTTTTTAGAGTGTGATCTAATCTGCATTGCAAGATGAAACCGCTTCGTGCATTAGCAGGGGGTCCTCGCCTGCTCTGCGTACCGCTTCCTTTTTCTTTGCCTCATGGTGCGTGTCTTTTCCGTCAATGCAGTGTCTCTCACCTTTACCTAAGGAGTTCCTTTGTGACTGAAAATTCTTAACATCTTGTATCTTTGAATGTCATGTTCAAAATAGACATTCCAATGACTTCCCCTTTACCCTGTTAAAAAGTTACAAGTTCAAAAGAGACAAGATCAACACAGCACTTTCACTCACTTAAAAGGGCGTATAATACAAGGACGCATAAAGTTATGTATGTTTCATAGCCTCAAGATTGGTCTGCATTCACTCTGAATCTAGTGGCCTGCTTCAGTGTTGACATCGGGCAAGAAGCACTGAAATCTGTGATGAAACATGACTCTGTGTAGGGGTGAGCAGTGTCGGGCAAAGGTGCCTGGAACGGAACCACTGGAGAGCTTGACAGCTTTCAGAGCAGGAGCTGCAACTGGAAGGGTTGGCAGCAGAGTGTTTACGAAGGAAGAAAATATCGTTAGAACCTGAGTATATTTCTGCCTTGAATTTGTTTTCACAACCTGTGGATTGATGGCGAACCAGCAAACGGGCCGAGCCTCTCTATGGAAAGCGTCCGCCAAGAAGCTTCGGGCCATCGGGACGGTGTGCGGCCTGGCAAAAAGCTGGCAGCAGTGGATATCAGAGAATGAGAGGAAGCAGGCTGCCGAGCCTTATGGATGGTCTCCATGGCAGGGAGACTCAACAGAGGAACCCCAAAAGACTTGGATTCCTAAGAAATCCATTCCCGGCCAAAAGACGGAGGAATCTCTTCATTACGTGGTTGCTTCGAAAGTGGTATCCGACCCTTCAGATTTGCCTCAAGGTAGGACCAAGGCTGAAGATCCAAACGACTCTGAGGTACCAATGATTTCATCCTCGATCAAGATGAAGCTGGTGATGAAGACTGTTACCAGCGGGCTGCAAGAGAGAAGAGCAGGAGTTACGTTGTTGGCAAAGAGTATTGCAAAAGGAGGATCGGGTGAGGACCCGGATAGGTTGCTCGAGACAATTGACACTCCTAATCGCCAAGGAAAGTGTTCCAATGTTGTCCTATCACTAACCCAAACTGGGATACAGGTGGAAAATGAGCAGATGCCCGGAAAAGAAGATGGCCCAAAAGAGGAACAGATTCTTAGTGCCGATCCAAAGGACGATAGTGGACTTTCTCGATTAGAAATGGAAAGACCAAACTTAGACAATGAAGCATCCATAAGTACCTCAACGAAAGTTTATGATGGAGAGTCATCAGTTAAAATCAAAAGGCCGCAAATCCTAAAGTGAGTAAAAGATGTTTGCAGACCTTTTGTGTAATGAGATTACAATATGTGGATACTTGTGTTTGACTCAAATGAATGGGGCGCTAGTTAGAGGTTCATCTTCCATCCCTGACCCTGGGTACCCTTCTGCCCTCGTCCCTCCGTCCTTATTCATAAAAATTATCATTCTCCGACCCTATCCGTCCTCGTCCTTTTAAAGCGTTTCCCTCCTTGACGGACGAACCGTTCCGTCCCTGGGACGGAACGCTCATCTCCTGTGCTAGTAACTCAGTCAGCAAGGTCTTGACCGAGAACTAAAATAGACAACTGGTTATTGGCGATATGGCAATCTGCCTCCTGAGAAGGTACAAACATCTCATATAGTACAGAACCGTGATTCATATTTTGGATCAATCAAAAACCAGTGGCCGAGACTCGCCCACTTGTGACATCTTTCGTCAGAATCCAGCGCACTGTGAATGTGCGGTGAAGGCTCGCACAGTTCGGTTGATCCCAATCCAGTCCAAATGATTCGGTGCCTGTTGTAATGGAGACTCATCGGAGGCCGAGCGTCCGTTTGCAACCTTCAATGGAAAAGTGCCTCTACCGTGATTAGTCTGGGAATAATCCTGAAGTGATGACTACAAGAACAAATCCTTCTCAACAAACATATAGGAATAAAATTACTAAAAAAAGGTCTACCATTGAATCATTTGATACTCCCAAGGAACCCTGAACCACAAATGTTGTTTCCTAACAGTCTGACCTTTTCATGTCTGCTTTAACATTCAGCACAAAGTATGAAAACAAAACAAAAAAATAAAGCTGGTTGAAATAAAAAAAGAGTCTGGTTTAGTGGTTTAGTTTAGCTTCCTGTGGTATTACATAAAGCATGTAATCCTGTAATCTTACATCCTTTTCAGGTCCGGAAAGGAAGCTGTGGATGCCAAGAAGATCAATGCTCTCTCCAAGAAATACAGCTCTGTTGGGAATCTCAAGAGCCGCTGGCAAAACTGGGCCTCGGAACACACTGATAACCAGAAACTAAACCCCTTCAGTGAATACTTTGACTACGAATACTCCATGTCCCTCCGTCTTCAAAAAGGTCAAGATGGATACGGACGGCCCAAGGAGGGCACTAAAACAGCAGAGAGAGCGAAACGAGCTGAGAAACACATCCATGGCGAGATCTCCGATATGTGTTACGTGATCAGAACTATGGCTGATCCCGATCAAGACGGAAAGACGCGAGTTACATTTGGAGAACTGTTTGACAGATATGTCCGTATCTCTGATAAGGTGGTGGGGATTCTAATGAGAGCCCGGAAACATGGGAAAGTCCACTTTGAAGGGGAAATGCTGTGGCAAGGACAGGATGATGGAGTGATCATCACTCTCCTGGTGTGATCCACTTTGATCCAGTAATGTGTAACAGCAGCAAAGCTATTGTAATTGCAAAGCAATTTAGATTACTCTTTTTATATACTTTTGTCATGGTGATGGAACAATGGCTTTTAAAGCGGAAGTCAAAGTAAACATTTTTTTTTCAAGAATGTTCTATGCGAGCCCACCATTTGAAACAGGGCATTCTGATAAATATTGCGTTTGTGGAATAAGTGTTAATCCACTCGTTTTTAGCCATCTCCGAGGACGGCCATTTTGTCTCCTGTCGACTGAAAATGACATCACAACTGCTCGCAACGACCAATCACGACTCGTATCAGATCAAAACAGGTCAGCCGTGATTGGTCGTTGCGAGCAGTTGTGATGTCATTTTCAGTCTACAGAAGACAAAATGGCCTCCCCCAGAGATGGCTAAAATCGAGTGCATTTTGCTGCTTAATTTATATTCCACAAACGCAAAATTAATCAGAATGCCGTGTTTCAACTAGTGAGCCTGGTGGGAACATATTCTTGAAAAAAATATGTTTGGGTTGACTTCCGCTTTTAAATAAATGCCCCCCAAAAAAGCCAAGTTTTCAGTTTAGTTTTGTAAAAACTAAAATGACAATTTCAGAATTTTTTGTTACAATTCAAGGTGAAAAAGAGCTGAAGAACAATTCATATATACATTGCTTGTACTCATAAAAGGGGTAAGAATAATGCAAGAAATCGAAATAAAAAATACAATTTGGTCGTTTGGTCATTATCTGAGTCCTGAGCAACTTCGATGTCATCTTCAGTCGACAGAAGTGACAAAATGGCCGCCCCCTGAGCTAGCTAAAAACGTGTGGATTTCTCAATGAGTCATAAATATACATGAGTGAGGAGTATGGATGTTACCAGTAAAATATGTCAAAGTGACACAAAAAAAATGCAGGCAGGGCAGGTTCTACATGTATAACAGATTAGCAGATAACGATTTAAAACATACCTGGAACATTTTTTTAAGGAGTTAGTTCCTCCTCCATCTATTTGTATCTCCACATCGACTTGAAGGAAGTGGCAGTAGAAAAGGATGCCATTATAAATTGACAACAAAGTAATCTACTCTTCGCAGTTCATCCGGACAGACTGGAACTTCCTTACATGAATACAGACTTGGTCTGAGGGATTAATGAAAAATTCTTTTTTCTGCATTCCTGTATTAAAATGTAATGCAAAATCTAGAAGGTAAGGCCGACTTTTGTTTACCAGACATTAGTAATGAATGAGTTTTTTTTTTTCTTCTATTTTCTGTTTTCACAGAATGATTTTACCGGTCTTTATTGCACTTCTCTCAATATCTGCTTTGGCTGACGGTAAATCTGCACATTAAGACTGGACTAAGTGATATTTTTCTTACCTTACTTAGAGTAGTTGTACATCTACCTAATGTTCTTCAATAAATCGTTTTTTTGTGTGTATTTTTTGCAGAACGACCTGACGCCCAATACTACTCATATTCCCCTCATGTTGGCTCGGGAAAAGGCACCTCATATGCCATCACCGCCAGTGGGCGGATTACAGGTGTTCGGATGTGGGAGGCCAACAATAACTTCATCTACGGGTGCATAAGTAATTTATATGGAACAACATAATCAGTAGTGAATATTAACTCTCATCACAGTACAGGGAAAGTATATAGATACAAAGTGTTTTAATTGATTTTATCTTCATCAGCTTCCAATTTCGCTATGACCACACATGGACCGATGTGACGGGCCGCAAGTTCGGCGAACTGCAGGAGATAGAGTTGTTTGACGATGAGGTCATTGTGCAGATCTCTGGAAAATATACACACTTCATTCAGTCTCTGGTGTTCACGACCAACCTGGGTCGTTCCCTCTACGCGGGCAGGCCTTCGGGTCACTCATTCAACATGTACCCGGACAACGAGAAGGCTGAACTGCGTTTCATCAGCGGCCGGTTCCAAGGTGCCATCACCTCCATTGGGGCACACTGGGGTGTTTTTTCTGAACCTTATGGAATAAATCGCAAGTACTTGTAATGAACTGCATTGGACATACACTGAAAAAAATGGTGTGTTGAATTGACTCAATTTTATTTTGTCAAGTGGTTGCAGAAAATAAAAACCTTTGGCCCAAGATACTTTTTTCAGTAGTCCAGAAAATGAAATAACATTGATCCAGGTGATTTTTTTAAGTCCATTTAATTCACCATAAAAAAAAATAATCTATGTATTTTTACTGAGTATCAATAAAATGTTGTCTGCTTCCTTAATCATTTGCACCTTAATGAAAACTCTGCTCTTAGTGAAATTGTGCAGTAGTTATCATGTGATTAACGATTTTGTTGTTTTGTATGCTGCTTTGAAGGCCAGTAAAATGCCATCAAACATTTAGCAATCAAAGACTGAAAACTTAATACAATGCAATACGTGTAATACTTTTTCAACTAATAAAGTATGTGTGATGCCATTTTATCTTTCAAAAAAATAGGAATGCCTAACAAAGTACATTGATCTCTGTCCAACAGGTAAGTGAGTTATCTTAAATGTCCAAACTGGGTTTAAAGTAACCCAAATTGGGTGGAATAGCTAACCAACCAATGTTGGGTTATTTATACCCAGCGCATTGGGTTCAGGATTTGACCCAGCATGTTGACATGGCACGATTGTCAAGGAAGAAGCGGGTTGCCATGGTTGCTATGGCTACACTATATGATAACAATAGAACGTAAATCATGCCCAAAATGCGTTGATGTTGTTGTCATATCTAAAAGACATGTCAAAGCCTCACAGAAAGCGCAGGCAGGGCAGGGCAGGTTCGACATGTACAAAAGCCGATGAAGAGTTAAAACACACCTGTCACATTTTTTTTTTTTCCTGAAGCCGTCAGCACCTCCTCCACCCATTTGCGTCTCGACATCAACTTAAAGGAAGTGCCAGTACAAAGGTTCGCTCCGATAAATAAACAGTCAAAATTAATTGGTATCCATTTTGACCTGATGGACTAATGCTGGGACTTCTTTAGCAGGACTACACGCTTAATCTGTAAGATTGATCAAACACAGTCAACTTTTTTTCTGCACTCCTGTAAAAACAAAAACAAAAAAAGGGTTTTAATGCAGCTCCTTTTTTTAAAGGCATAATCCAGCCACAGAGAAAATCACCAAACAAGCAACAGGTAAGGCTGACTTCTACACATCCGATATTAATCAGAATTTATTAATAATTGTTTTTTTTCCCCACCTATTTTTTGTTTCCACAGAATGATTTTACTGATCTATATTGCACTTTTCTCAATAACTGCTTCGGCTGATGGTAAATCTGCATATTAACACTGGATGAACTGATATTTTTGTTACTTTCCCTAAAGAGGTTGTGTGTGTATTTTTTGCAGACCATCATGACTCCCAGTACTATTCATTCTCGCCTCATGTGGGCTCAGGACGGGGTCTCTCATATGCTATCAGCGGCAAAGGGAGGATAACAGGTGTCCGAGTATGGGAGGCCAATAACAACTTCATCTATGGGTGAATAACTAATTCATATGGCACGGCATAATCAGTGGGTGAATATTAAATATCATCACACTACAGTAAAGACATTCTTTTAATACAGTCTGTTTTAATAGTACCTTGTCAGCACAAAACTTATATAATATATCGTCACTGTCCAGTGAAAAACACATATGTCCATTTTTTTCTTTTTTAAAAATTTTTACATGAATGGCATTTCTGTAGACATTGCATTGATGTGATTTTTTTTTTTTTAAATCCAAAATTGGACATATGTGATTATCACTGGAAAGCGACGATATATAATAATATACTTGAACCCGTTGACGAGGAAGTGCAATGTTGTTTTTGTGACTCATTTTTTAAATTATTGTTAATAGGTAACAGCTGCTACTTAGTAAAAATGTACAACTGTTGAATATTTTATACCACGACATTATATTCCAGCCTGGCACACTGTTAAATTTCTTAAGCTCGTCTGAAGATTTTTTTTCTTCATTATTTATCCTTTTCATGTAAATGATTGAATAGGCCAGGGTTGCCCCCCCCAAAAAAAAATTATACATAAAGACATCACATTATGACCATATTTAACTTTATTTCCTCAATTTCGTCTTACTTATCAAGCTTTCTTGCTTTATTCCTCTCAGCCTCCAACTTCGTTTTGACTTCACATGGACCAATGTGGCAGGCCGCAAGAATGGCAAAATGCAGGAGATCCTGTTGTTTCGCGACGAGACCATTATGCAGGTCTCTGGAAAATATTCACACTACATTCAGTCTCTGGTGTTCAAGACCAACATGGGACGTTCCCTCTGCGCGGGTAGACCTATGGGCCACTCATTCAACATGTACCCCGACAACGAGAATGCTGAACTGCACCTCATAAGCGGCCGGTTCCAAGGTGCCATCACCTCCCTTGGGGCACATTGGGGTGTTTTTTCTGATCCTTATGCACCACAAGGCAAATACTACTAATGCATCCATCAGTTGTACTGGAAATATTTGTACTTAATAAAAGATTCTCTATGCCTGCTGATGTGTTACCGTTTTACACCTTAATCAAATCTAAACATGTGAAATGGTCATTATGTAACGACCCAAACTTTGTCAAAATGTCGTCATCTCCTGGCTTCAAGTGTGTGTTTTTTTAAATCATTTTGTTGTTTTAAATGCTGCCTTGAAGGCCAATAAATTGCCATTAATTCATTCACTGCCAAGGACATATTTATACGTTTTTTCACAGTCCAGCCACTCAATCCCAGGAATTTATTGATATAATTTATTTATATATTTTTAAATATTTGTCAAACGTTAGGGTAAAAGAGAGTCTGAAAATGTCTGCCACTGCATGAGTTAAACATTAAGTGTAAGACTTTTTAAGTGAATCAGCTGCATGTGCTGTCATTTATCTTTCCAAAAATATGAACTTAATGTGACTCAAATGTACGTGTTAAGGTTATGGTGTATTTTAGTCTCATCCAGATATGCAGAAATTTAAAAGCCAAATATCGAACTTTTTGTGAGTAGTGTCTAGATAGTGATGCAGATTTCCGAAACAGAATCCGTGGACATACGGGGGTGCACTGTATATGCCTTTCTGTGACTCTTCCAGTCTCACTCCGTCCCAGTCTGCGCCACTCTAATATCAGGTTCCACTTCCTGTTTGAAGCCTCGCAATACCCAAATGCTATTAATCAATTCTTAGGTGTGGTCTTGATTTCACGAAAAGGGCTGTTCAAAAACCATGAACCAGGACTTTTGAGCAATTTATTGGCAACACCTGTTGTGACTTTTATCGTCCATCTCCCTGTTGGAGAAGTTGTGCAAAAAGGACTGAAATTTTGGATGGTTGAACCTGCGTTCAAAAATTGGGAGGAGGTCAAATTAGGTTAATCTGTAATGCGTTTTAGTTACATCCTGAAAGTGCACAAATATCGCTAACCCTTTGTGACTAGTGTACAATAAATTTAGTGAAACGTGCAAAATCGAGCATTGTTTTCGTTTGTGTGCTGTGGTACCGCGGGACAGTTATGAACTGTTGTGTTGTATTAGTGCTGTCACATAATTGTTTGGCAAATGTATTATTTTATCTGTCATTGTTCTCTTGCTCAAAAATAAAACCATTATAAAACCTTCAAGAAATGAAATGATCTTCTTTTAAATCCTTATTTTTTGTTTTGTAATCCAATACACTACCTTTTTTCCTGCTTGCATATTGGCTGTACTTACACTGTACATGATATAGGTGGGATAGTTAAAAACTTGTTTCAGGGCTGTTCGACCTGCAGAGAAAACAATTCCAATGAGTCATTCATCCACACCCATAATTATCATAGTTCAATCTATTCTCGACTAACTACGGTGGCGGACCAAGAAAGCAGCCAGCTCGTTTCATATTGATTGTTTTCCCCGTACTGCTTCAACCAGGATATTGTCTTCATTAGCATTCGGTTTTGGCACGCTCAAGGCTTGTTTATAAAGCTGTTCTCATAATCCAAACGGAAGAGTTGGAGGCGCACACGCCACTTTGAGCCCTTGTGCGGAAAATCTGTGAGTAGAACTTTTTTTTTTTTTTTTTTTATCTGGCAGGTCATTCCGATAAGACAATTTGTTGTTTATTTATAACGTCTATGTATACATATAGGTTACATTGTAGTCTGATTCCTTACTAGGTAGATGCTGTTGCATTTGCTGTGTGATCCGACAACTCAAAAAACAGGTAACATCGGAGGTTGCTTAAACACCTCACAATACACATGTTCTAAAATGAAGAAATTCATTAAAAGTGTTTATATTGACAATATTCTTTTTTTTTTCTTTTTTACAGAATGCTAAAAATTGTCATTGTCACTGCACTTTTTCTATGTGTACTTCATAATGGTAAGTTATTTAATTTAGCATTACGTGCTCAAATTAGTATTTGGGAAATAAACTGCTACACCAAAAAAATATAATCAGATTTTTACTTTTCAAACTATAACTCAGGGCAACTAAAAAAAGATTTGACCAATAGGAATATTTTGTGTTCAAGTAAGAATGTTATAAATCAAAAGTTTTTTTCAGCTTGTTTGCCATTCATGTATTCATGTTCCATTCTAGACAATATCTTTTAAAAGCATTCTTTCTGTGAGGCACCTCAGCCATAGGCAAGCTTACACAAACCTTTCCGACTATACTTTTTTTTTCCACTCTGAAGTCAGTGAAGGCAATACTTTCATTAGCAAACATTTCATCTCGCTTCAATAGATAGATAGATGGAAAAGTCTAACACTTAACAAAAGCTACTTTCACTCCTCATTTCATTTCATGTTTTTTCTTTTCTTTGCAGCCCCGGCTGAACAATACGCCTTTTCCAAACCAGTGGGCCCCGGGGGAGGTGAGTCATTCACTCTCAGTGGAGATGGGTCCATCACAGCTATCAAGTTATGGGAGCAATACAACAGCCAAATCACTGGGTAAATTATACGAAAAAATGCCATCTGATTGAACAATTTGGTTGTTGTTATTGTAACAAGACAGAACTAACATTTCTTTTGTTTCTCCATCAGTATTCAATTCCGGTACGGTGGGATTTGGTCACCTCTAATTGGCATTGAAACGGGAGATCCCAAGGAGATCGAGTTGTTCAAGGGTGAAGTCATTAATCAGATTTCTGGGAAATTTACCGGCAACCTGCGTTCAATTGTGTTCACCACCAACAAGGGCCGAACACTGCAAGCAGGGCAGCCCACCGGCACGACCTTCAACATGTATGCCCCCAGCAAGGACACTGAACTGGTCCTCATCAGCGGCCAAATCAGAAGTAAAAATTCAATCACATTCTTAGGGGCACATTGGGGCATACCTCAATATTACATATAAATTTCATTGAACTTTTCCTCAACTTTGTTCTATAAAACTTAATTGAAGACGTCTGTTTGCCTTGATTTAAAGCATTATCGGGAGACTTGCACAGAACCAATAAAGGGCATTTTTTCCCCAACTCTTAACTGGCTTTATCTGTTCAAAGATGGTTTCGTAAACCTTGAAAATGTTTGCCCCTTGTGGAAGGTGAATGTTTGCTTTATTATTTAGCAATTTCCCCAACATTATACAAATGTATATGTTTGTTAGCTATAGTGTACATATTTATAATGCTCAGACCTTGATATAATTTTCACCCATCCATTCATTCAAAATGCAACGGACTCCAGTAATCCGATTCTCCGGGTATTTAAAAAAAAAAAAAAAACATTTTTGATGCATTTTTGTTTATTTTTCCACCTGCAAACTGTACTTACGGTTTGTTTTTAACACTCTGTTTTCAAAATGACACATAGCCAAGAAAATCTTGAATCAAATAAAATAGAATAGTATTTCATTGTGACATAAAACAGATCGGTGCAAGAAAGAAACATGATTCATATGCATTAGTATCCACTAGTTAAAATATGAGTGCTTATTTTCTACACATTGGAATTAATTTCATAGTCAGATTTTCAGGAGTAACAGCACTTCCCTGTGAGTGCACCAGTATAATTCTCATAGCCGAGAATGTTATGAGTGTCTTTTTGTGTAAAATTAGTTTGACTGTATAAACAGTCTTTCTGTAAGGGTAAACAAAAATGTTTTGATATGTGAACAAACATCACTCATGGTGTGGCTGGAATGGGGGATTTAAAGAAAATACCTGTGTATGTGCTAACATAGCATCAGAGAATACAAGATCAACAAACAGCCTATCCTTGACTGTTATGAGCCCCCGCCCCACAAATGACAATTTTTCTCAAGGAATCACTGATTGTCCTCAAAGTCGTGGAATTAATGGGATTTGCATTACAATAAAAGTGTCTTCAAATCAGTTAATCACGTTTTGCTGTCATTGGACTTGTCAGCTGTTATTGTATTTTTTCACTTGGATTCTAATTGTAATAAAATCTTCTGTTTACATTCTTTCTTTGTTTTTAAATGTCTTAAATTCTTTTGTTTGTAAATGCCTTAAAATGCTCAGTTACCTTGTGTATGAAATACAATATTTAAATAAAGTTGCCTTGCCCTTTCCTTGCCTATTGCTTAATATGGAACAAGGAATGCCATTAGTATTTTTTGAGATTATTCATGACACTTTTACACCGATGTATTTCCTCTAACAATCTATGTTACTCATTATTACAAAATCGAATCCTAATATATTGTTTTGTTGAAATAATGCCTGAACCATGGAGCACAAAGCAGCAGAAAATAAAAACAAAAATAAATAAAACCATAATAAAAACATCAACTTTAAAAAAAAGACTTTACTTTACATCCAATACTTAAGTATATTTAATATCAGAACATTCCTTTTGATATTTAAGTGCTGCAAATACGTCCGATGTAGCCCTATGGTTCTCAGACTACATTACCCATGATGCTTTGAGGCGCGGCAGCAGCTGTGCACTCCGGTTTGCCCGCAGCAATGAAATGATAACACGGTAGAACAAGGTAGAATGAGAAAGCCTTGATTTTCCACATTTTTCTCCAGCTGTTTTACGAGCGATGCCCTCATCTCTGCAGTGACGTCATGGCCGTCGAAGGTGAGAAGACATGTTCAGTTGTTTTTGTTCTTTTTGTGGGAAAAATAGGAATAAGAGGAAATTGTTAAAAGTCACGGCGATGACAAGGAAGGCTGAGCTGTGTGCCCAGACTTAGACCGAGTCAACTGTGAAAGCTCGTGATTGGGTAATGGTTTCGCAAGCCCTTTTGCCTCTTTCCGCATCACTTGCAGGGAGAATTGTTCGTGTGCACGCGCTTTCTCTATTGTTGCCGATTGTGCGCGTGATCGTTTTGCCGAGTGACACGACACAGCCCCACGAACAGGTCCGCAGCCTAGCAGAGTGGCGTTTGTTTTGCACAATCATCTCCTTTGGCGAGTCCACTTCGATTTTTGTTCCGAAAGGCACCGGGATTTGCCCTGTTGCGATGTAACTCCCCGTGCACCGTGTGCGTGTAATCATTCCCCCAAGACTGGTCCAGCTCATCCTGCAGCAGGTGGTCTCGCACGTGGATCAGCTCCCCTGTAATTGAGTAAATAGCTACTGAAGCTGCATCTTTGAGGGAAGTGGATGTGAGAGAAGTGCGTGAATCTTCTGGACTGTGCGTGCTTTGCAATGTTCGGCAGGTCTCCTCACCTTATCGGAGGGATCTTATGGATCCAGAATCCCATGAGAGGTATGTTTGTAACATCATCTCAGCGCAGACTCTTTACCCGACGTCTAGTTTTCTTCCCCTGGGTGTATGCCCCATGCTTGTATGACTGGAATGAGACTCGGCCACCCCTGCATACCATTCCTACCAGACACTAACTCTGGTAAAGGACAATGTCCCTGTTTGTACCAGAACTTGACAGTCTCGTTCCTTCTCAAAGACATGATGACGTGTGCGCTACGAGGCTTTGTTGTTGCTGTGGTCGCCGTGTCCGACATGCCATGCTTCGGTGTTATTGAATAGGTAGACTAGATTAAAGTATGTTCTGTGTACAGACAGATGACTGGAACTAATGTATCTTGGATCCGTCCCTTTAATTCAGCTACATTATTTGGAAGGCGTCTTTTTAAATATTAAAGTGGGGAGGCGACTCCCAAAAATTCTTTGCAATAATACAGTATGTTCTTGCGCCTTCTTCACAGTTACTCAGTAACGACCAATCATGTATGTGTGACGTATCGACATCACTCGTTAGCTGTCGGAACGATACTTCAAAACACCAAAGCTTCATTCATCGTGAAGAGGAAGTGTTGGCAAAAAAGATTAAAAATCCGCCCGAAGAATCAGATGACAGGATGTGAGCGCACTTAAACAAATCTACAGTATACAAATGAGTGTTACTTACACATGAAGTCAACCCCCAAATTTTCTTGACACTAATATGTTCTGTGTGCCTCCACTAAACACGGCATTCTGAGTCATATTGTGTTTGTGGAATATGAGTTATGCAGCAAAATCCACCAAATTTTTGCCATTTTGTCACTTCTGTCGACTGAAAATGACATCACAGTTGCTCAGGGCGCAGGTAAGGCTATCAACTGTGATTGGTCTGAGCCCTGAGTAGTTGTGATGTCATTTTGTCGACAGAAAGTGACAAGATGGCCGCCCCCCGAGATGGCTAAAAATGGGTGGATTTTGCTGCTTAACTCGTATTCCAAAAACACAACAATAATAAGAATGCTGTGATTAGACAAGTGGGGGTGCATGCTACATATTGTCAAGAAATTTTTAAAATTTTCACTTTAAAATAGCTCAAGCCTTCACAAGCTAAACATTTCCACATTGGATAAGCATCCAATTTCTATACTTTAATACCTATAGACTTCTTAGATATGAGACATTTGTCTTCACAATTCATTGAGAATGTAATGCCGTTTATACTACTTGTTAGCAAACGGAAACCAAAAACCTGGATTACTTCATTTATCCTGATGACACTCATCATCAGTACAATGTCATGTCATTTCGCTCCGTATGCTACACTTAGGACTTCCTTTTTCAAATAGCTAAGAATAGCTCAACACACAGACACAGAACAGCAATTTTCACCACAACGACTCCCGAAATCATCCTTAATATCACACTGTGTTGTAATTAGAATAGCTCTGTCACCATTGCCATGGCGACCCTGTGTAAAATGATTGGACAAAAAGCAACAATAGTTGCATATTGATAGTTTCATTCACATCTGTCGAGGATAATGCAATCTCACAAACATTTGAATTAATAAATTTAGCTAAAAATAAGGTTTCTATTTTTTAGAAGCAGTAGAAGGTCTATAATTAAGATATAATTTTTTTTTTTTCTCCCTCTTAGTGCTACAAGCTGTCCCTGTGGGACACACGGGCAAATCTCACTCCAACACTTCAATGCCGAACACATCGGTTCTCATTTAACATGCTGCAGGAAAAAAAATAACACACCTCTGCAGCATGACGGTTCTGTTCCAGTACTCTACCAACCCCTCAGACATGGAATATAGGTCAACTATTTCATCATTTCTCACGCATGAGAAGACAATTTTTGCTTTGGAAAAGTGAAGACTAAAATGTCCAGTTCTTTTGGGAGTAATGTCACAGCACGCTTCAAAACTAACACTTTGCGTGTGATTGCAACAAAGGCAACACAGAAGGCAGATAATTGGCTGGATTTAGACTCGCCTGTAAAGTTTCTCAACACTTTGATAAATGATGAAATAAATTGGAAAGAGCTCCCCAGATAAACATTTAAAAATTAATTTGATGGCTGCTTGTTTGTGGATTAGCAGTGAATGCATTTGATTGATGGATGAGCCTTTAAAGCCAGAACAAATCAAGCAAGTGTTTGGCTGCCGGTGAAAAAAATACAGTCAAACAATCGTGGCGGATGTCAGTGGAGGTGACAATTTGGAAACGCCATGTAATATTTGGGCAAAAGGCTCAAATCGAAGTAAACTAGATGCTACTGAGCAAGCAAGAAAGCGCCTCAAAGTGTCCCCCCCCCCCCCCCCCCCCCCCCGAGTCTGGCCAAAGCAGTTGTTTACGCCTGTGGCTTAGTTTGTTCATTTGCCTCTTGCCTCTGTGCATCAAGCCTCCTTAATGTCCTGCTCTGCCTGCCTGTGCATCCGTTTAGAAGAGTCATTCCAAATCCATCCCCAGATTCAACAGAGCAATAGAGTTAATGGAATAAAAATGTTCATTACAGTCCGTGGTATAGGATTACATCTGTTCAATCAGAATAACAGTAAGGAGCCCGTCCTCTGCCTTGTCGACCAAAAATGGATTAGGATGATTGAGGACGAAGCAAATGTCATAGGCAAGAATTATGCCATCTATCCCTGGGGTGGCCCTATAGCCATGATGGGTGGCTTTCTGAAGTACCGCTGCATGGAATTCTGAATGACAGCCTTTGCATGCACTAGCAAACACTGAAACGGGTTTATGCAGTCTAAATATCTAAAAAAAAAAAAAAAAAAAAAAAAAAAAAAAAGATTATATACTGTATGTGTGCTGTATTTGCAAATGTGTGAAAATATTTAGAAATGTCAACAAAGACAAGTTGTGCAAACTGATTAACTTTATTATATATTATTATTATTTTCTTTTTTTTTTTTTTCCTCAAATATTTACTCATTTTGCATGCAACATGTTGGAAAAAAAAGCTGGGACAGGCGCAAGCAAGCTCACCATTGTTACATCAGCGCTCCTTTTAACAACACTTAGGTGTTAGGGAACTGAGAACACAAACTGTTGACGCTTTGAAGGTGAACAACCTCAGTTGCTCAACTGTCCACGGTGAGCGTAGTTACCCGACAAATGCTTGTTCTCAAACAAATAGCCATGCCAAGAAGTAAGGCCACGCAATGCAGGTTTTTTTCTTTCGTGTTGTTCCGCGTTTACTGTGGTACTTCCTCCACATTATCGCATGACACCACTGGAAACGTCGACATTCCAACCACACACCCCACACGGAAACATGAGCAACTCAACTCTTCTATCGAGTGCAAAAAAAACAAAAAGAAAAAAGTCTATTTATAACCTTAGCAGTGCTCAAAGACATTCACATGTTGAACTACTTCCTGATTGAATCCCTGTCCAGTGTGTTGAACAACTCGTTAGAATTCAGTACAACTCGAAAATACGACCCTACTCCTACTGGCTGTTAATATCGGTGCAGTCCTTTTGAGTTGCTCTTCACACGATTTATTATTTACACTTCACTTCTGAAGGCAGCAGACCGTGAAATGAGGAGAATGAAATGGCAAACAGTCGAGATGAAACGGAGCGTCAGCCACCGTCCGTAATCGCTGATGTAATCGTGCCTCTGCCCAACGATAAGGCACAATTATTTGTCTCATGAGAGAAATTCTGATTGTCTGTCTCGTTTTTGTACTATGAAGTCACTGACCTCTATTGAGGTAAAAACTGCAAAATTAACCAGACATAACGTTTTGTGTTGTAAAGGGCACTTTAAAATCTACCCGCACTGATGTCAGCCTGTTTGAAGTTTGAAGCGCATGCAAATTAGACTCTGGAGAGAAGAGATAAGTGGAATACTTTGAGCCCTTTATACACCCATCATCTGTGTGACAAATGACGCTCAGTTTTTTTGTGACTATTTCACGTCGTTCGGAAATCAGTGATGTGGAGTGGAGGAACTTCACTCCCCAGAATGAGCTAGAAAGGATCTGCTTTGCAGATTTCAAGCAACTGAACTGTTAGTTATATCCCGACGGGCACGGATGACCGAGTCAACGTCAGGTGAAGGAAAATGTGGACAACAGATTCTGGCATCGAAAGTTGAACTTAAATTGATTTCAGGTATTTTTTTTTTTATCACATTTATATAAGAAATGTGTGAATCAGGCAGGGACGGGGGAATAGTGGTTTCAGGGTTCAAAAATCACCGTTCTGTGTGGAGTTTGCATATTCTCCCCGTGCTTGCGGGGGTTTTCTCCAGGCACTCTGGCATCCTCTGACGTGTCCAAAAACTTGCATGTGAGGATATTTTACCTCTCAAAATTTTCCATAGGTGTGAATGTGAGTTGTTTGTTTGTGACATAAATATGAATGAAACTATGAATTAACCCAAATAACTGACTGTAATAGATCAAATATGATTTGTGTGGGGTATATGTCACTGCATCCCGTAAGACAATATAGTAACAATTGCAAACTTCTATAACTTTGCACTCTCTTATTTTGGTCACCATAACAGTGAGGTTTCTTGCGCTTATCAAATATTGAAATAAACAGTTCCACGGTTCTAAATTAAGTCAATCTATTTCTGTCGCTTTTCTGCTGCCTGACTTTGAAGCAGAGAGTGTTTATGCCCGGGATACGTGCTTCAAAGTGAGTCAGAGTTAACTGCAGTTTATATTTAGCCCATCTGCCTTTGTGCATGAAGTGGGCCATTCTGCCGCCTTTTTTTCCCCACTGGCATGTGTCTCACTGACTTACTTTCTCTATTTCTCAAAAGCTCTTATTTGTTTGTTTCAATGTCTGAATCGATCAGTATTCTTATCACAATAATCCATTTCCGTTTTAAGCAAATGACTCAAATTTTCACCATGCTCAATTTGTTATCATTTAGCACATCTGTAGTATGATGACATCTATGAATGTAGTTACGAGGACACCGTATGAAAATCTCATATCATGATTATAGTTTACAACATTATCGCTGCACTGTACTGGCACGATATTGCTCAAGGAATTGGAAAAAATATTCTAGATACCGGCACTAAAGCATTGCATTTGCCATTTTGAATACAATAATGTGCAGTCAACAAAAATCGTATTCATATTCAGATAGTGAATTAATATACTGTACATCATAAGTATGTACACATCATAAATATGGGGAAAAAGCAACAGAAGGCCGACTTCACTTCTGTTTGTGTGCAGCATAACAGCTAAATGCTGCTTCACCATGTTTGTTTTGAACTCTGGGCTCCACTAATCGACCCAAGTCTGCAGACCTTAGAGGCCTACTGGGATTATAGTCAATAAGCATTTCTTAAATGTATTCAGCAACCAAAGCATTCAAGTGACGTATAGACTAGAAGCAGAATTTTAAAAATCGATTCTACAGTTGACTGGGAGCCAGTGTAAAGCCTTCAAATCATACTTGGGTTCAATAACAAAAGGATATTGAGGTTTAAGCATGCACATGAATCATGAGACTCAAATTACCAAAAACATTCTGATACAAAAGGCATTACTCTTCTCGTTTAATCGCTTGCTACCCTTCAAAAATATTCAAATTTGTGCTTTAGTATGCCTCCTGTCACCTGCTGGTGGAGATTTATGCTCTGGGTCCTCAGGGCAGACAGCTGAGCAGACTCAGTTGTCTCATTTCTCATATTCACATTCCGTCTCACTGGGTTTTTTTTTTTTTTTTTTTTCTGGAAGAGACGTGGGCGGAGTCTCTTGACACCCCGTGCATATTTGTTACGGTTGCTCACTTTCTCAAGGAATAGATTCTGAGCTTTCTCATATGCATGACTGTTCACATATGCGTGCACACGTTTGCAACAGCACATCAATGTTTGAGCCGTCCCCGTGCATTCCAACGAATGCAGTAATTGTGGTTTCTCGAATAATTCAATCACCTCAGACCTGAGAAATGGCGATGTGTCATGTCTTCAAAGATTCCACTGACGTGTCTTGCATATATGTCTAGTAGCCTCCAAAAATCATACACCTGCTTTTGTTCAACTAGGCAGAAGGTTAAGCGGCTATATATTGAAGACATAATACATAGATACTAGTGTTGTCAAAGTTAAAGCATTAACTATGGAGATTAATTAAAATTTTATAAGGCGAAAAAAATAATTAACTCAGTTAACTCAGTTTTATTTACTTTCTGTAGCAGCTGACCTCTGCCCACTGTGCAGCCAAACTTAGAGTCACTGTCGCAAACACAGACTCTTACGTAGTTTTACTTTAAAAAGTTGCTCGACGGCTCGATGGCGAAATCCAAAATAATTTGCACACTTTGAAAAGCCAAATACCCTATTAGTTGAACGTCTTTGGTGTATTGTTCAACGGTTGTGTTTTATACAATACAATACAATACAACCTTATTTTTATCGCGCATTTCATAACAGCTACAGCTGTAACAAAGCGACAAAGTGAAAACAAAGTGAAAGCAATAAATTAAAACTCAAAACAACAGACACCGGAAAACAGCAGAAAACCAGTCTCACGTCGGATCAAAAGCTGCAATCGTATTCAAGGATCGAAGAAAGCTATTAGAACAGTCTTTGAATCCAAATGTACTTTTACATTTTTTCCATATTAATTCCAAGATTTTACTGAAATATCGGGTCCAAGCTTTGTGAAAAATTGTAATCGAAAAATACGATTCATCGCGATTAATCATGGAAAACTTTGCGATTTAGTTTTAAAATTTTAATCGTTTGAGAGCACTGATACACTTTTTATTCCTCATGCCAGGAGTGGCTTTTCATTTATGTGAGGAATGCTTTTGCTGTGTTTGCAGTTTCGCAACATGTATTCATCCAAATCAATCGTTGAAGTTATGTATTTAAGAAAGCGATGTCCAAATCTCATCTCGGTGTTAGCTTGGTGCCGAAACAAGCCCATATCAAACATAAAAGTAACAATAGCATTTCAAATGCAATTTCATGCTCTTTTACAGTCCTTGATGCTCAATTACTTAATAGGCGCACTTATCACCCATTGTTTCAAGCAACGTGCTGCAATTAGAGGGTGAGGCTTAAGTTTATCTAACGTTACTCAACTTCACTTTCAATAGTATTCTGAAATCTCGTTCGGAGAATATGAGGCGATGAAGAAAAGGAGGCAGACACCACCGTCTGTCTTCCCACTCGATGCTCACACAGCGCATGTCAGAGTTGGGGAGAGTGATGAATGCAACGGTGCTATGTATAGTAACCGTTGCTGATTCAAAAAAAAAAAAAAAAAAGAGAGCATCTCATTTCCCCTCCCCTCCGCCCACTCGTCTCATTATAGGATTGAGGGCAATACAACAGTCCTCCGTCTTCATCCTGTCTTTCGATAGTCTTAATTCCAGTCATCATCTTGTCATCCGCTTCCGTATGTCTTTTAGTCTGGTCACACTGTAGGTGTCTGATCTTTTTTAAAGGAAGACTATAATTTCTCCTTTTGTGCGATTGCATATCAGTCACAATCTCCTCAATGGAGTCGGGGTGAAGAGAGGGGCTGAAAGTGTTTGCCAGGAGGAGGAGACGGGCGAGGGGAAGCGGTGAAGAGGGAGCAATGTTTCGTGCTGCGCATTTCAATTGCATTCAGAGCCGTGCACACTTGTGTATGTTATGCTCCCTTGCACCTCAGGTCTTGTGCTGAAGGAACTGGAATACAAACAGGCCCGCAGCTTGCGGTCTCCCGCTAATAATGTGAGCCTTTACTTGTAGTCAAACACCTTATGTTCTCTGTTTAACACCCGAAAGCAAAATCTCCATAGGTGGACTCTCCCAGGATTTTTGTGGACATGTTTTCAGAGTTAGGGCTAGGTCTGTTCTGCTACAAATGGTTGTAACGTTTTTTTTTTTGTTTTTTTTTTTGAACTGCATTTGACCCAGGAGGCCACGGTTCAATTTTATTTTCAGTCACGAACGCTAACATCCTAATGGGTACGCTTGATTTGACCCTAATTCTAAGCTACCGCATGTGTTACCGCTACCAAACCCGGATAAAAATGAGTGGGATGCATCCGGTGTAATATTTCCTGTTTGCCAAACACATAATCACTGTGGCGACACCCGACAAGACGTGCCCCTAACAAAATCTCACTGACTGCAGTGTCAACTTTCCACCAAGAGAGGGTTCCTAATAGACTGTGAAAAGGTCAGAACTGGTTTAGATCAGTGTTTCTCGACCTTTATTGAGTTACAGCATGGAAAAAAATTAATGGCGCACCATTTAGCAAAGCAATTCACAAAAACGATATATACATGTTATGTACCTTCACTCATTTAGTGGACGAGCATTTCATTGTTTTGCCTGTTACTATCCGTGGTCAGCTTACAAATCTGACTGTGCATCCGTCGAAATGTCAGCCTCGCGCTTTTTTGCCCATCCTTGTCTCACCGCCGTCCCGTTTTGGTCATTGCGGCCTGAAACGGGTGCGCCATGGTCACTAGGAACAAAGTGTAAACTGGTTTCCATCATTGATTTTAGCATGTCTGGGTATACCCTCTCATGTGATTCACATTCTGCTGACTGACTGAAAACGAGCAGAAAAATGAGGGGGTGCAAGTGGCTCGCGCTTCATTGAAGGCCGGCAGGAAGAAAGATTGAAGAGATGCCTGACACAGCGGAAACAATGTATTGCAACTGAACCGATGCATACATCATTGAATTTGATTTGCTTTATTGATACAAAGTAGCATGTTCATTATACTTCTATAGAGGCTGCAATTGAAGGGTAGAAAGGATTTGATGTATTTCAGGAACAGTATTCAGACCACACCCACCAGCCACAAAATTAGGCATGACTGCACCATTCCGTGCGCCGATCTGCTACCAAAGTAGAATTCGGATCAGGGGCGGAGCCATGGGTGGGCCTGGGTGGGCCCAGACCCACCCAGATTGACAGATTGCCAATCCAGTGGGATTCATGGGGGAAAATTTGTTTTTTTAAATGTTAGTAAATTATGATTGAATTCTTTTTTAATTAGTGTGTCGTTGTGTTTTTTTATTTTATTTTATTGAATATTAAAAATGGCATAGTTGTGGTTGTCTAAGGAATATCCGAACTTCATATTATTCAGTTTGTCGTTTTATTTGGACAGGAGGATTGTGAGAGAAATATTCAGGCCCACCCTGATTTTTCTAGGCCCACCCATTAGCCGCGTTCTGGCTCCGCCCCTGGTTCAGATACCCTTTGAGTACAATGAACGGCAGGGTACTCGATAAGGTTAATTATTCAACTCATAAACTTCCCGCTAATACATTTCACATGACCAAATGTGCAAGATTGTCAAGTGTAAAAAAAAAAAGAGTAGATTTGGGGAAAACCCCGCCTAGCCATTTTTCGGAGTATTTGATATGTACATTGCTGTCCTCAATCGACATTAAGCTGCTGCCAGTAAATGTACAGCCTTCTTCCCTAAGAGAAACAATGGAAACTGTCAGGCAACGCGGAAGGAAAACTTTAATTTCAGATGTCGACACTGACAAGCCCTTGAAATTTCCTTGGCTTTGTAATACCGTAATTATCCCTTTAAAAACAAAAACGGGAGCGGCACTGAAATTCAATACTGTCTCTTTTGCAAATTGAATTCTTCTTTTTCTTTTTGTTCTCTTTACTTTACTACCTGGTGAGACAAAAATCAAATCTGTTATATTACAGTGGTAAAGATTCATAGTGATTTATCACCAAATTATTGTCCTTAAAGTTTTTTTTTTAATGCTTGAATTGTCTAACCACTGTTTTGTACACGGCCCGGAATAATACTTTAACTCTCCTCCCAATTTTTTTTTGGAAAGACAGCACAGTTTTAATGGACGACATCATAAATGCATTGCTCTGAAAGTAGTTTTTTTTTTTTAACACCGCTCTCATATTGGCTACCCTGGATTGTGCAGGTGGACCCATCTGAGTACATGACACTGAAGAGGTGCTGATCTCTGTGGAAAAAATATCAGTCCTGCAGTGGTACAGTAGAATTGTTTTGCTTGATTTGATTTAGGTTTCCTCTTTCTTATTTTAATTTTATTTTTTCGTGGAAAATTGCAAATCATATCTGATTCATCTATGATATCATCAAAACAGTATTGCACACTGTGCACTGTGCCCCATTTGATGTTCTTTGTCGTCATCTAGCGGTAAGATTTAGAATTACAAGTAATATGGTTTAACAGTCTCGGACGACCATCCAAAAGCTGCACAATTCAGTTGCTATCTTAATATTACAAATTATCAAAACAAATGCTAACAACTCAGTCAGCATGAAATAACCTGGGAATTGAATTGAAGTGAATATGTTGGACCCATGTTTTGCAATAGAAAGAAAGGGCTGTGTGTCAAAAGGTTTCTAATTTAATAATGCTCAATTTTACACTGTTATTCACAGGAATGAATTGAAATACATTTGTGGTTTTACTTCCTGCTTATTTACATCATAAGCAACATATAAAACGGAGCATAATTATTTTGAATGAGGCCACATTTTGGATTGAGTTCCTGTAAATGATTGGACATCATTAGATTGGGCAAGTGGCCTTAATGAGGCGAATGTATTCCTCTTAAAGAAAAGGATATATTTTTTTCGACGTTTATGTTTATGATACAGCATTTCTAAACATTTTCACCAAACCGTTCTAGGTTCTAATTATGAGCTCAAATGAAACTGTAAACATAAAAATAATGAATGCAGTAATACCGTATACTGACTATCTAATTCTAATGAAAGTGAGGAATTAAGTGTTATGGCAAAGATTTTGTTGTTTAGTTGCAATGACAATTTTATAATTTGACTTGCGTTCCCGTTTAACTCATATGTGCTTTCTGACCTGCACAGCTGTTCACTGCAACTTGAGCCAGAATGGCATCGACCACCAGATGTACCCAGAAGACGTTGAATCGCAGCTGGATGAAGAGGAGGAGTCTGTCGACGGGCCACCTGTGCTGCTAGATGACGACAGCCCGCGCTACCATGACATCAGCCCGTCCATTTTTCAGCGCCGTTTACCACCGCATCGCTCAGTGTCCGAGTCTGAGCTCTCTCGGGTGAGGGTCCGTCCCAAATCGTTGTACGTTCAAGGCAGCGCCCCACGTTGCCGTCCAAGACAAAATACGGCAGTTTATACATCAGGCATCACTTTGAGGTGTAAAATAGTCGATCCACCCTGGCTCATGTAGTTTACTATTATGTTGTAATTATGAAAATTACAAAATTATGTTTTACAATTAAATGGAAATGTATTTTCATTGTACATGCACAGGTGCAGAGCAATGAAGTTCACTTAAAAGTTACAACCCGTCCAAGAGACTTACAAAACAATGACCAACAGAAGGAGACAGAATGGAGAACCCTGACGAGACTCCAAAAATTGTACCCTCATTTTCTAAGATGAAAAAGAAAAATATAGGGAAGGAAGAGGGGGAAAAGTCTCAAGCTTTCCTCCTATTAAGGAGATGCACAGTACGGGATTGGAAAAAAACATCTGCGACAGCTGCACGAATAGGAGACAAAAGCAACTAGGACTCAAATACGGGCCGGGGCAGATGTCGATGCCGACGGAAGGCATTGATAATAGGGTTGTGTATTGCGACGTGCGATCATGAGAGTCTGCGTGTGTAAGTCTGTGTCCTCGGTCACTAGCCAGTATGCCAAAAGAAATCGAAAGCATTCACACTCTCATTGCAGGTGTCTGAATTGTTGGCCACACAATTGCAGGCCACATACTACAACCAAACACACACTCGAAAAACAGCTGGGTTAAAAATAACACAATTTTAGGTCAAAAATGGACCGACTCACTACTTAGGTGATTGTGACCCAACTTTCAAAAATGGGTAGTTTTGTATCAAACGACCACAAAAATTGCGCTGTTTTTTTTTTTTACAAAACGACGCTGGAAGGTGGGTCATATTAAGCCAAATAGTGGATCGGTCCGGTCCGTTTTTTTTTTTTTACCCCAAATTGTGTTATTTTTAACCCAACTGTTTTTTGAGTGCACGTTCACATTTTGGGACAATTTAGTCTTCAATCAACATAACCCGTATGTTTTTGGGATGTGGAAGGAAGATGGAGTACACACACAAGCAAGGGGAGAACATGGCTTGTAGGGCCTGAATTGAGGGCCTCTCAAATTTTATTTCTAAGAACCTAGAGACCAGTTGGGAAAATAATGTATGAAAAAGGGAATTAACAAGGAACACAACAAAAAAGTGCAAGTTGATGTTTTGGCATGCATCTAAATTTGGCCGCTGTGTCTGTGATAATTTCTCCAAGGACCAATTGCTTTCAAAAGTGTCAGTATTTTTTTTTTCTTTTAACTCTCCTCTTTAGAAATAGAGTGATTGGGACAACAAGCGAGAATGGGAGTTATCACACCAGATATACACCACACAAACACTCTCATATTCTCTTTTCTTCTGTGTAGAATCTGTGTTAATCAGCTGTCCATCAAAGCAAGTAGAATCAGTTTTAATTGAACACGCTCCTCTGTGTAAACACTGGCTGAGCCTTTGAAAGCGAGCGAAGACAGACGAAAGTTGAGGCCTTTTAGAGTGTAAAATACATCATTCAGAATATCCTAAATTAACCGTGATAATGAGCCAATTTCTAAACAACATTAATAATCTGTATTTTTTATTTTGTTTTTTCATTATTGTGAGAATTTCACTTTGTAGATTGGGCTAACTGTTGACATTTCTCGTTTTTAATGGTTGTTACCAGTTTATGAGCATGAAAATTATTCTGTTAAAATATATCGGCGTGACTATAACTTTCCTGACTCATTTCGTGCTCCGCGTGTTGCTGCACACAACAGAGATACTTCAGGGAATGTTACATGTTTATTATTTGCGAGCTAGCGGGCTCGCGGGCCTGCTAGCTGGCTAGCTAAGGAGTGGTAAAGAGAACTGTTTAAAATGGAAGTCAACCCAAACATATTTTTTTCAAGAATATGTTCTATGCAAGCCCACTAGTTGAACCAAGGCATTCTGATGATTATTGCGTTTGTGGAATAAGAGTTAATCTACTCGTTTTTAGCTGTCACTGGGGGCGTCACTTCTGTCGACTGAAGATGACATCGCAACTACTCAGGGCTCAGGTAACGACCAATCACGGCTGACCAGTTTTCTGAAGCTGAGCCGTGATTGGTTGTTGCCTGAGCCCTGGGTAGCTGTGATGTCGTTTTCAGTCAACAGAAGTGACAAAATGGCCGCCCCCTGAGATGAGTAAAAACGGGCGGATTTTACGGCTTAACTCATATTCCACAAACGCAATATTAATCAGAATGCCGTGTTTCAACTAGTGAGAATGCTGGGAACATATTCCTTGAAAAAAACATGTTTGGGTTGATTTCCACTTTTAATAGATAGCAATTGTAATTGAACTAGGAAGTTTATTTGATGATTCATGGATCAAACTTACTGCGGTGTCATCCAGTTCCTCATGATGATTTCACCAGGAAGCCAAATCTCCCTAACTTTTTGTGGCTATTGTCTTCTTTAACCCTCAATTGTACACCTACGAACCAAGCCAGGGATTGGAATAGAAACAGCTATGAAGCGATAACATAAGTTTGAAAATCACTTGTCTTACCTGTAATCAAGCTCAAAATCCTTATTTCTTACTAACACCTTTTCGTATGCTTTTCTGAACCAAGTGTGAATTGGATCTCATTCTGTGATGGGCCTCACACGTTGGCCCAGTTTGTAAATCATCTTCAGTAAGACGCCTTATTAAGTTATTCGCCATTGTGTGTTGTTCTCACACATCTCCACACCTTCATAACTTCCATCCGCAGTCCATCTTTCATATAATAGATTAATTAACAGGGGATTTTCATCTCCTGCCAGCTCCGGCTCAGCTAAATCAGGAGGTAAAAGAATGAAATGTGAAAGCAAGCTTGGCAAGGATGCTAATTAGTTGTGAGGAGGGGATCAGACTGATGACAATATTACGAATAGACGCTTGCTCAGTCAACGCTCCACTCGAGTTATTTTCCATGCAATGCCAGCAGAAGACATGCACCGCCTAGTGCACGACACTAGAGGGTACTCTAAATCTAGATACTATTACAGGATTTTAGTGGCGGGAGCACTACCTTCCTCAACCTTGCAGTTTAATGACTATTAAAAAAAAAGTACATATTTAAATACACTAACCAGTTAAAATGATGACCATTTCAATTATTTATTTATTTAACAATGTTTATTCATGTGTGAGTGGTGTGGAACTGGAATGCATCAGTGTCTAATATTTAATGTAATTTGTTACTTGATAGTCAAACATTATCAAACCCGTTTACAGTATGACACAGCACTAACTATTATGATCAATTATTGTTTTTATGACGGCAGAATATTTGACACGGCTGTTGTAATGAACTGTTCTGAATAAATATATAGGTCTCTTGTTTATGTAATATAATTGGGGTTGAGGGTATAAGTAAATGTAGAAATGATCCTATTGTTATTTCTAGCGGAAAAATCTCCCCGTTACCACCAGTACTGTATATGTATGGAATCAATAGCCCGACTGAATATATAATTTCACCATTGTTTAGGTGGCGTAGTTAAGACGCATGTATGACACAGGGGTGTCTAGCTCATTCGTGGGGATGCTGAAGCACTGCTACTGTAAATTAATCCATGCACCCCCAGAGAGATTTTAATATTTTATGAACTGTATGTCCCTTTTTTATAAGCTAAAGAAGGTTAAAAACCATACAGTATTGCAGTCACATGGAGTACATTAGTTTGAGTGAGTAACCCCATTTTACTTAACTCATTCCTTGCCATTGACGTATTTGTTTGTCTTTTCATAGTCCAGCCATTCAATCCCAAGAATTTATTGATATTTTTTCAAATGTTAGGGTAAAAGAGGGTCTGAAAATATCTGGCAGTGAATGAGTTAATGTAGCAAAATTCTTAACTCCTACCACTCAATATCAATAGCTAGGAAACGTTACAGATGGTCAGACAGTTGACCATCAGTGACTATATATAGTTCTACTGGATTTATTTCAAAAATATATTTTAAAATAATCTTTATCTTGATTGGAAGCATTAGAAAATAAGCTGTTGAATATTTGCTTTTACTGTCTTAATCGATAATTGTATTAATTAAAACCCAATTGTGGGTAAAGTATGGACAATGTCATTGCATTTTGTAAACCATGTTTTTGTTTCTTCACCGGTATTTACTCTTTGAGTAAATGTCATTTACTTGGAACCATAAATGGCATTGATCTTGCAACTCAAATGCACACCATTCTCCACTTTAGTCTCTGCAATCCAATTCACTCTGCTCAGTGCTGCTGCCAATTTCAAATATTCAGCATTTAATTCTGAATCACACGCGCCCACAAGGCGAGGTGATTGCCTCTGGATTAATTTAGCTGACGACGTCCATATTGGATCTTTAAATGCATATCAGTGTTAGAGCAATTACATGGTCCATTGTGTATGTTAGACTGTAGTTTGCAGTCGCTACTGCGAGGCTGTTTATTTCGCCACTGTCTGGTTCATGTCAGGGTTGTGTATTGTGTGTGTGTGTGCCCCGAGGAACCGCAATTTCTTGTCTTTAATTTTTGAGCGTGTCCTTGCTGTGTTGCTAAGGTAAGATGAAGAATACTGGTGAGCCATGCTGGGCTTTTAGTTATCAATTAAAGCCAAGGACAACACAGCAGGGAATGTTTTGTTGCAGCACGTTCTCCCTTTCATGTGTGTAATTATCTTCCTGATTTCTTCCGTGTTATTGTCTTACTTGGTGTGAACCTGACAGTTATATATTGCACCACATGCGGGTACAGTTGCCACCAATTTGCCATGTATGTTTTATGTGCATGCTTGTTTCCAGATGTAGTCAATTTGGAAAAAGAACATGCACTTCTCACACCTTTACTCTGTCACTCAAACCTCTAATTGGCCCGGAGTCTTGAGAACAGCTTTTTGAGCATGATTGTGCTCTCGCTCGCTCTCTCTCGCTCTCTCACTCTCTCTCTCTCTCTCGCTCTCTCTTTTCCTTTCCTTTGCTTTCCTTTCCCGCTGATGTTTTTTTTCTCCCGATCCTTTGGCTCTGCTAGCTGGCAGCACCAGCTCACCTATTTCCCTCAGCCCCAGGAGCACTGCTTTGGGCTGAATCAGAGTAGAATGTAAAACACAGATGGCCATTGACTCACAAATGGGTTCATGGAAAATGAGCCTCCTGTGTCAAATCCGTTTGTGAAGCACCAGCGTTTTCTTTTATTTCCTCTTTTTAGCTCTCTGCCTCGTCTGTCAGTGCAGCTATGCACATAGCGGGTCTTTTTTTTTTCCCCTCTTGGTTTTTCTAGTCAATCAAACTACTCTTTCTTGCACACTTTTTCTTTCACTCTGTATTGTTTCTGAATTTGGCCGTACTCTCCCTTTTGTTGCCTCAGGCTCCTAGTCGGGGTTAATTAACATTGAGTTGAGCTGTGTTTAATGGTTAATGCGGTTTCTTCCTCCATTAACCCATCCGCCCCCCCAACGTAATCCACCCTATGTGCCCTTACCTCCCTGCAGAATCAGCAGCAATGTGAGCTGCCAAGCAATCGTATTAAATGCAGTACGGCCTCGCCTACCTTGCCTGCCAGCTTCGTTTGGCCATCTGTCACTTTGTCTTCCTGCTTGGAATACAGACTACTGTACCGTACCTCCGTTTCATATACTCCCCAAGATCCCGAAGAGCGAGCGGTAAAATGCGTGTTCACTAACTCTTAAGTTTGTGCACACTGTTGTCAACAGGTGCAAAAGTGTTGAAGAGCGCCATATTTTACTATGATTAACTCATTCGCTGCCAGATATTTTCAGGCCCTATTTTACCCTGACGTTTGAAAAAATAGCAAAAAATATATATAAATAAATTCCGGGGATTGAATGGCTGGACTGTGAAAAGACGTGTCAATTTGTCAATGGCAGCGAATGAGTTAACGATATTATCATCCATTCATCTATTAGTTATAGTTTACCGCTTGAGTTTGAGTCCATCCCAGCTGACATTGGGGGAAAAGCGGAATAAACCTTGAACTCGTCGCTGATCAATCCTAGGGCACATGCATTATACATTAAACATGCACATGGACGATTTAGTCTTTCGTCAGAATACCCCAAGGATGAAGAATAACACATTTATGCAGCATACTGCATTTCTGATCATGCTTAAATTAGTGTGCCTTCGTTGCCGCGCATACTGCCGGATCAATGGCGAGCTTACTTTCGATGAATGTCAACTTGTAGGCTGGATCAGGCCAGGCAAATGTGCGCCTTCCAGCTGGCATTTGACCGTCTCCTCTTCCGCTGCGGCCGGCTGCTTGCTTCTCCTTGCGAAAGCATGAGTCAAGAGTGTGGCATAAAAGCATTTTAACTTGTGGGCACAGCAATTGACAAAGTGTACGAACGTTGCACATGGCCATGTTGCACAACCACAATCACCATCATTGCTTATTAGAAACGAATCCTTGTCAGCTAACGCTAATCTGCGCTTCAACAAAATCAGAGCCTTTGCAGCTCTGCTTATCTTGCGCAAAGTCACCAACGGCTTATCAACCTTATACCTCTCACCCACACACACTCAAACCAAGTGCCAATTTTGCCAGCAAAGTTTACTCGGATGTTAAATTCCACACTTGATGGCTGGGCAGGCACTGTAGAGATCCAACAATTTGTATGTAAACAATAAAAAGTCAATTTTCCATTATATTGTATGATTATATATTGAACTAGGGTGTCTGTTAGCGGTACAAGCTGTTATTTGATAAAATGCTAAATGGTATATCCCACGTTTAGCAGCCCATTCCCCCAATTCCTCTTTATATCGTTCTAGATGAAGAGCAAATTTGACGGAACGGCAGAGGAGAAAGTGGGTTTTTTCATATTCAGGGATTGTAATAAGAAAGGTGAAAGTGAGAGCTCAATGGGAGAGATGAGAGGGAAAATGTCTGAGGGCAAGTGAGATAGAGCTGACAGGGACGGAATATAGCAGAGAGAGTCCTGGAAAGAAAAGAAGAAGAAACGGTGCTAGCACCTGTAAGTCCACACTCTTGGTGGAGAAGAGAGGGATGGAATAACATTGCTATGCCACACCACACCACAGCCGGAGGGCAGGCTAAAGTGGAAGGTAGTGGTTTTGAAATTTTAACCACCCCTTGCTTGTTTGTGATCATAGTAGCTGCTCGATTAAAATCGAAAGCCTTGGCAGAACACGTCAATCCTTTCACTTTGCTGCCTGCTCAAGCTAGAATCTTGTACATTCTGCAATCCATCATTATATCGTGTTTGTCATCGATGGGCACTTTACCCTTTTTTGCCGTCATGGCTGCTCCGTGGTAGCGCGGAAGAGAACAGTGGTCTTTCTTTTTCAAAGAACCCAACACAACACATCAGCCGTTACTTGACCCGGTTAGGGACGATTAGAGGGACGGACGGAAACCCGCTTCCGTCCTTTTTAAAAGACTTCTCATGCTCCGTCTGTCCGTGCACAAAAAAACACAGAAGGAAATGAGACATGAAAAACTAAACATAACCTAAACAACAACAACAAAAATCATGATACATGTACTCATTTTCAGATTTTTCTGTACTGTACAGTACAAAGGCAGAACGAGTTTCCACATAGAACATGTTAGTAAGTGGCAGGAAGTGCAACAGTTTACCCCTCTAATCACTAGTTTACTTCAAAACAAAGTAAGTGCAGCTTAACCTCTAGATGGCAGATGTCATGGCTAGCAATACAGTTTTGGTAGTCGGTAAAAGTCTTTTGAAATGGCGCCCCTTCAATGTAAACAGTTTTCTATAGCCCCATGTTCAAGGTTTCCAAAACAAAAAGTGACAAGACACTTCATCACAGAATGAACTGTACGTCAAACGCATGGATTCAGAAATTATCAGTGGTAACACGTCTGACCTGGTTTATTTCTGACAGCCGGGATATGTGAAACTATCCAAACCAGTGGCCCTGTGGACCCAACAGGACGTTTGCAAATGGCTGAAGAAACACTGTCCGAATCAACATCAGATCTACAGTGACTCCTTCAAACAACACGATATCACAGGTGTGACACACGCAACAAGTAACACGGTCAGGTTTACAATGAAAACATGTTTTATTAGACTGGAAGTTCATTACAAATGTATGACAACAACCTTGGAAAATGAGCGTGATGTTTTAAGATGAAAAACGTTTACTAAGTGTGGTTAGCCAACACGCTTGCTAGCATACCAAGGCAACAAAAACATTGTAATAGACCAAAGCATGAATATTAGTTTTTATATCCGAGTAAGCGTAAAACCTAGAAACAAGCCACCATCTTGCGGTTGTGCCTTCTCATTCGGCTGATGCCGGATCGCATTCAAAACACCGCAGTTTTCTATCCGCACCTGCAGCCTCATTTCCACAGTCAGAACGTCACCACTGACAACATTTGCCACGTCAATAATTTTCCAAACAAGGATGCTCAAGGTCACCCAGCTGCGAGCAACACTTTGGTTCTCATGGCAACAGACGACTGTTAATTGCCATGCACTCCACCTCTCGGAGCGCGACCGATCATGCTAATATGTTTGTTTGTTGCCGTCAAGGGCCTCTTCGATTCAGTGATGGTCTAACAGCGTAAAATCGCGCCGAGGTCATGAAGAGTGGCGGGATGATCATGAGTGTCGTTTTGCCTTTAATGCATTTTCACCATTACTTGACTGCACTCATTCAATGTAAATGCTCTGAAACTATGAATCATGCTGTGCCTGTTGGCCTCCTTCCAGTCTGCAGCAATTGTGACATTTGATTTATTTTCCTTTTTTAATTTAATGAAAAAGGGGCGTCATTTTATCATCATACAGTATATTTCGATTAAACAGTAAAAAATACCCCACATTGTGATCGTCAAAGTACTTGCATTTTTTAAAATAGCCCTTCTTCTTGCTAACAAACAAATGTGTACTAAAAGGAATAAATACATTCTGGCAAAATGTAGCATGTACCATGTGTAGTAGCAGAAAGCTAGTGCAAGTCCCTCGGACCAAAGTCACATTTAAAAAAAAAAAAAAAAAAAAAAAAAAAAAAGTGGTATTTTTTAAATAATTTCTCAAGAGAATACAATAGATTGGACAAATGGAGCTCAGCGTCATTACACTGTATTAACATAACATAATGGCCTTGGTTTGTTATTCAGGTATAATGATGTTAGAGGAACAAAAAAAAAAAGGGGGTTACTAAATACGCATGGCAACTTATGCACATTTGCACGCGTATGCCTTCTTGTAATTAAGTGCTAATGTTATGCTGTAAAATCTTCTAGTAATTCAGTTTGTCTCCACTACAAGGATTAATTAACTGAACACAATTAAAAATAAATCCAGGCCATAATTCAATCTTTTAAACAATATGCATTTTTGTTCAGTTCTACATTCTATTACCGTAAACAATGGCAAAATGAATGCTACATTGAATAGATTAAAAAAGCGTAGATATACAAACACAGAAACTCTAATTGAATTGAATTTTGTTGTTGTTTGACTGTTAATTAAAACGCATTTTATGGAAGTGCATGCACAATGCATATTTGCAATTATGCACAGTTTTAATGGCAAATGACTTAAGTATGCAACAGCGATCCCACTACCAAAGAAATCGATGCATCGCATCCTCTCACTTCGCCTCCCTCGATCTTTACCTCCCATCCCTAACAGAGACACCCACATGTCATTAAAAATGCATTAAAGCATATTAAGGCATAATCACATATTAGTCACTAATCGGTTGTAATTACAAGACCCGGACTCTTTTTGTAAAGGAATAGCTTAGCACAATGAATTACTTAAATACACAATTTCTGGTCTATGCTATAATTACTGCAAAAGGTGTCATGATGTCACTAATTAGAAGAAAGCAAACGGGATAAATTAGTTACCGGCATTAACTACATGGACAGTAAAACCTGACCATTGACCTTATTGTTAATTGATCAGAGAATAACCATGTCATGTAAAGCCGTGTTGCTGACACCAAAATACGGTCAGTATATTTGTTTCCATCAGCACAATGATGTAGTAGTTAGCATGCTTGCCTCAGAGTTGTCAATCCGATGTAGGAAGTTGAATAACATCCACCCTTACCTCCTCCGGACACCGTGATTCTGCTTAATATGGTACGGTCATCCAAACAGGAGTTTAGAACATGCACCAAATCTTGATTATAACTCGTGACACTGATCTACAGTACAAACGGAGTCGGTTTTCCCAGGCTAGCATGTCAGCATCTCTTTTGACACTTGTCACCATACTGCGTTCTTAGTGGTGATCTCATATGAAGATATTTATTTATTTATTTATTTGTTTGTTTATAAAATAACCTGGAGAAAGATTGTTAGTTTAATGAAGGGAATTTTGCATCAAGTCGCTCACACTACAGAGCTTATAAAGGTCGTTGTTCCTTCGCACTTGCACGTCACTTAGTGCAGTACCGTGCTGCTCGGCCGGCGGTGATTTCCTCCTCGTCCACCGGATGGTTTCACACTGTGTACAAAATGTATTTTTGATGAGCAGCAGAGAGAAATGAAAGGCGACATATGCTATTTTCAGCTTGAAGGGCACTCGAAGAATGCAGACCTCGGCCATAACCAGTGGCTCTTCCATAATATTTAATGACCGTGTAAAATGAAGTCAGCGATTTGTGTCAACATGCAGTACGCTATACATGTTTGAAGATGATATAGCATTCAACTATTTTTTACTCAGTGTTCGTTTTCATTTCGGTGTGCCTGATTTTTCGGGCCGTGACTAAATCGATGCCAAGTGATATCCGGCGCAATTGCTAGTTATTTATTTATGATTTACTCGGCCCGTTTTTAGCACCACAGCATTCAGTTAGCTAGCTAGCTAGCTAGCTCTGCTTTCACCCCAAAAATACAAACCAAAAATACATCTTCCCTGGATGCCACAATTTACAGAACAGTTCTGTGTCATTACATAAATTCCTATGTATGTATTTTGTGTTATTCAAGCTACTGTGATATTTTCGAATGCAAAGTATTGTGGGTATGAATACAAGTAGCGGGAATTGTGTGCTCAAATGTCTGCTAAGTATCCAATTAATGTCCAATATAATGTTCTCTTTTACTAGCTGTATTTCTGATTTAGTGAGCATTTAGCCAAGCCAGAGATTGTGTTGTGTACTCATTGGTTTTTTTTTGTATTTTAGGTTGTCACTGTAAAAACTCAGAACTAAATTCTTTAGAGATTATCAACGGTAGCCATCATTTTATCGATGCCTATGTTTATCCGTCTGACAAATAGGAGGCTGTAGCCTCTTTGCACAATTTGCCCAAAGCAGAGTGATTGCACCTAAAGTAAGCTCAGTGTCTACGTACGCCTCAATTTGTATTTTATTCTGAATCCCACCAAATTCATTATGTGTGTTTGTGTGAATGTTCATGCACTTTTACCATCCCATTCATCAAAGTAGCTTGTGCTTGGCCAGGGCTCAAGATTAATCTGCCTCCTTGCAACACTGCTGCCTACACACCAGTCATTAATCTGGCACTTGTGTGAACATGTATCTTTTTATTCCCCAGGATACATTTTTGGGTTTTGGGGTGCGTTGTGAATTGTACAGTATAATCTATGATACAAAATATGACTGCTTTTGGTATATTCCCATTATAACGCCGACAGCCGAGGATACAAATCAGGCTAAAGAAATGTGCAAATTTAGAAAGTTCAGTGTGAGCCGGAGCAACTTATGTTGGCAGTTTGAATAAGCAAAGCCGTGTATATTAAAAAGAAACTGTTTACCTCATTCCAGGGGGGACTGATAAGTATGATAGTGAAAAAGTCATCTCAATACAGAAATGATAGCGGAGGAGCAGTGACAAATGTAGGGAGGAGTATAAAAAAGAAAATTGGGGTGACAAAGCCATCATATTTCTATTCATTATCTATACGGCTTATCCTCACAAGGGTCGCGGGGCGTGCTGGAACCTATCCCAGCTGTCTTCGGGCAGTAGGCGGAGGACACCCTGAATTGGTTGCCAGCCAATCGCAGGGCACACAGAGACAAACATCCGCACTCACAATCGCAGCTAGGGGCAATTTAGAGAGTCCAATCAACTTACCATGCATGTTTTTGGAATGTGGGAGGAAACCGGAGTACTCGGAGAAAACCCACGCAGGCACGGGGAGAACGTGCAAACTCCACTCAGGGAGGCCAGGATCGAACCCACGACCTCTGAACTGTGAGGCGGACGTGCTAACCAGTCGACCACCATGCCGCCGCCGCCATCATATTTCGTTTCACTTATTATGCAAGCGCACAATAATTGGTTGTGCGGCACTCACTCTTACTGAAAGTCTGATCAGAAATCCATATTTTTTTTCCCTAAATTGGATCTTTTCTGTACAACTTGTCATGTAGAATGACTGTCTCTCATTAGATCAGCACTTTTTTTTTTTTTTTTTTTAAGTGATTCCTCAGTCAAATAATGATGCGGATGATAAAATATACTTTGTACTGTATGTATTCCAACTGCAACTTTCATTTCAACAAGTTTCGTTAGCTGCGAATTCATCCAAATGGCAATTTGTTAAACAAAACAGTGGTCGCCGCTCACTTTGTGTTCCATTGTTTAATCGATAATTTCAGCTCCACCTTAATACAGGATCCTAATGGACCTTCTGTGGCTATTGATTCTGTGGTTGCAACACACAGTTATAAACATGCCACTGCAACATGATATGCTATTGAAAAGTTGCGGTGCTTTAATGGATTTCTGTGGGACGGGTTTGGATGTCTTTCAGACACAGTGTATTTTTCCAGTATTACACTTAGCTTTTTCTTCCATCATTTGCCCGCCTCGACTCACTCACTCCTCGTCCCCTCTCTCCTTGTGTTCATGCCATGCAGAGCACTGCGAAATAATTGCGGTTTGGAAATGTAACAATTGAACGTTGGGTTTGTCAGGGAGGAAATTGACACTCACACTCAAGGATTTCAGAACGGATTCATTAAGACATGTGCGGTACTTAAGAATTTATTTTGAATGATTGTCTATCTGCAGTGTCATAACAAGTAGCCCATAAACGGTTCATCATTATTTCAGACTCATAACAGCATACATGCGCGTCCACTTCATTTGATTACATGGCTTGGTCTGCTACTTTTCCCTGCAACTCTCATTGTATCTTTTTTTTCTTTTTTTTTTTTTTTTTTTTTTAAAACACCATTCTTGTTGCATTATTATTTTCATCGCCAAGTTTGTGTTCATTAACTTTGCTTATTCCCTGTGTGGTTGTAGAAATTTGGCAAAAAGCAGTCATGTCTTTTACTGTAACTACACCAGAAGGGCACTTAGCTTCCTTAACTATCATTACATAACAAAGAGTTAAAATAAGGCTCCGCTTCTCCTAAGGAGCTGCAATCGATTGAGCAAACAAATCTTTTTTTAGCAGTAACATTATTTCAGGTGTGTTTCTTTTTTGTCCCGTTGATAATAGGAGAGATTGTGTGAGTGACTCAACAGCGTCATTGATCAGTACAAAGGAGTGTTTAACTAATGACACTACAATGTTGTCAACAACAATGGCAATACAAAGTCATCATATTACAGCAATCATATTTTGATTCTTACAAGACTAGCTTGTTACATTACATAGGTATAAACACACCTGCGTTAAGATAATGACATAAGTATACGTCTCAAAAAAACAATAAAATCGTCTTTTCGGCACATAACAGTTTGATGTGATTGTGCAAACGTGTCTGAAAGTGTCCGCTCCTGTGAAACAACTGAAATCGTCTGTTGAATGACATTTTGATGAAATTGTAAGATTGCTTTTAACTCACTCTTAGAGCGCGCCGTCTTTTTTCATAACACTGCAACTTTTTTCTTTTTTGTAACTATTATTTTTCCTTTTCACTGTGGCCCTCATATTTCTTCGTGGAGCAGCATCAGATTTAATCTATGCAACATATTTCTCGCCTGGCAATCATCAGGTCAAAAACAGCAAAGGGTGCTTGATGCTGTGGTCCTCCATAATTCATAGCTCGCTTGTTAGCCTAAATTACGCTGTCATCGGCTTACACTCGCATATGTGACTCAGGCCCGACTAACTAACTAGCTTTATGATTACGGCAAGCTCTGCCGCAAGTCTTTTGTAACAGCCCACAATACTCTACAAAGAAACTCAGAGCATGATTAAATTATGATATTTCCACAATTACAGCAGCGAAAAGGAATGTACTAAATGTTTCGAGTTTCTCATTAGCTTTCTCAGGCAACTAGACGTTGACAAGGAAAGCAAGCACGACTGTCAAAATGCACGATTTGTGCAACCTACGTTGTTGTCGTTTCTTCCTGACAATTCCGCTGTCGTCTTCTTACCATAACTTGATTTTGTCTCCATGAGGGCGGGCTCTGATGAGATTGACAGACCGAAAGCTGGAGCGAATGGGCATCATGCAGGAAGCAGAGAGGCAGAACATCCTGCAGCAGGTGCTGCAGCTCCGCGTCCGGGAGGAAGTTAGGACCCTTCAACTTCTCACACAAGGTCAATTTTTTTTTTTCATGCAAATACCCTTTCAAACATTTGCGGACATGACACGCTCACCTAAAATGTTTTAATGCAATGTGGTGTCACATAAATGTGCTTCTAAACAGAAGACAAGCGATGGATGTCTGGCTACTCCCAGGAAGGCATCTCACATTTTCCGAACTATTCACATAATAGAGCTTCATTTATACACTCGGCATCTGTAGTCATGGCAGTAGCTGGATGTTGTAAAGCCCACTGGAGGTGATTAATCAAAAATGGTTACAAAACCACAAACCGGCTCCTTTCATAGCTTTTTGGCGGAAAATGATCAGAGGCTTGTGTAATTGGTACATATGACTGTGCGGACTTTTGAAATCCTTTCAAGGGATTTTTCTGATTTTTGTTAAGTTCATGTAGCATTCTTACGCTGGAGTCTACGGATGCGAGGCGAGTAGAGAGACATCTCGTTTTCTCGCCAGCAAGTGTATGCGTAGCAATGGGAAGGAACACTATCAACAAGACCAAAACCTGGACACATCACAGAGCACAAAAAAGCAATTGATAAATCCATCCATCTATCCATTATCTAAATTGCTTATCCTCACGAATAGTAAATAAAAAAAAACATTTTTAAAAATGGTGTTAGTTTGGAGTGTAACCGAAACACGAGAAATTAGTTCAGCGGGCATCAGACGATAAAGCCTGGGTATGTTTTGATTCTTCTTTGTCTCTCTGTGACTTTTTTAACTCAATAACTGCCAGACATTTTTAGACCTTCTTTTACCCTAACGTCTGAAAAAAATATAAATAAGTTCCTAGGATTGAATGGCTGGACTGTGAAAAGACATATGAAAACGTTTTTGGCAGTGAATGAGTACTGATCCCAAGGTCCGGCTTTGCCAGAATTCATTAAGAAGAATAAGAATAGTCACTGAATGGTACAGACGTATTAAGACAATAGCAGACGCATCGTCAAGGCCGAATGTTTTATAGTAAAGGTTCTTCTTTTATCTTTTGTATGGCAGTTAAAAAGAATATGCGCAGTGTCACGCAAATCCCTTTTGCATTTGTCGTTAAAGGCTGTTTTTACTTTTAGTATGTTTATTTAAAAGAGGATGATGTCAACCCAAATATTTTATTGACAATAATATGTTCTGTGCACCTCCACTTGTGTTTGTGGAATAAGAGTTAACCCACCCACTTTTTGCCATCTCAGATGGGCGGCCATTTTGTCACTTCTGTCGACTGAAAATAACATCACAGTCGAGGTCTCAGGTAAGATCCAATCACGGCTCACCCATTTTCTGAAGCAGAGCCATGATTGGTTATTACCTGATTGTGATGTCAGTTTCAGTTGACAGCAAGTGACAAAATGGCCACCCCCTGAAATGGACAAGAATGGGTGAATTTTGCTGCTTTAACAGTCATTAATATAAATAAATATTAAAATGTTACACAGTTAAGGTTTTATGGCAGTGACAGTGAACACTCAAATATATGTTGATTGGCATTATTTCCCATGCTTTAAAATGGTTAGAAGAAGATACACTTTCCAAATTGTTTTAATCATCCAAGCTTCCCGTTACGTAATTAGTTCTAACGCATTTAACGGTTTCCAAAGACATTATCACATGACTGTACATGAGCGTTCGTAAATTGGAGGTTTCTTCAGATTACTACCACCATTTTCAAGTCAATATACCAAACCAAGCCCACAAATTCATTTTTCTCGGTCATCTTTTTGCTGACACTCCTTCACACCCCCGCTTTGATATGATTATTCTGTCTTCCACACGACGTATTTCTTCACTTCATGCGTCATCCTCTGAGGTGTGTGACATTAAGAAAAAGAGCTGCTTTTCCATCCCCGCTCCTTGCTTTCTTCTTGTCACCTTGTAGTTTTCTGATTCCCGTGGCCGCTCCCCTCCAATTCCGTAAGCTGCCCTCCTCCATTACTAGTGGCTGCTTACTTCACCAATACTTCCATCACCTTGAGCACACTTTAAAAAAAACTGAAGTTTGCCTCCAGGAGTGAAAAGTTAATTCTTGGAATCTTTTGATAGAAAGTGTGCAAAGTCAGACAACGACCTTCAACCTCAGGTAGAATTACAAGATGCATTGTTTTGATTTAAAGAACTATTGTACAGTACGTAAAGCTCATCCCCTGGTGTAATGGGAATACAAGAAATCCTTCTGTGTTTTGAAAAACTTCCTTTTTTTTTTTTACAAAAACTGGGAAGCAGGTAGTTGAGAGAAAGTGGTGTATTTTGATGCCCAGGGCACATGCACCTTGGGCTGTTGCTCGAGGCAAAAAGAGTTGTAACCACTTGGGACCTGAACTGGAGAGAAGGGAAATGAGATAGCGGCGGGGGTGGGTTGGATGATGAAGCATCAGGAAAAAAAAAAAAAAAAAAAAAAGGAGGTGAGAAGATCGAGCAGAGAGGGAAACAGGAAGGTAGGTGGATAAAAAACATGTCAGACTGAGAGATAGGTGGTGAGAATAGGAAACCATATTGGATTTGGGGGGGAAAAAACCTGAAAATAAGGGACATATATGTTATAGGTTTCATTTTTTTTGCCACATTAACCATAGTGAAACGTAAGACCAAAATTGTGAAATCAAGTGTTTTCTATAACTGGCAATGAGTCTTACACATCACTGTGGAGGTGTTTTGCTCCTCCTGCTTTAATTCAGCAACATTGGATGACTTTCGAGCATGAACTGCCTTTTTAAGGTCATGCCTCAATAGGGTTGAACATTTTCACGAAAAGATCATATTGCAATTTTTTCTGGGAGAGTTTGTGATTTCGATTTGCTTCGTGATTTTCTTCATATCACGCTTCAATACATTAGCCATAGAGAGAAGGCCATCATACGATCCAAATACGATAAAGTATTCTCTAGTATACTCTAATAAATGCTAAAGAGGCTGCATGAGGGAGGCAGTCCTTTTTCAAGGTTTTTCAATTGGTTAAATTAAATAAGGCATACATCTGTAAAATTGAAAGTATGTCTAATATTGTATGTAAAAATATATATTTTTAATCAGAAATGTTTTACCTTTTGTTCTAATGTACATGTTCATTATCCTTAAATGTAAGAGTGTCTGTAAATTGTTTTTCATTATGTTGTCATAGACTAATGCGTCTTCAACTGTAGACTGAGCGATATGGTATGAATAGAAGCCCTTCACGGTAGTTTTAAAATTGTGCAATTTCACGTAATCATGTCTGATTTTTCATCTTTGTAATGAATAAAATTGCATGGATAAATAGCAATTACAGCCCATTAGCAACGCTAAATTGATTTAGAAAAACAAATGATATACTTATTTTGAAAAAGTGTAGCAAATACTTCATCACAGTAAACATATTTTGTACGTGGAGGAATCATGTTTTTAAAGGAAATGACTTTATGAAGCTTTGAAATGAGCACTAGTTGATCCTGATATACATATTTTAATAAAAAATGATACCTTTTACATCAAGCCCATAAATTAGTATATCTTAAACGCCATCATCTCTACATAGACGAGTTTATGAAGAGGTACTGTATCCATGAAAACGCTGTCATCGAAGATTAAGCTTTTCAACTGTGCATAAAGCCTGTAGTAGTACAGATATCCAACATGAAAAGGTGTGCATTTAAATGTCAGCCTGTGAGCCCACAAAGCACAGCTGTTAAATAACGAACATACAAGATTAAGTTTAAAAAAAAAAAAGAGAGAAAAATAGACCAGTATCTCGATGGCAATGATGAGGAGGAGAGATGCATCTATTATCTGTCATGACATAGGGGCACGAGAACAGGCTGATACAGGTGGGGAAAAATAGAAAATGAGGTGTTGTAATTACTGCAGTGTACCCAGACAGAGCTGGCTAGACGGACAGTGATTAACCTTTAAGGGTTACTGGGCCATGTGAGGGGAATAATTAGATTTTCCCATGTCCCCATGTCAGCGTCGAAGACAACAGATACGGGAGGCTTGAAGTGATCGCCTGTGAGGCTATGAGTGGGTATCTGTGACTGAAAATGATGCAAGATACTGGTCAAAATGTACGAGACACCGTGTTTATATATTTTCAATGCTACTTCTATTATTTTTGACCACAAATTAAATGTTCCAAGTCTGACTACAGACATATCAAACACTCTAAATTAATTGTCGATCGTAATGCTAAATATGCTACCTGGTTCCTCCTGTTGAATAGTTCCCTCAAAATTGTCGGAGGTAAAACCATTTTTCAAAACAAAAAAGGATAACTAATGAAAATGAGTTGAGGCCTTGGACCTAGCCAACGTTAGTTTTCATTAGTCGCATGGCCGCTAGGGTAATAGTTTTAGGTTTAACTGTAGACCATTAACTTTCTAGTCTCCAATGTGCTTATCCTTTTTTCCCTGCTGTTTTCCATATGGATTTCATATTTCATTTTTTTTCTCTTCACCTACACAGAAATATCAGCTCAATATTGTAAAATGTGAAAGATGACAGTTACAGCTTACATGATCTTTTGTCTTTTGTTCATTCAAAATACAACCATTGTCATTTAATGATATGAATGGTGCATTTTCGACACTTTTCAGACAACTGCACTGTGCACTCAGGAAATGAAAAGCTCCTGCCACCACAATAAAATCCATTTCGACAGAGCAAGAACAAAAAGTATGGAAAAAACATTGTAATAACAAGGATCGATAGGTACAAAGAGCAATAAACCTGTGTCTCATGAGAAAACATGATGCATTTTCTGTCTGGCCAATTCTGTTTTTCCTCTTGCAGGTCTGATTTTTTTTTTTTTTTTTTTTTTTTTTTTTTTAGATAGACCCACGAGCTGTACAGTTTATATTAAGCTTTTATCTATTGAAACAGCAATATTCCTTCACCTGAGACAAGATGTCAAGGGAAATGGAAGTGAGTTATAGATTTACGTCAAATGTCAGACAGGTCTCAGACAAAGGAACATGAGATTAATTATCATGTGTTTTGTCTCAGGTGCTTTTAGACGTTTTAAAAAAGTGTGCGCAAAGCCCTTCAATGGCTACAAAGTACTCGCTCTTAATTAACTGCAATACAAAGAAGAGAAGTTGGTGAAGTGTTGCATTGCTTTACTCGTAAAAATAAATCCAATTTTCAACTTTTTCTGCATTCAATTTCATGCTCGGGACCATTACGGCGCTTGCAACCCCGTGCTAATAAATATGCTATTAACTGGCTTGTGAAATCATCACTCTCAAAAGCTACTTGAATTACACAGCTGACGGCGCCCCATGAAAGTGGTTTTCAGAGTATGCCACACTAATCTGTGCATGTAGACATGGCCAGAGTGTTTATGCTTCATTTACTCGAACAACGACTCATTAAGAGTGACGGAGACAAATGTGAAATAAATCGCACACAGATTCATTTCAATATTCTTAAATATGATCGGTTACCACAACCTACTTTTTGAATGTTGGTGTGCTAAATTAACTGATTCACTGCCAGACATTTTCAAACCGTCTTCTACCCTAGCCTTTGAAAAAAATAGAAAAAAAATATGAATAAATTCCTTGGATTGAATGGCTGGACTGTGGAAAAACGAGTAAATCCGTCAATGGCAGTGAATGAGTTATGAGAAGCAAAATTAGCTGCAAAGGAATGTCTTGGCATTTTGTTATGAAGACTAATAAGGTCCTATTGTGTGAAATTCAGTATTTCTGTGCGTTTTGTCAGTTTTCCTATGCTGGGTATACTGTACTGTATCTTAGTCACTACTAGAAAATGAATGAATAAGATGAACTGAATCCTGTGATTGATTGGACCGAACCTTGGTAAACGGTATTGAACATCATTTCAGGTAGAAATCCCAATTTATATTCTTTACAAACTCAAAATACAGTATGTCTTGCCCAGAAGTGGATTATACAGTATGTTTTTCCTCTAAAGACTTTGGTGAAAAGACTCAAGGCGCTCAGTGTGACTTCTGTTCTTCCTTTGGGCTTTTCCATGAATCAGATGACTTGCGCTGGTGCGCGACGAACCGAGAGCTCTCATTAGCCCAACTCTCCCTTCAGGTCCACAGCTTCTATGAAAGCCCTTCAGCCTTTTGGTTCCCTTGACTTCATCCGTCCTCACTATGCTCTCCACTGTCTCCTCCCTCTTTTTCTTCCTTGCTTATTCTTGCCGCAAGGGAAGGGCAAATTAATTCTTTTTCATCATTTCCTGTCAGTAAAATTCCTCCCGCAGAGACTTTCACTATGGCTCACTGCCCGAAAGAAGTGAAAATGAATACCTTTGACAAACTGCTTTTTTTTTTTTTACCTGTCCCCATTTAGATATAAATGTGGTCTATATATCTTTTATAAAACTGCTTCCCTGCTGAGACGTCATAGTTCACCATAATCTTGAAATAATGAGAGCCACTTCGCTTTCAACCCTGAACGGGGGGGGGGGGGGGGGTGCATACGGACATAACTCTGATTTTATCAATGTTCTTAATACAGAAATCGGCTTCCTGTTGTGAAGCACTAGTCATTTTGACTCAAATCATAATGGCGGTCGTCCAGATGTCCTTCATTCTGTCAAAACATGTTTTCCTTTTTGAATAACAGGACCAGATGGAAAAACACAATGACAACAATGAAAGAAAATATTTGGCTTATTGACTAAACATAATAACCCACCAAAAAAAAACAAAAAAAACGTACTCTCCGTACCACCTCTCAAAGTTAAAATCGTGCAATAAAGTCAGCCCAGACCACTGAGGGCCTCCAATTATAGACTCTAGTCTACACACACCATTATTCTTTTCTCAGAACAAAAGAGCTGTGAGGCAGATGAGTAATGTCAAGGTTAGACAAAGCGTGTAAAATAATTTAGCTATGGATGCATGAATATACATAAGTAACCCCACCTTTATTTGCAACGCTGACTCTCTCAAGGACGCTGATGATCTTCATTTGCAAATCTGTTAATGAAGCTGAAGGGACTAACACAATTTGAATCAAATGTGCGGGAACAAATGACAGAAACATTATAAGGACATCAAGAACAATCATGCGCCCCGGTGGAGTGGCGGAGCATAGCTTTGGCATATTGCGCGAGTGTATGCACTCACTTTCGTTGTGACAGATTTGCTGACGTCGAGAGATGATCATAGCTTTGCCTGCACAGATGTTGGCTGCCACATGCCAGAACGCCGTGACTATAGCCTTGGTCTCGTAGTCTGTGAATGCTATACTGTCGAGAGAAACCTACACCAAGGGTAGCCGTGCAATTGTTGTGTCGACTAACCACACCAGTCAAAATCGAGTAATCAAGTAAGTAAACCAGTAATATACACCTAATTTTATCATTGAGCCAACAAGTTCAACTGGAACTAAAAGAGCGGGTCAACACACTAATACAAATGGCGAGCTAATATTTAGCTTATAGCATACCTAGCATATACTGTGCCTACACACAGAACGTACGTGTGTTTTCGTAGACTTCTTAGATTACATATACAATTTCCTTGCGTCCCCAGTCAAATGCAGCTTTTATGTTTGCCATGTATATTATTTTCTTTAAATGGAAAATAAACACTAGGTTAGCCCATCGATGAGGTGTTTAAGTACCTGCTGCATTATTGTATTGAAAATAAAGCTCTCGTGAAAAATGCAAGTTCATAAGTTTTATGTAAATATACTCGTTCAAAATAGCCCTTGGAGAAATTCATAGTGAAGCTCATAAACAGGAAAAAGTTCATTAAATTAAAAAACATGGAGAAGTTCAAATGATTTGATCCAAAGAAAAAAACCCAACTGGTTAGCTCTTCATTTAAACCTTGCAAAACGTCTTTCTTTCTTTTTAAGAATTGTAATTGAGAATCATGAGAAACCAAAATCAAATAGAGGAACCGGAATCATCCAAATTCAACCCTATTAATCTTACAAAAATCAACACTATGTGGTAAAGTTTGTAGAGAAAATCACAATAGTTTAGGAATAGGGGGAAGTAATAAAGTAATACGCTATGATGGGTTTCAATCTCAGCTCAGGCCCTCTTGGAGTTTGTTTATTGACCTCTGGCATGGTTTTTCTCACGGTATTCCTCCACGGCTTCCTCTATATTCCAAAAACATGTGCCCTGTGGTTTGCTGGCAACCAAACCGGGGTGTATCCCCATTTTGAATTGTCTTTCCCAAAGTGGAAGGCGGAAGAAGGATAAAAGGATATTTAACATTCTCCGTGCGGATCGGTGCCGTGCCCGCATAATGCTTTCCGGGGATACCCGTTGCAATGTACTCCGTTTGAAAATGTTCTGAGTGGCTACAGAAGAAGTTAATGGCTTCCATAGTAATGAAGCCGCGTTCATTCAGTTATCGTGAAATGAGATCGCATTAAAAGGTCCTTCTATCAGTTGCCTGGCACCATGGACTGGTTCCTCTCAGTCTGATGCAGTCTCGCACTTCCCTGACCACCGCCGGACATCCAGGAGCCCAGACAGCATGGAAAGAGTCGGCTTCTGAGTGCACGCCCTCAGCTTCCAAGCACTAGCTCACCATCTTACAAACCTGGATCAATAGACCTAAGCGCACTTACTGTACTAGTCATCATCCCATAAAAACAGCCTGTGCAATGGCTTCAGAATGACCGTCTTTACATGTAATGGGGAGTAGAGGAAAATTGCACCAAAGGACATTGTGCTTGTGGTTGTCAGGGCAACCCCTGTGCTTGTGAGGTGTGGTCTACCGGTCAGAAAAAGCACTGTTATCACAGCAAAGTCCAAAATGTGCGAATATGCTTTCTTGGATCATTTTAAGACCCACAATTTAAAGTATAGTCACTTTCTACATATCTTAATTTTTACTATTAAATTTGATGTCCACTCATCTGTTATCTGAACCGCTTTTCCTCATAGGGTTGTGGATATTTTAGCCTGTGGATTACTGTATTTACATGATATACAATTCAATAAGGATTTCACTAATTACGAGCTTTTGGAATTATGACTTGAACATGGCAGTCCAGTCTTTTTTTCTTATCAAAACCAGTATGTGGTGTTCTCATATACCAAGGGGAGTCAGTATGGTTCAGCAGTCACTGTTTGTATCAGAAGCACTTGCTCCAATGCAATAATTGGCTTCTTTATTATTCAAGCCCACACATGAATTAGTTGTGATCAAAGATGTATACTGCTAACAAGCTGTTGACATTCAGCTTTCGTTGTTTATTTCATAGCATATTTTTATAGATGTCTTTATGTTGGAATGTAGTCTGCCTGTCAATTAAAAATAGGTTTGATTATTTCTGGTGTCAATGTCCTCGCCTGTTTGAAAAGTTGCAGGTTGGCTACTTGTTTTATGAGCGCAACATCTTGAACCTGTAATTTCTATTTCCATGATTTGCAAAATTGCAGAGGCACATATCTAAGCAAGGCTACAAAAAAAAAAACCCATTTCTGTTGCACTCAAGAGAGCAGCGGCCTTCCAGAATTCTGCCGTATCATAATGACAGGACTTTTCTCAAAGCTGGCAGCGCAACGGAGAAGGTCACTGGCTGAACTCCAAGGATTCTTATATGCAGATGGGAGAAAGTTTCAAAAGGAGACTCATCAGTTTGTAACAGCACTGCACAAAGCTGCACATATTAGTAAAAGTTTGCCATGCAATAGATATCGGGTTCCCCAATTACGACGGAGATTCGGGGCTTTAGTCTTATTCTCACAGATCAGTCAAATACTAGTCAAGGAATGTCTGCTAAATCAAGTACACATGGCTGGCTGACGGACTGGAACATGAGTGGTGTGCATAAACAGAATATGCGCTCTTATTTCAGTCCCCTCAGAGCATGTCGCAGCATTCAAAACAAAAGAGTCTGAGGGCATTGTGTACTCTGCAAAAACAGCCAAGGTTAGCTTCTTTGTTGCGCAGGTCACTTCCGTTTTGCGTTTCTCCTGCCACGTCAGAGTTTGGACGTGGATGGTATCGATTGCACTTCTGCACTTTCGCCTTCGAATCTACCTCACCTGCGCGTTGCGTTTTTACTCTTTTTAATTTTTGGAGACTATTTTTATCTTATTTTTTATTTATTTAAATTTTTGTTAATCTCTGGGTCGCTTGATCTCGCGGACTAGCATACAGCTAGCGTGAGACGGAAACGGGCTAGCTTGGGGCTAGCTTGGAGCTAGTGTATTAAAATGCCTTCAGACGACAGCGACGAACACAATGGCCTGCTGGAGAAGGCAAATAAGACAATCTCTGACCTAAGAAGGGATATTCGTCGTCTCTCAGAGGAGCTCCATGAGAAGGAATCGGTCATCTCTTGCTTCGCGACCCGTTTCCCCGAACTCTCCGCGGTGGTCATGAGAAGGCGCGCTCGTGAAATCCTGTCGGCGACAATGACGGCTGAGGCGGCTGGCCTCTCGGACACGGCGAAGTGGGATCCAATTGCCTGCCCGGGGCCATCCTGCTCGACACCGTTGCAGAGTGACACCTGGGTCAAGGTGGTGTCCCGCGGCCGGAGGGCCGGGGAGCAACCCCACCGCCCCCAACTGGTCCTGGGGAATCGGTTCGCCGCCCTGGCGAGTGAGTCTCCTGTTCCCATCACTGCACTACAGCAGTCGGAGACACCGACTGCTGCGTCCGACGCTGGGGCTGTGCTCCCAGGGGCTCCCTCGGATTCCCCGCCACCCACGGCGACGACCTCGGCCGGGAACCCCATGTTGGGCGGGTCCGCCGGTGACACGGCCGTCCACTCACGCGTCGGGCTGCTCCGGGACGCGGTGTCCCGGTACAAGGGTGGTCGTCATCACCAGCATCATCGGCGACACTCATCGGTGTCATCCACCGTCTTCACTCGGCCTCGGCGGAGCCATCCTGGACAGTGGGGTCGTGAATCTTCCGCCGGTGGTGAGTCCCTTGGCGTTCCCTCCTCACGTCACCCACCGACCACCGTTATAATTGGCGACAGCACCATTAGACGTACTCACTATCCCGGCTGCGTCACCCGCTGTTTTCCCGGAGCGAAAGTCATGGACATAGTTAACATCCTGCCGGGTGTTCTTGACTCTCTGCCATCATCCATTACCCGGCTCATCGTTCACGTTGGGACAAACGAGACAATACGCCGACAGTCTGAGCAGACGAAGAGAGACTTTCACGCCCTCTTTGCCTTGTTAAGAACCTGCGATCTCTCGGTCTGGGTGAGTGGCATTTTGCCGGCATTGTCTCGCGGAGCCGAGCGCTTCAGCCGCCTTTTAAGCTTGAACACGTGGCTCCTACGCACTTGTGGCCACCTTGACTTTGCTTTTATTGACAACTTTAACCTATTCTGGAATCGCCCGTCTTTTTACCAGCCGGATGGTGTTCATCCGAACTCTCTTGGTAGCAAGATTTTAGCCGCTAACATCCACCATGTCGTAACCAATTCCACTCCCAGCTGACTCTTGTTTACCAATCATACTTCTTCTTCTACTCATAAACGCTGCAATGACAATGTCACTACCATCACTTACAGGCCAATACCAGCTGCTCACAGTACCACCACCCTCACTAGCTCCCCCTGCAGGCCCTCATTATCATTACCACTATCGGACAATTTTCCCATTGAAACCATCACCGGCAGACGCTTCCCTTGCACACACAAACAACGTGGTTTTAACAGTGGTAATCTAGTATATGTTAATACTGCTCATTCGTACCACCATGAGCGCACGTCCAGCACAATAATTAATCTGGCCGTGCTGAACGTGCGCTCCCTTTTAAACAAAACTTTTATCATAAACGACCTGATTTTAGACAATAATTTACATGGTATACTTTTGTCTGAGACATGGCTTGGTACAGATGCTCCAGTTGCTCTCAACGAGGCTTGCCCACCGAATTTTAACTTTTTATTTTCTACAAGGGATGGCAAAAGAGGAGGCGGGACTGCATCAATTTTTATTAATACTCTTTTATCAAAGGAGATCATTTTTAGCAGCTATTTATCGTTTGAACACCATGCCTTTGTTTTTAGCAGTCCCCCTATTCTCTGCATTACCGTCTATAGACCTCCCCATCATTCCACTTCTTTTATTACAGAATTTTCAGAATTCTTATCCATTTTATATTCCAGTTATAACAGAATATTAATAACTGGCGATTTTAATATACACATGGACAACATCTCGGACCCACTATCCAGAGATTTTTCAAACCTTTTAAACTGCTTGGATTTTAAACAGCACGTCTTGCAGCCAACTCACAACAGAGGACACACCCTGGATTTGGTTATAACCTATGGCTTGTCTGCTGGTGTGTCCTCTGTTGTTGACTTGGCAGTGTCAGACCACTACTGTGTCTATTTTAACATCGCCAGTTTTAACCATCTAGCAGTCCCGGTCAGAACAGTGAAGAAACGCTACCTATCTTCTGAGGTGGCAGCAAATTTTATCGAGATCTTAAAAAACACTCCTGCTGACATTTTACCTGCACCCTGTGATCTTATTGTTGACAATTTTAACCTACATCTTAAATCATCATTAGATTCAGTAGCTCCACTTTTAATTAAAACAACAAAAACAAAGACTGTACCCCCGTGGAGAAACAATGCTATCAAAATATCAAAGAGAAAATGCAGGAGTGCAGAGAGGAGGTGGAGAAAAAGTAAACTTACAGTACACTATGAAATTTTATGCGAACAACTGAAATCTTACAATAAAACAGTAAAACTGGCAAGATCTTCCTATTTCTCAAACCTCATTACAGTCAATAAAAACAACCCCAGGGTTCTCTTCTCCACCTTTGAACTTTTAACTAGTTCTGATTTTAATAAGTCCCCACAGAGACCAACAGATGCCCTCTGTGAGGACTTTGCAGACCACTTCAGAAGTAAAATCGATGACATAAGATCCAGTCTTTTAGCCCGTCAAAACACAAGTTTTAATAAACCCGGACAATCATATTTACATGAGGAAACACTGGAAAGTTTTGCCCTGGTTGATGCAAGGACACTTGTTCGAGTTTTCTCCCAGGTAAACCCAACAACCTGCCTTTTGGATCCAATTCCCACATTTCTTTTTAAGACATTTTATGGATTTTTTGAAGAACAAATTTTAAATATAGTCAATTGCTCTCTTCAGACAGGCGTCTTCCCAGCTGCCTTTAAAACGGCGGTGGTGAAGCCCCTTCTGAAGAAGAGCGGTTCTGACCCGAGCGTTTTTAATAACTACAGACCCGTATCCAACTTACCGTTTTTAAGTAAGATTTTAGAAAAACTGGTTTTCATCCAGTTGAATCATTTTTTAAATACAAATAATATTTTGGAGAAATATCAATCTGGTTTTAGGATGAACCACAGTACGGAGACTGCTCTTTTAAGGATCTTAAATGATATTAGGTGCACTGCAGACGTGAGAAAACTCACAGTCTTGGTGCTACTGGATCTAAGCGCTGCTTTTGATACAGTAGATCACCAAATTTTATTAAATAGACTTAAAAATCTAGTGGGCATCTCTGGTACTGTTTTTGACTGGTTTTATTCCTATCTCACAGACCGATACTTCTTTGTAAGTATGGATACTTGTTCCTCTAAAACTCATGAAATTAAATGTGGGGTTCCTCAAGGTTCGATTTTAGGCCCCTTACTTTTTAATCTTTATATGCTTCCCCTCGGGGATGTCATCAGGGGACACGGCATCAGCTTTCACAGCTATGCTGATGACACGCAGCTGTATATTGCCGTGTCTCCTGATGACACAGGACCCATTGATACCCTTTTAAATTGCATTTTAGATATCAAGTCATGGATGGCAGATAATTTCCTACAGCTCAATGAGGACAAGACTGAGGTCTTAGTTATCGGTCCCGAAGGTCAGAGAGAGAAGCTTTTACCAAAACTACACATTTTTAATCCCTCACACTGTGTGAAGAACCTTGGCGTCATTTTTGACTCTGAGCTCAGTTTTATTCCTCATATTAAAAATGTAACCAAGATTGGTTTTTATCACCTTAAGAATATCGCCAGAGTCCGCCCGTTTCTCTCTCAGGCTAACACGGAAGTGCTGATGCATGCCTTTATTTCCTGTCGTTTAGATTACTGTAATGCCCTGCTCTCTGGCCTCCCGAAAAAGAGCATTTCACCACTGCAACTACTGCAGAATTCAGCCGCTCGGGTGCTGACGAGAACCAGAGGGCGGGAGCACATTACGCCAGTTTTGAAATTGCTGCATTGGCTCCCTGTGTGTTTCAGGATCGATTTTAAAGTACTTTTATTAGTTTATAAATGTGTTAATGGTCTTGGGCCATCTTATTTATCTGATTTGCTTTTATCATACCAGCCCTCGCGGATCCTGAGGTCCTCTGGCGCCGGCCTTTTATTTATTCCAAGGGTGAGGACCAAAATGCATGGCGAGGCTGCATTCAGCCATTTTGGTCCTCACCTTTGGAATAGCCTGCCAGAGGATGTCAGGTCTGCAGAGACTGTTGATATTTTTAAGAGGAAGCTCAAGACACACCTTTTTAGTTTGGCTTTCAACAACTTTTAAATAATTTATCTTTTCTTTTGATTGAAGATAATTCTATGTTTTGCTTTGAATGTTTTAAAGCACTTTGAGTTGCATTTTTATGTATGAAAAGTGCTATATAAATAAAATGTGATTGATTGATTGATTGAATGACAGGCTACCTAAAAAGGATATGATGTATTTTATGCCCGTTTGGGATCGGGCTGGTCTATTGATGATTTATGGCAGCATACTTAGCAAAAGCACAGCAGCGCACCTGATCATCCATTATTATTTTAACATCTTTCACTTTAAGGGCAGACATGATTGATGGGGAACTTTTAATGCCTTTGGCTTGAAACCGTGGCGTACGGTGTTTAAGAAGAGAATACAGCAGAGTGGTACTGTAAAACAACTGAAAGCATAGCTTGTGACATATCACCACTTTATCCTATTCATGAGATGAATGCATTGTGGGGACTTTATACACAATGTTTCTTTCTTTAGCCTTGAATGCCAATTTCTCCAAGCCAACCGTCAGCGCGCGTTGCCGAGCAAATCCCAAATAATTCATCGCAACCGTCCAGCGTAATTGTCATTCGCTCCACACGTGCTTGTCCCTGGTGAAGAATAACCTCCACTGCGCGGTTTGAGGCAACCAAACACGAGATAAACAAATGAGACAAATTGAAATTGAGGCTCTTATCTATTGTTCAGTGGTGTAGCGAGGTGGCTAGACGTTAACTTTGTTTGCACATCTGTTGTCTTCTCAACAAAACAATACATGGCTAATCAGCGTCTATCAGATCGCCCGGGCTTGTTGCCGGCTTTGGTCCTTTTGGCGCTCGCACGCATACAGAATCGCTGCCGTTTTAGTCTCGAAAAGGTCAATCCTGCAGGCGGCCAAAATCTCTTGCCGCTGAAATATTAGGTAAAGATTTGAATTTTGTTAATTCCCATTGATTTGAAAGTCTTTTCGAGAGATCCTGCAAAATCCAAATGGTGTTCAAATATTGGCATTCCACTGTGGTTTTCTGGTGCATGCAGTGTTTTTGTTGTATTTATTCTGTTTGTAATATGTTGTTCGACTGCTTTTTATTGCTCGGTGAATACTTTTCTCTTCTTTCCTCCAAGTTGCACATTTTGCCTTAACATAGTTTACCAATCTCCGCTCTCTTGTTTTTTGACGGTTGTATAAATTGTGAAACATCATCACAAAGCAAATCAGTGTAACCCACAAATGAAATCAACAAAGTAGAAGAACGCGACGGGAGAAAAAAGGGCGACAGTGGAGTTGTGGGCTTTCTTGTCACGTGGCTGTTTATTAAAAGAGGATGACAACACTACGAGAGGAAAGACACATTTTGTGTTTTTCTTTCTGTCATATTGTTTCATCCAGTTTTTACTCCCTGATATCCATCCATCGGAATGGATTTTTTTTTTTAAGTCTATTTTATGGAACACTGTACTTCTTTGTGGAAACATGGCTATAGTGAGCAGTTTCTGGCGATCATGTGAGATTTCACACCAGTGCTGAAAGTTTCCCCCCCCCCCCCCTTTTCCACACGAGGGATCTTTCCCGCCAACAAAACTCCTTTCACCCAGCGGATATGAACGCTCAGCTCATTTGTATCGCTCCCTCACTCTTTTGATTTATTGTTTTTTTTTTTTTTTGTTCACATCTGTTTCGTCAGTTTATTGACAAGCCTGACAATGTTTTAGTATCGGCCCGCTCTTGTTGTTACTGTGAAATTGCCAGAGGAGCATTTTGCTCTCCTGTCTTTCTGTTTCTATATCTGTATGTCCTCCATGTTCTGCGTCTGATACCGGGCGGCGATCCTTTGCCCCCACTAGTGGCTCGCTTCAGGGACATTCCTTGCGTCATTATATCTTTTGATTATCCTCCGGTCCGACCTTAGGATGGCCTGGCCCTGCAACTACGCCAGCAGCCACCTACTGCTGATACAGCTAATGAGGGGCACCCCGTCTTTGATCCCACAGGATAAATCCTTTCGTGTTTTACTCACTTTATACTCATAGCTGCACTCCTGTAAATTAGAAAACAGAAAATAATGAAGTTCAAAACTAATGCGCCGATGTCCCCGCGCTTCTTTTGCAGGGAAGCATGCCAATGTGAAATGGCAGTGTGAATTAATGAAAGTGTGGTGCCGTGTAGCAGTAGAAGGTGTGCCATCACTCATGGGGAAATTGGTTTACTGCAGTTTCACTTGCGGAATTACTCTTCATAAATCTGTCTTGACATTAGCAGTTAAGATCACACTGTAGGGAAGAATGCCAAACTGGTTGTAGGACATCCATGTTAATGAAGAGACAGTGGCGTTATTAAGAGTACAATATTAAAAGCTACTGAGGTCATAGCCAAGAGCTGGTGCAAAAATTCGGACCGGTTTTTAAACATCCAAACTGCGACAATAGTTTCATTTGCATAATTTTTTTTAACGCAGTGTACCTTCGGATTTTGGTCGGAGAGGGGGTTAGGATAAAATCTCTCCTTTAAGTTTAATCATTGTGCGTCATTGCACGTGTAATGGTTATCAGCCAGTTGTCATACAACTCGACAATTAATTTAGCCCTAAGTTATGTGGGGATGCTCCAACTGGCTGCTACCCCCCAAAGATGAAAGGTCACCCCAGGGGCGGAGCCAGAATGTGGCTAATGGGTGGGCCTGGAAAAATCAAGGTGGGCCTGAATATTTCTCTCACAGAGCCCAATCCTCCTGCCCCGAATCATCGTATATTCAAATAAAATGACAAACTGAATATGACGTTCAGACCTTCCTTAGACAACCGCAATTATGCTATTCTTAATATTCAATAAAATAAAAAAAAACACAACGAAACAAATTCAAAAATAATTTCACGATACTTTTATTAAAAATTCAAAATTATATTTTTTTCATGAATCTTACCCAGGCCCACCCATGGCTCCGCCCCTGGTCACCCCTAGAAATGTATGCATTTAAAGTAACAGTAGTCCGTCTTGATATTATTTTTTCTTTCTTCTTGATATTATCACTGTATATTCTTACAGATAAACATGTGACATGACAATTTTTATTTTCAATGTATATTTAGCCACAACATATTTATGGACATACCAGGCTCTCATTTGCTCGTTGCATTTACACAAAGCGCTCTTTTGCAATTGATACTGCTGTGTAGTCTGCATATTAACGGGAGAGTCACTGTCTAGGTTTCCAACCTAGACAGAAGAAAGCAAACCTCTTGTGACCGCTGAATGTACACAAAGGGTAATTATGGGTCTGCAAAGGAATTAAGTGGATAAGGAGCATCTTTTTCATTTGAATCCTTCTCTCCCTGCTCGTGTTTCACTGTTAGCAGTGGTAGTGACTCATAAAAAGCACTGGGATGCAAAATTAATGTATAACAGACATACAGGTACACACACTCACTCTTGTACTTAATTGAGTCTTTCCACATTTTGCCCACTCTATTCTCTCCCGTTATTTTTGTGGCTACAGTTTTTGGTGTTGGATTATAGCGTGTCAGTTTTGCTAAGTGACGTCAGTAATAAGAAAATAGAAGAATATTCTATTAACACAATGACGCAAGCATTCTGCTGCGGCAGTCATTTACTACCCCGGCACGTCAACGCCACGGTACGCTGCGCACTCAGGTCGTATAACACCGAATCCACCCACCAGCTATTTATAAGCGACATATTAGTCTTCATTATGCACCCTTCATAGCATCAGTCAGATAAGATTGGAACTCTCCTTCATGTATCTAATTACTCCCTCAGGGCCAGAAAAAGCATTTGTTAGTGTTTTATTTTATTGGCCAATTACCGCAAGGAGTTGGATGAAGTTCACCTTTTGAGTGCCTGTGACTTTGACGAGCATCGAGCAGATTGCCATTTAACCCGGTCCCTTGCTACTGTCTGATCTTTTATGCGTTTATTTATGCCCGGTTGTCACTTTCCCTTTTTTTTTTTTTTTTTTGCTATTTTGTAATTAAATTATACAGAGCACTGTTTTATGTTTTATAGTGGACTATTTTTATTAGCAAGACGTGTCAATGTCTCAAGCTGACACTCCAACAATAAATGACAGGTCCCTTAAAGCACAAAAAATATATTCTCTATTTATACATAAACCCGGAAATGACAGAATTGATGAATACTTCATGCAAATACTCATAAAATCGTCCGCCTATAGGCGCCCTCCGAAAGAGTGAAACCCATAAATGTCAAAATTAGTATGTAAATAGAACACATTATTAATCACATGACATTCAAACTGAAAGTTGACCTTCTTAATGTGAATTCTGAACTCCATTGTTTATTCAGATGAAATCTATTAATTCAAGGCATCTGAATTAGGACTCGTAGCGCATTGCTTTAATGACTTCCCTTTTTCTTTTGATTGTCAGTGCATTCAATGGCCTGAGCCACAGTGTTGTCAAAAGCAAGGCTAACGGGTATCATTCTCCAAGATTGCACGGGCACAGCCAACTACGCATTCATTTATGGGAATACTTAAATTTAATGACACTCACGTCTGACTGACAGCGGCCTTGCAATCCACTGTGTTTTACATCAGTGCTGCTATTCTGGGCCACTTCAAACAGACCAGCCGAATCCCATCTTGTCACCGACTTAATTTGCCCTCTTGTGTGTTGTCATCCTATGGGGGAGGGTGCGCTTCGAACGGATGATGGAAAAAGCGCAGCCGGTGTAATTAAGCGATTGGACCGGGGAGCTGATTATGATTCTCTCAGTCATCATTTGCCAGGTTATTAAAAGGTGAGACTTCGACAAAGGTTTATTGTTATTCAAAATTAAAATCGGCGGTGTCTGTCTTAATGCTCATCTAATGACTGGAGTGGGATAGCATATTATCATTGACCGACTTGACACTGCCAAGTCGATCTGCGAAAGAGTAGCCGCTAACGATGGTCCCTCTTGAGAAGGATGTGTTAACATTGATGTCCAAATGTGTGTCGGATCGAGGAAAAGAGACAAAAAAGAGCACGGAGTAAGAGAAATGAGAAAGAAAGCGATAGTGGTAGTTGCCTCTGGTTGAATAGATGCTTGACTTCACAGAATTGGCCAGGCGCACAACCACCGGCACTTCCGAAGAGCTGTAAACACTCTGCTTTGAATCATGTCCCAATCAAGATGTAAATATATACTGTACATCTCTGCATTTGATTTCATACTATCGCCATATTCATCTTTTTGATGCTTTCAGTCCCATATCTGAGACAGTGACGGATCTTAAAGTTAATCTGTCAGCTATACTCATCTTCGCACAGCATATTTCACCTCCTGCAACAGAACATGTGATCAAACGTCAAGTTCCTTCCCACACGTTCAATTTCTTTTCCCTTTTTCTCGGAGTCACTCCTCTCCTTCGAATCAGTTTTTTGATCTCCTTTGCCTCTCAATCCTGTTTCCTAAAAATGGCCCCTGTGTCTAAAACCAGTTTGCGCGGGATGAACCGGCTGAATTTAGACCCAGCCGTCCACTTTCCAGCCAAGTGTACACGAGTGGACAGGCAGCGGAGAATACAGTACTGAAATAGTAATTGAGCCAATGAAAGGGGGAAGAGAAAGAAAGTGACAGACACAAACGCACTTTAAGTATTTTATACAATTAAAGCTTATTATTTGGTGGCCAAACGCAAAATTGCAGCGCAATTTGTTTTGAGCGTTGCGGAAGTTAAATTGGGAGATGAAATATGTCATCTTGCCACAGCCCAAAAGGTGTGACAGTGAGAACAAGTCATTCTGACGAGTCTTGCGAAGACAGAAAGACTTTGAAAGACCTTTTTTTTTTTTTTTTTTTTTTTTTTTTTTTTTTACGCTCTTCCAGACTCTGGGGAAATTTAACCTAGCAATATCCAAACAGAGATGCTGTGGCCCTGCCACCATTGCCCCACACAATTACAATTCTGTGACAAAGATATTGAGCAGCGTTCCCCTGCTACTTCTAGAGATGTGCGGTGTGCCCAGCCCGAGCCGAGATTTTATGTAAAAGTACCAAAATTGTATTAACTCTAACTTATTGAAAAGATCCAGGCTGAGAGCCTCTCATGAGGCCAGAACAAGACGTATAGGTGGTGATTTAGTTGGCCAATTCATTTTTTTCAAAGGCCCATATTTCACTTCATATGATTACTTAAAAGGTTGACTCATGGGTGTGAATCAGTAAGAAAAGGATTCAGAAACAGCCTTTATCGGCGTTTCGATTTCTAAGCAAGGTAATAATGGGATGTACTTGATTAGCGCAGCGTAAGGTCCTGGAACCGACAAAAGAATCATATAACACATCAAAGACTCCTCTCGGCAGAATGTTTGTTTGTAAACATCCGATCGGCGAAACAGTTTGAAAGTTTGTGAAACTTGATATTTCACGCTAAGAGATGTGGAAGCTGTTCTACTCACCGGACACATCCAGGATTGCATCTGCCAAATGCAAGTTCTGGGATGAGTATATATGCAAATAGATAGAATTCTGTTTCCAATTTGTTAGAGTGAGGAAAGACAATTAAAAAAAAATATGACCATCAACAGTGTTGAGCATTCAATTTAGTTCCCATTGTATGAGATGTCAGTTAATCAGGTCCTAACCTGAACCGAGTAGAACTTGGTGTTAGTAATTCATTTGCGACCTGCTGCACTGCATGCCTTGGTTAAATCATTTCCCTGATCAGTGAATTAATGATAAGTAAATAGAATGTTCAAATGTGAAACTAATATATGATTGATGGCAAGAATGTCTTACATTGTACATTTGTAATCAATTATTTAAAAAGGCACAAAGGGCTGTTTCCTCCACAGTGCGTTTTATTTATTCTTTTGTCATTGTTGTAGTTAGTACAAGTAAGAATGAAATGCTTCTGCTGTTATTTATTCTAGAACTGACCTGAATGGCGCATGTGGGGAAATAGCCTTAACAAATTAGAAGAATTCTCCATTACAAGAATTCCCTCAGAAAGTCTGCTATATTTATAGTAGGGATAGACCGATTATCGGCCAGGCCGATAATAAATCCATTTAAAACTGTGCTAACTTCTAGGAACTATTTATGTAAATTTTCATTTAGGAGACTGTACTCACCTTGGCAACATTCTGAGCCTTTTTGTTTTCGTTTGAAATCAAAACAACGATAAGTGAAATCTGAACATTTGTGTCATTTTGAAATTTTGGACTTTCTGTACTTTCGAAAATATAGGGAGCTAATGTTGAAGTTTTCATTTCACTTTGTAAGACATGCTGATGACACCAGGAGCGCTCATTTTGTTAGAATTTTGCAACAAAGATGTATATTGGCAAAAAATGTACAATAATCACCATTTTGCAAATCTGAAAAAAATGTTCAATAAACATATGTTTAAATACAATTAAACAAAGTTAATAGGGTTATTTTTATTTTAATGCCAATATTTTCCTTTTTGCTGAAAATGAATATCAGCTCTAAATATCAGTTATCGGGCCTCCTTGACTACTAATAATCGGTATCAGTATCAGCCCTGAAAAAAATCAGTCTATCTCTAATTTATAGCATTTGTGTTGGTGATTTTTCTGTTTGTGGGGGAAAAATAGGAATGAGAAAAGCTGGTAGACCGAAATGCATCTAAGCAAGGGGCTTCATTCTCAAGGCTAGATACTGAAACTGGAATAACAGTTCTAAAGACAGAATGGCCGCCCCCAGAGATGGCTAAAAACGAGCGGATTTTGCTTCTTAAAGTGGAAATTAATCCAACATATTTTTTTCAAGAATCTGTTCCCAGCAGGCTCACGGGTTGAAACACGGCATTCTGATTAATTTTGCGTTTGTGGAATATAAATTAAGCAGTAAAATGCACTCGTTTTTAGCCATCTCTGGGGCGGCCGTTTTGTCTTCTGTCGACTGAAAATGACGTCACAACTGCTCACAACGACCAATCGCGGATGAACTGTTTTCTGAATCTGAGCCGTGATTGGTCAGTGTGAGCAGTTGTGATGTCATTTTCAGTCGACAGAAGACAAAATGGCCGCCCCCCACAGATGGCTAAAAAGGAGTGGATTAACACTTATTCCACAATTTTTATCAGAATGCCCTGTTTCAACTAGTGGGCTTGCATAGAACATATTCTTGAAAAAAAAAAAATGTTTGCGTTGACTTCCACTTTAAATGAAGGGTCTTCTTTTCACCCCCACTTCTATCAGTAGTGTCTTCCTCCCTTTTATAACTTGAAAATCCACCCTTCTACCCTCCATCAGCAAACATCAACAATCTCAAATGAGCGGGCCCATGGAGAGGTTTCCATATAGTGCGCACAGTACTTTTTCCCTCTGGCCTCCAAGGAACTCAAGTCAGCATGTGTGTAAGTGAAGCTCTTGTTAACCCCCATTACCCTTTGCAACCGTATGGGAGGATTAGCTGAATACAAAGCGCCTCACTCACGCTCCATCTTCAACACTACACCAATCTCAGTAATAGATGCTGATGATGAACTCCTGCTGGAAAGCAGGACTGCGGGCAAGACAGGTGTTGAGTGCATGCTAAGCAGTGTCCGGCTGTTGCTTGAAACTAGAGGAAGGTTAGGAAGGACCTTGTCTGCATATTGCCACCGCTTGGTATCATGTGACCTTGGCATGTCTAATTTCTGATCATGGTGAGAAGCAAGGCAAAATGGTTTGGATGCTGAAAGATAAGCGATAGATCCGTGGGTCTGAGTTAGCTTGATTTAGGAGGGATTAAAAAAAAAAGTTAGTTGACCATTCATTCAACGGTACCTTGAGGTACAAGTGTCCCGGAATGGAATAATGACATTGTGATAGAGAATGAATATTAATTTGATATAGAAATAAATTGAGTTATGAGCATCCAAACAGAACAAAGTATGTTTTTAAAGCCACGGTACCACTTTATTGGGATATAAGTGTAGATATGAACTGCAGTTTACTTTTCCTATTTGACGAACCCAGTTCAAACTTCTGTGTATGTAAATATCACATATCAGAGTTTGTGATCGTTTTGGTAAAAGCTGGTCAGAATTGTCTATAAACTCTTTATATGAGGCAAAAGCTTTATTGGAGGTAACTTCATAATACATTATATCACTGAAGGTTATGTTTTTCTTTCTCCAGCAATAAAAAAAACGAGATGCTACTGAAGCTAATTAACTCTACGTGCCAATGCAGCATATTACTGACATTAATTCAATATACAGTATATGTACGTACAGAATGATTCGTGTCAAAAGGGCTTACATCAGATAAATATACAGTAATATGTTTTTGAACTACTAAACTAAAGATAAGCTGCCTCTACAGTGTACAAGTTTTTGTTGACCAGCAGTGGGTGTGTTGCAGTTAGTCTGAACATGTGCCAGCTGCAAACCTTGTGGAGAAGTAGTAACAGTTACATTCTATTTCAAAATGTCACAGCTTTGACAATGATTTGCTTTTCTTGACAGCGTCAATCAAAATTAACCAAGGGAGAAATTTCTTCCGTTACAGCCGTTTAACATTTGCACAATTTATATGTAAGAAAGGAAATGAATCAAATGAGTTAAAACAGTTTCCATGTTTACGATAGGAAGTTTTATACATTGGCATATAAGTATCATAAACAAGTGAGGGATGCTGTTGTAGTTGTCTTAACCAATGGTTCTCTACCTTTTGGGGGGTCTTGGACCCCCTGCGTATTTTTGATCGACCCCGAGCAGTCAGCAAAATGGGACTGAATTTTAAATTCCTAATGACCACATCCCAAAGTCTCAAAGTCATTGTTAGGGTTATTATGATAGTGCAGCCCTACACATTTACTTGGCGTGTAGTCTTTCTCTTCACCCTGAACTGAAAACATTTTTATTGCAGTAGTTGGCTCTACACACACATTGTGAAGCAGCAGGTCTATCACAATAATTTATTGGCAGTGGCTGAATTTTATTTCATTATCTATAGTGTGTAAGGAATCACTTTGCCATGCCTCCGCAGTTAACAGACTTAAACAGTGATTAGTGCGTCGCCGGCAGCCTTAACCCAGTTTAAACAAGCAATCACAGAGACACAATAACTATTCATTTGCAGCCCATACTTGACTTTGCGTTTACCTCTACCCTCCTTAACTTCGGATTTTCCTGCATTTTTTTTTTTATTTATTTATTTTTTTTACAACCCTCTTGTCCTGTGGCAATATATCCCCTGTCTTTGATTTTCATCATTCTTATTCCATTGTGCCTCCTCCATGACCGCCATCTATTTTGCATCACGTTCCCTTCTCCTCATCGGGCAGACCACGATTTGGTGCCATCATTGCGTGCGCCTCTGCGGGATTGTGTTTTGTCATATTCCATTGTGCGCTCAAGACTGAGGGGAACATCTCATCTAAGTTTGGGTGTGTGTGCGTCCCGTCATTCGGTCTCCGGGCCAGAGGCTGTCCATCGCGACTATGTGAGGCCGAGATGCCGCAGATAACTCTGTCGCAGGAGCCTCTGTACTTTGCAGGCTTGTGTTTCGGTTGGGTTTCAATTAAGGGGAAGTGGCTCCCGGGAGAAGAAGCGGTGGCCGTGCACTGTGCTGCAGGCGCACTCTCTTCCCCGAGACTGATCGAATAGGTCCGCGCTATACAACACGACTGACAGTGCTCGGCCTGATGGAAAATTGGGAAAGAGGCACACGGGTGCAAACACCCGTCGAGGTGTCTGCACATGTACGTGCACGCAAGAAAAAAAAAAAAAAAAAAAGTGACTTGCATCCATTTTACAATCTGCTGTGTGCTGCAGACAATCTTGAATGAACTGAAAATCGCAATTATGTTGAAGTATATTTTGAAAACTGCTCACCTGTTGAGTTCAGGAAGACATGCCACACTTCACTACACTGGGACCATATTCTTTTCGCTTAAAGTTTGAATGCGCGTGTACATTTGATTAAAGTTAGTCACCATATAGTGGAATCTCATTTTTACGCTCTTGTCCCTCAGTAGGTGTACAGGATACATGGCTGTCAGGTCACATCAAGTCTCCACTTCCTGGGAAATGAATGGTCCCATGCATGAATCTCACGACTCGTTGCGCGAGGCCATTTTTCTCCGGGGATCGAAAAATACGGTTTCAATGTTTTCGCCTTGCACAAAAGCTTAAATGGACTAAGTCTGTGAGGGCTGCAAATTTTGATTTGAGCATTTTCTCAGGAACACTTACCTGATTACGTGTAGGTGTGATGTAAAAGTAACTCGGCATTTTCTCTCATTGGAAATGGGCGCCACAATGCTTCTTGTCTATGGTGGAATTTTCCGGTCTGCTACTGGCCACACCTCAGGTCGTTAGCCAACCACCCACACCTGGAGAACAACCCAGCTGAGGCTCGCTACTCGGCCACCTTATAAGCGGCCTCGCTCCGCGTCAGCTTTGCCAGATTGTCTCTGCGTCATGCCAGACTTTCCACTGGTCATTTCCCGAATTGCCTCCCCAGTTCTGACCTAGTTTGTTCCTGATCTTTCCTCGTTGCTTCTGCCCTGGTAAAAGACCTTCTGTGGTCCAACCGCATTTTTCTGTTCCCTTTGCTTGCTTACTACTAGCACCAAGTCTTTAGGTAGGGACGGTGAAATGAAGGTTCATGGGGCATTGAGGTATTCCAGCTGTTTGGTTTACTTATGGTTCGAAGCTTCATGGTGACTCATTTGCTCTATGGCGCCATTACCGGATCTTAGTAAGATCTACAGTACGTATACACAGAATGAAATTAAATTGTTGGCTAAACCGTGACAAGGCGATCAGAATTAGCAATAATCGTAGTAGGTGCGTAATGTTTATGAATTTGAATAAGTATGAGTTTAAAACTGTCTATTAAGGGGTGTATTTACTTGCAACAAGCACATTTAAATATACAATGACGACACACACAATGGCCACAGTAGAAAAACGCAAAACATATCCGCTCATTGAGTGCCCAACGGCTGTGTCCCTACTACATTAGTGACATTGTCGCGACTGCTGACTTTTTTCTTCACCTGTATTTGATGCGGCATTCGCATTGTGTTGCTTGGCAACCCAGTCAACTCTCAATTTGCACCGTCCGTTATGAGCGTGGCATTCCGATTAAATTGCTTTTAATGGTTTTATTCAAAAGTGAATGCAAAAACACATGCTCCTTCAACATAGCCTGCAGATGAGCCTCGAACGTCACTGACAAAAATCCGGATCCACTACGCCTGTTTATTTCCCATTTGAATTGGTGGACTTGTCAAAAGCCTGGACGGGAGAATCTTCGCACCTTGAAAGGCACGTAAGAAATTGACTTAAGCACGAAAAGTGAGAATATACCCCTTTAAACTTGACACCCATGGGCAGTCTTCAATTAGCTTAGCAACGAATCAAACACTATGAGCGAATGCTACAGAGAAAGATCCGAGCCAGTTTTCAAATCTTGATACTTTTTGATTGTGAGGCAAACGTGTTAACCACACATGCCGCGCCGTGCCAACCTTAGACACACCGTACATTATAAGGGATTGTCATTACTTTGAGAAAACTCAAGTTTGACTTTTTTTTGGTCCGGTCCTTGTCTTTCCTCTCGTCACCAAGGCCTCCTGACTCACAGTGATTCAATTTAAATTCCACTTTTTCCTCCTACACCTTCCCTCTTCTTTGCTCTTACCATGACCAAAAAATTATTATGCCGGTTTTAAGCACATTCCTGGGATTTGGAGAAAAAGGTAGGCGAGCCAGGCTCGTCATGGAAACAGAGATGCTTTTCTGCTTACTACTTGCCTCTATGCAAACTTTAAGTAATTGCTTCGAACACCCACATTTCAGTGATTCGAGAAACATGTCTAATGGAGACATCATAATCTACGCGTCATTTGCTGTTTTCTCATTTGAGAAGGAGTCTGAATAAAGTTGTAGTGAAGTGACAAATAGCAGCATGGCTGAAGACAAAAACGGAAAGCCGGTCTGACGTGCACTTGGCGAGAGATGTCACGTCAAAAAGAACGGAATTGCTTCATACAGCAAATGTTTTTCACTCTTTTTTTCCATGGGACAACGTACTTAAAATTTGATTTTGAGTCAAGTCAGCGCTTCCCGCTGTAGTGTGTGATGAACGGTGCTAATTTCTTCAATTCTCCTGCAAGCACAGCTGCTTTTTGATGATGTAAACACCTTAGTTTATCACGGCTGCTTTCAAATTGCCTGAAGTGGCTGCTTCTGTAATTAAGAGTTGGCTCAGAGGGCTTGTGATTGCGTGTGCACATTTAAGACTTCTTACAGACAAAAAGAAAACTCAAATATCAAAAAGAAAATTACCTTCTTGGCAAAATGTTTAATCGAGAAGTGTTCAGACATCATTTTTGCATTTTTTTTTTTTTGGACCATGTTAATTACAGCTGGTCCTTGGGATCTTTTGCTGTTATAAAAGTTACATTTACCACTTGTGAACCCATGAGAAAATGGGGATATGGAAATTAGTGTGGTCTTTAGTTTCAGTGCTTGAGAAGCTTCCATGTTAAACTATTTAAACTCATAAATGTTCATTCATACTGGCAAGTTTCATATAGTAAAGAATCCTAGAGAATTTTTGGGTGAGCTGGGTTCACCTTCATCGTCTAAAAATGTTGTTAATGTGTTTTGACTTCAGATATATTAATTAGAGATAGATCGATATGTTTTGTTTTTTTCAGGAACGATACCGATTATTGGTAGTCAAGGAGGCCGATAACCGATATTTGAAGCCAATATTAATTTTACTTAATTTAATTGACTTTGTTGAAACATTTTTAAGAAAAATATTATTAAATAAGTACGGTATTCAGATTTGCATAATGTAGATTTTTTTTTTTTTTTTTAATCATTTGTTGTAAAATTCTACCAAAGTTCAGGGAGCTCCCAGCGTCATCGGCATGTCTTAAAAAGTTACATGGAAACTTAATTGCTCACTATAGTTTTTGACAGTAAATAAAGTTCTCCAAAATTTCAAAATGACAGAAATGTTTAAATTTCACTGAAATTTGTTTTGATATCAAACAAAAATAAAAGATGCAGAGTGTTCCCAGGGTCAGTTGAATCCATACAGGGTTGACAGAAAATTTAAATAAATAATTCCTTGAAGTTAACACAGTTTTAAATTGATTTGTTATCGGCCATCAGATTTAAAAAAATAAAATAAAAAAAATTAAAAAAAAAAAAAAAAGGCAGATACCGATATTCATTAAAATGCCAAATATCAGCGCCGATAATCAGCCCGGCCGATAACATTGCATCACTGACATTGCAGTCACAAATTCAGTTGTGAGAGGCTCTGTGTGAACGGGTGTGAACGGTTGTTTTTTTTTTTAATTGTGCCTTGCTATTGACTGGTGACCAGTCCAAGGTGCCTCTCACCTGAAGTCAACTGACATAACCTCCTAATCAAGTTTTCATCCATTTTCCTTGCAAGAAATCTTTAGTAAATCAGACCCCATGTCTTTATTAGCCTTGGCAGGCTCATGAACAAATCAAGGCAGTATCAGAATGCTGATTTTGGCATTGCATTTAACAGCTGTGAGTAAAGCTGCCGAGGAACCGGGTCATCCCCAAAGTTGTTAGCTGTAATTATTCAAATGCAGCTGCGCTCGACAGAATGCAAAATGACAAACTTTCAAAAGCGTGGAACTTCCAAAGAACACGCATGTTCTATTGAAGCAGACAACTGTATTCTCCCGAACAAATGGCAGCTCATCCCTCCAAAGACTAACAATGCCTATTCACTATCGTTTCAATTCCTCTTGTCTTCTTTCTGCTTTTTGTCGGGCATTGTAGCTCCTGTCTCTTCATCTCCTACACACTGAGGCCTGCATTCAGCCATCAATCACACGAGTGCAGTAGTAAGTCAAACGGGATGATAAAGAGGCGAGCGCTGTAATTCTCATTTGTCTGTCAACCGTCTCCAGCTGGCAAACATGCGTCACAATGCGCTTGCCAGCAATGGCCGTGTTGCGCAGTGTAGGAATGATGGCCTTTGGTTTGATTGCTGCTTGTTTGGTTTGTCACAGTAAGTGGCGGGATTGGTTTGTGTACAACCTGCTTGCCTTGCAACCAGTGATCCACGAAGACAAATTCATTTTCTCCTCCGCTGGTAATGAACAATGAAACGCCTTGGTTTAATGGTGCCGGATTTAGCACGCGATTGTTTTTACTCATGTCTGCGAGCAGAAAAGGTCAAGTAGATTTTGTTTAAGTGCCATGTGCTCACTCAGCGAGACAAGTGATTTACCTAAAGAGGCATTCAGACAGTTTGCTGCATTTAATGCTTTTTCCACACGTTCATGTTCAACCGTACACATATCACCAGGAAATAACTGAAATGAATGTCTGAATGTATTTGCATGGGGCTTCTCAGTCTTGTATAAAGCCAATAGTCCCCTCCTAAAGTATTGGAACGGCACGGTCAATTGCTTTGTTTTTTGTTGTATACTGAAGACTAAAAGTTCGTATTTTCAGATGGTACATGGTATTTGCCAAAGCTGGGCATTTTACTAAATATTTGCGGTCCGTTTATCGCCTACAGCCGGGGTACCCTTCCGCTGTCCGTCCGCCAAGTAGTAATCGCCTATAGGCCAGTCTGCCTATCATTTTTAACGGCCTTCGTTTAGCGTTTCTGACTACCAACTTTGACAAAATACCACTAGCACTACACAGCATTTGGTGATAGAAACATTGACTCGGCCAGTCTAAAACCTAAACACAATCAGCAGACCTTAATCCAATTGAGCATGCATTTTACCTCCTGAAGATTAGACTGAAGGGAGATAAGATAAGCATCAAGCATATCTAAATAAAATAACATTTTTCAACACCACAACCATGCCAAAACGTTGAAACACGCTGAAAAATGTTGCTTTCAGGATGTTTCTTGATTTTCAATGCTGTTCTCTATTGGTATTCACTGTTGCTCAAATTAACCGGTATACTCAAACAATTCCATGCTGTTTTTCAAATGGTTGTCTATAGTCTTGATTTAAATGCTTTGTATTCCACCCACTACGGCGTGGTCTCTCGATATTTTGCTCTTCCTCCCTCTTTCTCTGTACCTTCCATCTGTCTCGTCACTGTATAGTTCCGTTGTCCCGATGTTGTCGTCTCCCCAGAGCTTGGTCATTATCGATGTCCTCCTTCTCTTACATACATCTTGTACCGTCATACGATCCAAACGCACAAGGAGGTTTTATTCTATTATCCCTAAAGACGGGCGCTTTTTAGATCTTATCTGCTGTTCAGGCTTGTTTACTTGTTTGCACAAAAAAGAATCGGGCGATACATCGGCGGATGTTAATTCCATCCTTCTGTAATTCCTTTGGCGCTACGAACAATTCGTCAGGCGATAACTTTGCCATCCAGTAACATGGCAGAATGTCCGCTTCGGTGTAATTACTCAGTGTCACGTAGGCGGTGAAAACAGGTGACAGGTTTATTTGTGGGCCATGCTTGCAGGCTCTTGGGCAATTACTCATCGTTTGTGTAAATGTTCCCGGTCTTCGCTTTCACTTCCCTAAAAGACTCATCTTGGTTTAGCATTGCTTTGCATTCTAAATGCTTTGGCATGGTACAGTATTGGTGTTTTACATAAACATATTACATGGAGCAAAGTTGGAACCTCTGTAACAGAACAAAGTTCCGGGACAAAGACCAGATGTTGATTAGTTCAGATTTTAAGGCAATTTTTCTTAAGCATGTAATAAAAAATGTAAGAAACTATCAAAAAGTTTTAAATAACATTTTGGCATTATTTACTTATGCAAGTCTTTATTAAAAATGATTTTGTACTTGTAACTGATGGTACGCTCAGTAGTACACTTGTCACATTCATCATAAAACTAAAATGTTTTTTTTTTTTGCATGATTGTGACCTATTTCTGTCAGTCAGGAGATGGAAACATGTTTTATTTACTGTTCGATGGTCCTCATCACACGTCTTCTTTGCCATCACTGGAAAAAAGAAAACGCAAAACTAAAACCAAACACGTGTATTTATTAACCTTGAAGGGAAGAGTTTTTATGATATGCACATGATGACTGTTTTTACTTTTAACGTTTTACAGAAATGTGATGTATTGTACGACAACAATTAAGGGAATACAGATTTATTTAGTTTCACTTTAAGGGCCTTTGGCCATTATAGTTACTGAAACTTTGTTGTGAGCCTGTCCTGGCATTCCAGAGAACAGAGCGGAGTCCCTCCAATTGCCACTTGCAGTATATTGCCTTCCCGGCCATTGCATATAATCGCATACATTACCTTACATGGTCTTGGATATTACACCTATATGCATACACGCACGCACTCACATCTTATTACCTACTGTTCATTAATTCAAACAATTATTTACAGCTCCCCAGAAACAACCGAATTCATCATCATATTAAAACAACAGAACAAATATTGTGTAGCGCTTAATTTTAAGCAATGCAAGCTCACGTCCTCCCTGTTAAACACTAGTTGCTTCACACACACACACACAATACACAATGTCATATTTTTCCAGATTCTAATACTTTTATTGCTCGTTATTTTTTTTTCCCAGTAATTGCCTGATTATAAAACACTCCTCATCTACTTGATTATAAATAAGTTCTGTCTGCTTGATTATGAAATGCCCTCTTTTTATTGAGCTCTCCGTACATGAAGATCTCTGAAAAGCATCTCCAAATGGATATTTATGCAGTTCTTTAAGCAAACATCGTCCCCCGACTGTGCATCTAATGCCGCTTTAAAACAAGACTGCTGATTTCCGGCAGCGAACTAATTGATTCCATTAGCCTCCCCCCGATTTCCCAATGTCTGTTGACCCAGACGTATTATGAAACTGCAGGTAGGTGCTGTTGAAAATGTTTACCGCCGTTGAATGCGCAGCGTGAACGTATACTGTGCAGTTTGCTGTCGCAGCCCAGTGCTTGTGTAATCTCAGCACACGTATAAAGCTGACTGTGTCCATGCCGGGGGGCATGCAGGGACATGGTGCCCTGTTTCAGCCGCATGCACGTAGTACTGATGCTTAATGAATGTGTGTAGTCCAAATCCCCCAAGGTAATACTTCACAGCAATCCCTCGAGTCCCTTCCCAAATCCACACACACGGGGTGATTAATATTCATCGCATAGCTCTTCCACCCCCCCCCCCCCCCCCCCCGGTGCCCTCGTGTGTACTCCCTGGGACCTACACACCCTGACAGTAACACTACATACATTTCCACACAGCCGGCTTGGTACGATGCATACTTAACGGCGCTAAGGTTGAGGTGTCGAGCTCAAGGGTGATGCGTGGTAACAGCGGCAGGTTTGATCCCCGTGGGAAAGCAGGAGCCTCGTCACGTATTCAGACCCCCAGCCGGTTAATGTACGTTCAACGTCACAGAGTCAGCGGGGGCACGCCGCGCATACAGAATACACAATCAATCACTAGTGGCGAGTGTGCGGGTGGGAGGGAGGTTCCGAATCAGCACTTTTAGACTGTAATACACTATAATTAATTTTATTGAATGTGACAAAAAACGACGTTTAGAAAATAATTTCAAGCAGAGTTATACTTAAACGTATAGCGTTATAAGTAATTATATGTTTGGTGAGTTTTTCTCCATATAGCATTTTTTGCTTTTTGATTACGATCAATGGAATTTTTTTCTTGGTTGCACCAGCACTAATGTTAGTTGCACCAAACTTTTCGACAGCATCACATTCTAAGCAGCAAAATCCACCCGTTTTTGTCCATCTCAGGGGGCGGCCATTTTGTCATGTTCTGTCGACTGAAAATGACATCACAGTTGCTCAGGTCACGACCAATCATGGCTCAGCTTCAGAAAACAGGTGAGCCCTGATTGGTTGTTACCTGAGTCATGAGCAACTGTGATGTCATTTTCAGTCGACAGAGGTCACAAAATGGCCGCCCCCTGAGATGGACAAAAACGGGTGGATTTTCCTGCCTAACTCATATGACACAAACACAAGAGGAATCAGAATGCCATGTTTTCGACTAGTGGGCCTGCATAGCACATATTGGAAAGAAAATTTTGGGGTTGACTTCCGCTTTAACTCTACCATTGAACTCTGACGGTCAGCAGAATGTAAACTGTGGAGCCAGATTCATCAATGCAATGGCAATCACATTCAATGTTTTGGATGAACGCCAGTATATCATGAACTCCTCCAGCTGTTTTGTGCTCAGGGCATGATGCCTGCTCTTGCAAGACTTCACTTTCAAATCCGACCGTTTGAATTAAATGTACGCTATATGTTTTTGCGACCACAAAAACAGGAAATCTTTGTCATAACACCTTAAGAACTAACACTTAAATGTGTCTTCACAAGTGCTTGCACAGATGCACTTGCCCACTCATGAAAAGACTCAATGTCACACTCCCAAACACTTTAACAAGTACTCCCAGCTTGATATGCACCGGCGGCACAAATTGTCTTCTTTATCTCTTATTTAATTACCAAACAAGCACATTAGTTTAGACTCCCTGAATCCCAGAGACACTCAAGACAGATTAAAGTGTTTACAAAAGTTTTTAATCGAGCAAAAATTACATTTTCCTTTTCATCATGATTACTTTTGTCCCAGGGAGGAAGCCTTGATTTCACTTCACCTTCATTTATCCGCATAATTTAGTCAGTAACTTTCCACTTAGATTTCTAAGGGCTTTATCATGTTTTGAATTCGGTCTTTGTGAAATATTTAGAAAATAATATCTGCATTTTGAGTGATGCAGTAAGATCCTAAACGCTTTACATGAGTTGTCACTATCCATAAGATTTCCAGTGCAATGCCCTCCTTGTGATCGCCAAAAACCGTATGGAACCAGGAAGCTATTCATGGTCTGACCGCTTCATGTTAATAATACAGTACAGTGGAATCACGAGCCCGCACACACACATTCAACTTGGTAGGTTTGTGCAAGAGCCAGGAAAGATCTGATCATCTGGAGTCGCTGGATACAGTTTGCGCTACACAATTTGAGACATTCGGACATCAGTGGAACCGCAACAATCAAAATGGCACTGCCCACCTGTTCGTCACCTTTCATGAACCAGGACGCAGCCTGCTAACTAACAGGTGAACAAAATCAAAATACAAAGAAACCTCACTAAATATAATGTAATGTGATTTCAGTTGTTCAAGTTGTCTAACTCTGAATGTATAAAATGTAAGTTTAGCGAGCCTTAAAAAAAAGAAAAAGAAAAAGTAATACATTACCGTTCCGTGTTTAATTTAATAATTGTTCCTTTCTGCTGTGCTGATCCTTAAAGCTATTAAAAGTAACTGCTCTACTATGAAGACTTCTTTCTTCTGATCATAGATAATTTAGGAGGGGCTCATAAATCAATTACTATGCCTTTACTTTGCCTGCGTATTGAATAATTTGAAAGTGCGAATGATAAAATAACACGCAGTGGCACCTTTTCACCAAAGAAAGGCTCACTGTCCGTACGAGAGCAGGAATGCGAGCGGAAACAATACAATCCCATTATGGCTGAAGCAAAAAGGGAATAATAGTTGCTAGGGTATCTGGGCCATTGCGTCATGCGAGGTCATCAGGGGCCGGCGGCGTTGGGACCTCCAAAAGCCGAAGCAAGTGAGACAAAAGCCAAATCGAAAAGTAGAGTTGGAATTTCCCACAGTCACTTCCTCGTACGGAACCCAACCCTCCACGTTGTCGAGTCATCACATTTGTGCGGAAAATTCGATTCACCACGCTACAAAGACCGATGAGCTCCTTTTAACCTCAGCTACTGAAGCTCTTCTTCTTCAAACCAGTAGCCAAGCCTTCTTGTCTTGGCTCTTTGAAGGCCCCTCATAGCTTATGTTTAAGTGTGTTCAACTTTGAGCATGTCCTGTTCAATATCTTTTCTTTCAAGTATGCTCAAAAGACACTCGACAGATGTATCCCAAGGGCAAAATGGATATCGCTCTGGTAACAGATTGTTCCCCCCCCCCTCCTCCTCCACCTTACATACCAATCTCTTAAAAGCTTGTCCTTGAAACGGGGAGTGCTGCGGTCACACTATTCACCTTGACCCGTTAAGTACATCTGATCACCTGACCCTGAAGCCACTTATCGCCCAATCACATGGCAGCAACATAAAGGGAGATCAATGTTTTGGGGACTCAAAATGTGTTTTTGCTCAGTTTTTATTGGGTCTTGACGGTCCGGAATGAATATTTTTTGAAAATCATACAGGCCCGAGATATGTGTACAATGCTCTCAATGTATTGGTGCTAGTGTTTTTATGTACAGCAATCTCTCGAATTCATGGCGATAAAATCCAAAATATCCCATTTTAATCTTAATTTCAACCAAGTAGTGCTCCAGTTTGAATGGCGTCCTGTGATTACTGTGATTTACTTTATTGTGATGCAAACACAATGCACTGACTTCTCAGTCACTTCATACAATTCCAACGTTTTATATTTCATCCATAATTCAAGCATTCAGTGATACAAGCACTTCTTTTTTTCCCCTTATTTTTTTGCGTAGTAATACTTGGTTTTGCCCATTTTTATACGCAAGTACGTGTTTTCGTGAGATTCTGTCCCCAAAAAAAATGCTTGCGGGTTTCTACAAATTAAAGGAAATTACCAATGCATTCCTGCGGGCTCTCAATAAATTGTGTTGGAGCTCTGCTAATGTCTCTGCAAGTACGTGTTTTCGTGAGATTCTGTAACTAAAAAAATACTTGCGGGTTTCTACAAATTAAAGTAAATTACCGGTGCATACCTGCAGGCTCTCAATAAATTGTATTCGAGCTCTGCTAATGTCTCCATTTAACCAAAGTGATACTAATCGTTGCTCTTGCAATTAGTTGTAAACACTACACGTCTAAGGGATACACTGGGATGTTTTGGTAAACAGTCGGGAGAGCAAGAAAATGGGATTTTAAGAATATCACAACTCAAGGAACAGATACTGAGAGCACAAGAATCAGATTTATTGGGGGGAAAAAAAATACAAATATATATATATATGTATGTATATGTAGCTGCACTCTCGGGAAACACAATAGCGGATGGCGTACTCAAGCTAAATAAATTATCGCGGGAGCTATTTTTAAGCAGAAGTGTAAATGCGGTAATCCTGAGAGCCGGAGCTGCAAAGAGCCAACAAGACAGAACAGAAGCCACTTGGGGAACACAGCTAGGTTCGTTGTTGAAGTCCCTCTCCCCTACCCCGCTCTCTCTCCATCATCCCATCTTCTCCGCTCTTCCTCTCTCTTTCAGGACACACACCCTTCTCATCCCACTTCGCCATCTTTTTATGTCTTATGCCCTTTTTCATACGCATGCTTATTTTTTCCCTTTTGCCTTTCATATGGTAAGAGCCTCTGTTTCGGTTTCCGAGTATATTGCTTATCCCTGAGCCCTCTTTGGGGACTATACTAACTCTGTTGTGATAAACAATAACAGACCTTTAAAGAAATCCTGGAGGGGAAATATGGTATTGGCACAAAACAGGAGGTCATTATGGTGCACGCAAACAAATATAAGAAACCGTAACTTTTTTATTTAATCTAATGGCCATGCAGTGCTGTAATATTTTTACTTCTGCAACCACATTATTTCAGTTCCATTTTACTTTTCCTCTCTCTATATAAAGAAATCTCTTTGTACTTTGTACTATATATATATATATATATATATATATATATATATATATATATATATATATATATATATATATATGCAGCCAACTAAATCTGTAACGACATCTTAGAAAAAAGTAATGCAATCATCCAATGCCATATAGACACCAAACCTCCTCTTATGCACACGTTCCTTCACCCACGTAGAAGCATACCGGAATAAAAGAGCACAAACACCATCGCACATGCTCTGCAAGAAACCTGACGTTCTTTTTAATGTTCCAGTTTTGGCTCTGTTAAGCCCCGAAGGACACGTCTGCATTGTCAGGAGAGCTATACTACATAATAGTGCAGCACAGTTAAGAATTGGTACTGAGCTGTGTGTGCTAGTCCCCTGCTGTGCAACTAAAAGCAGAAAAATATGGAAGCAACAGAGTTGTGTGTGTGTGTGCGTGTGCTTACGTATATGAAAAAAGTCAAATGGAAAACATCAAAATATACACCAGACCCACTATACATCTGGCTCTTATTGTGCATAGCTTTTGACTTTTTTTTTGCATTTTCTGGTTAAGCTTGTGAGTAGATTGAGGAAAGATGGAATGAGGAATCCGAACAGAAGGGTAAGAGGAATCATCATGTGGCTGTGTTGTTAATGCTGGAAAGATGTGGACCTATTTTCACGTCCAGTCCAAGTCTCGCACCTAGCGCAGTCTAACTATGGATTGAGATGTTTTTCCTTTTTGTATTTTCGCAGCCGCATGCTGTTAGAAATGGGCGTTTGCGCCATTGTGGGCATGAACACAGATGTCACATGACATTGTTGTCTGGAATCGCGATGTCGATCCCCAAAAAATAAATCGTTCCTCCCTGGCATGCTTGCGTCTTGGGTTGAGCACCAAGAATCTGGAATCGAGTGGGAACCGGGTTCATCATTCCGGTCCTCCCGGAACCGTTCAGATTTTAGAATGTCGGTCCTAAGTTTCGATTCCTAGTTAGCCGCGCGGAAGATCTACGAGCGAAGTACGACCGATTTAAGGGGAAAAAAAAAAAAAGTGGTCGCGCAGCCCCAGGCTCCTGCCGCCGAAGCTGAGTCGCAATAGCACGGAAGCTCGCCCCTACTCGAGCTACCGTCATATATCATATATATTTTCTTTCTAAAGCAAGACAAGGTTAGCCAATCAATTGGTGTTCGGTAGCATGCTGTCAGTAACATCTGCATTATTGTATTGTCTTAAACTTCTCAAAAATAAAGCTCTTGTGAAAAATAATATGATATAATAATGCAAAAAAATGTATTGAAATAAATATACTGCTTAAAAACAGCCCTTTGATTAATCCATGGTAAAGGTCATAAATAGTCAAAAGTTCGTCAAATTGAAGAAGAGAAGTTCATGTGATATTTTTTTTTTTTTTTAAGAATCGGAATCGAGAATCGTGAGGAACCAGAATCGAATCAAAGAACCGTAATGGTCCAAATTCAAACGATGCCCAACCCTACTTGCGTCCGTGTGTGTGCTTTCTGTACAGTTGAAAGTATTCCAATGTTAGGCTATTCTTATCTTACCTACTTTACCTTGTCTATGTGAAATGTACATATAGCGTTCACATAAGTCAATATTTAAATTGTCTCCTCATCTCATATTCTTTCTTCAGCTGAGGCCCTCATTCGTGTTTTAAATACGAGGAAGTCCATCAGGAAAGCATTTATACGTTCGTCTGTTCCAATTTATTCAGCAGATTATAGTGATTATGCAAAATAATAGTAATATACAGCAACAGAGTAATTTACACTTTACTGTAATAAAAGCTAAATGATGATGTGCCCTTTTTTTTCTACAGTGCTGTATAACACAATGGTTGTGAAAATGTCAACTTTTATTGATTTTACATTTTACTGCAGCAATAATCTATCCTAGATTTTGATATGCAGAGAATGTGTTGGTGTGTGGGTGTTGGTGTGTGTGGGAGAGAGAGAGAGAGAGAGAGAGAGAGAGAGAGAGAATGCAAGCAAACTACAAAATTAAGATTCACATCACACTACTCACTGTTTGGAGAACAGTGTAAATGTGTGGCCTCTTCACTCCGCAGCTGACAAAGCAAACCTTCGTTGAAATGAAGATGTAGACAAGAAAGGCCTGAGGCACTTTTCTCCATGCCCCTTTTCAATTGCATGGTACCTACTCTGCTTAGCTAGCACACAACCACTAAAACAAATCCTCTGTCTTCAGAACAGCAAATGAAGCTCTAATTTTGTAATACAAAGTTATAGTTAAATCGAATTTTCGCCACCTCCTTCGTACTGCTGTATTAACCGTTATAGAAACTTAAAAGAAAAAAAACAACAACATTTTTTAAAGGTGTTAATTTCGGGTAGCCTGGGGTAAACGCTACATGATGGTGGTCTAGTGTAGCTGCTGGTGAAAAGTTTCCATTGTAATCACCAACCTCCGAGGAATCTCTCTGAATCTGCGTCTTGAGTGACAATGTAGTTTGACCAAGTGGTCTTGCCATAGCACAAAAGGGGGAGCTATTATTAAGGTTGACATGCAGACAGCACAAACGGCGGGCCTGTCAAATTGTGCAGGAAGGACTTAAACAGAAATGCAAGGCAAAGAACGCCAATGTCGACTGAGGTAAAGAAATTGCGTCGCGCAATCCAGCCACCAATCCAGCGTCTTTGACGTTTATCCTCATGAGGCCAGACCACGGGGTGGACCCGGGACTGGTCGTAGGGCACACAAGACCAGCAGACATTCATAGTCAAATTCGCATTTATGGGCAATTTAGAGTCTGCAATGAACCAATATTGTATAATGTTGAGATTGGAAGTAATTCAATCAATAATTCGATTCATAATTACTCTGTAATCGTTACTATTCAAAAACATAGCGTGATGGCGTAATTAAATGGAATGTAAAGAATCAAACGGCTTGTGTGTCATGCTTTGATGCTGCAATCCAATTCACTGTGCTGTTCCTTCTGGTTGGATGCAGTCACAAATGAACAAGAATACGACTTGTGCTAACAATGGAACCGACTCAGTAAAATGCTTTAAATTAGTCATTTTTCATAAAGGAAAAAGAATATACGCCTGTAGGTATTGTCTTCGCTGTCTACCTGTGTTGCATCACCATTTGTGTGCATATATTCGGTGCTACTAAAAGCAGGGCTATGACTGCTAATCGTTTTTTTTTTTTTATATAGTTTGTTAGCATTAAGCTAAGCAGAGTTTCCCAAGGCAAGGAGTTTCACTCTTGTTTTAAATATGCTATATGGTGTTCTCTTTGTTTTATGTTTGGCAGTAAACTTCAGCTGCGAGTGGCTTTAAATAGCCCGAAGCCTATTTTTTAATCAGTTGTTAATATTGTCAGTCAGGCACCACTGTATTTGGGGCAACTGGGTGGACTGAGAGTTTTCCAATCTGCTGATCTTGCAGTACACACTTTTGGATCGTATTGTTAAGGGACTGACTGGCACACGTCTGTTTGTTGTCATTGCGCGCGCTGACTGACTTTAAAATAGTGTCACTTATCTCTGTCCGCTTCATTTGTTCCACTCCTCCTCCTGTCTTTACATTTGAAACACTTGTCAAGCGTTTTGTGTTTTCCTGGACACACTGCTGCTCTCACTGCGGCGCCTTGAACCACAAAGATGCTCGCCGCATTGATTTACTATGTGCTATTTTATAATTACGTCCCCTTGCTTTTTATTCGCTCATTCTCTCTTCTACCCCGTTTCTCTTATCTCTCCGCTCTCTCTTCTAGTTTTCTAATTCCATCCCCGTGATCCATTTTTATGCCTCGCTGTGCCCATGCTTGTTATCTCAAGCCCCTTATTTTTTGCCTGTTTGATCTCAAATTCCAAATTTCCTCTCTCATCTACGTCACTTTCTCAGTTTCACTTCCACTCCCCCCACTTTCCTGTGGTAGTCATCACTTCTCTTTTTTCCCCCCCCCCTTTTTTTGTTCTCAACATGTTTTCCTTGCCATTTCCCACAGTTTCAACAGCCCAATGCTTACGTGTGTGTTTTTTTTTCCCTTCTGCAGGCTCCCTGGAATGCGCCCCATCTTCACCGTAAGCCGATGGAGCAATCACCTAGGTACGCAAATGACCACCGCCTTGGCAACCTAAAACCAGACCGCCTGTATGTGATCCCCGGACCTCTTCCTGGACTTTGTGCAGCTCTCTGTGTCAATTCATCCATGGGAAGATTTGGGAACAATCTCATACATTCTTCCCAGCCACTCCTGAAAATCCTCCCACAAGTTCGAACCTGATCTTGCCCTGCAAACCAAACAATGGTGCCAGCATTCTGGAATTTGACCGACAGTTTCCATTGGATAAATCAAATGCCAGTTGGTCCGGATACTTCTAAGAAATCACCTGAAATCCCTTGACCTCAACATTGCATTTGCAAAGCAATGAGAGCTACCGTTAAAACAGTCATTTTCTGCAGTGTTTCATCCCTCACGATAACATGATACTTTATGTATTGTGGCTGGCTATAATTCATCCGAAAAGGCCATTTTGCTCTTACAGTAACACCTTAAAGCCACTCCTTAAAACTGTCACTCAAACTTCATTGTAGCACTTGAAGGTTTATGTTCGCCCTTGGGAAGGCTGGTCCTAATCCAACTTAGGGCTTCTGTGAAGTGGCAAGACAATTACTTGTTCATAAACCCGCCATTCTTCCTCTAATTATATCCTAATAACCACAAAAGGGAGACACATTTTACACAACCTCGCCCATGTGTCAAGCTCTCTCTTAATTCTCCCTCTGTCTTTGCATACAGTAGATGCTGTGGCGTAAACAGTGTTTGACAATGCCTGATGCCCATCTTGCAATTTTTATTTTATGCACTTTAATGCAAAAAAAAAAAAAAGTGGAGCTTCATGAATCCGATTGACTTTGAATTTGTTCCAGTTCCAAAACTATTTGTCCACAATATACAATGTAAATTGGAGTCATTTGTTCTAGACTAAAACTGCTTCCATCATAACATTGTTGATAAGTGTACAGAAATATTTTAAATAACATTGTAACGAATGACACACCTAACGGCCATACAAAAAAAAAAAAAAAAAAAGCACGAAACAATTAAGTTAAGTAAAAGTAACACTACTTACCATTTCAAGAGGCCTATTATACGTGAAATGTAGAGAGATGCGGTCATCTGTTTCAAATTCACCCAACAAATAAGTGAGACAAGTGGACCTATTTTGGTGTACTGTCACCCATGTGTTCAATGTATAAACGGGAGTAACTTCATTTTCGTGCCAGTGCAAGTCTAGTCAACCGCGTTTGGGGCCGTGTTGCACTTCTCTGGGCGTTCGGCGCACGGAATTGCCTTGCCCCCGACTCTCACAAAAATTTGGAAACAGAAGGTAGACTGCACTCGCCGTAAAAATGGGGGCATCTTCATTTTTGTGCCAGGCCAATGGTCGAGTTGAGCGTGTTTGTGAAATTGATTGACGTGCGACGCCTCAGTGGCCCGTTCCTGCCGCGCCCCCAGCGCATCTGCAAATTGAGTTATAAAAAGTAGACTAGATTGTGTGTGGTGGATGCCATCGTATTTCAGTCATATACAGTGGTACCTCTACTTACGAACGTATCTTCATACGAAATTTTCAAGTTACGAAACGCCTCAACAGGAAAATATTGCCTCTTGTTACGAAAGAAGTTTCAGGATATGAAAGGTAAAAATACAGTATGGGCTGCTACTCGCAGAGTTTACTGAACGCAACATACTCACAGCTTCTCTGCCATTGGCTAGCCTAGCATCTTCCTGGCATCCCATTGGCTAAGAGTGACCTCTACCGTATGTGTCAGTAGATAGATATGATAGATATGTGATAGATATGTCTATGCAGCGTCTCGTCATGAGGTGTTCCGATAGTTTTATGTGAATTACAGTATTCGCCATGGAGCCCAAGAAAGTGACAGAAAAACGAGGAGAAGAAAAAAAGAAAATATATATATTTTTTGTCCATACAAACAAAGCAAAAGATAATAGAAAAGTATGAAAAAGGGATGCGTTTGGTTGATGACTGTAGTCTCGACAGTCGCCACGTTATCAAATCAGTTCTTTACAAAACGCCAGGCAAAAACCACTTCTTGGAGACAACATGAACCAAAGAGGGCAAAAAGCCACAAGGACAACAATTAAAAGGTAAATGACCATCATTTTTATTCTTTACTCTTTTCTTTGTATTTTTACATTATGCACAACTCTCATTTATTGTGCAATTACCTACTTGTATCATGTATTTGTTACATGTTTTGATGCATTTTTATGCTTTATAAAACATTTATTTGGGGGGCTTGGAACAGATTAGGGCATTTACATGGAAAATACGTCTCTAATTACAAAATTTTCTAGTTAAGAAATTTCTTCCAGACCCAATTAATTTCGTAAGTAGCGTTACCGCTGTATATGACAACAGTGTAGTACAATCCCTCTGAATCCTTGTAGAAATCAATTAATTGAATTAATTATTAACATTATGAGTTTGTAAATATTTTAAAAGCTCTAACCTGACTGCGCATCACAATTGGGGCTGTGGGGGCCATAAAGAAGTGCATGATCTGGGTCCCCAACACGTACGTGGCCGACTGCATCATCCGCACGGGAGATCTTGCAGTTTATACTGTATATACGCACTTTGAGCGTGCCAATCTCATCTCTCAAACCCCGGCGCGTCAATTTCTGCTCCTGAAATGTCAAGCACTGGTGCCCTTCCACATCCCTGATTTGACCAAACACTCTAAAAATAGTTGGGTTAAAAATAACACCATTTTGGGTCAGAAATGGGCCGATCCACTAATTGGGTCAATTTGATCCAACTTCTTGCATTGTTTTGTACAAACCTACCCCTTTTGTTGGGTTGTTTTCTGCAAAAACAACCGAGAAAGTTGGGTCAAATTGACCAAAGTAGTGGATTAGTCCATTTTTGTCCCATAATTGTTATTTTGAACCCAACTGTTTTTAGAGTGAAAGAAAGACAACTCCACCCATTCGTTAGATTGCGCTTTGAACTAGACTTGCAGTCGGCATGATAATCGAGCCCATGGCGTGTATTACGTCGATACTGTATGGGGCAACCATTGGTGGGACTGTATGACATGAATCCAATTTTGAACTCATTTGAATATGTTTTGCCTTCAAAATCGGCTTTTAAGACCTGGGAGGATGTGCGTCTACTGTACGAAGTGTTCCTTTACAAATTGACACACAGGCATGCTTTTTATATTGTTTTCAGGCAACCGGGATAATTTTGACAATGCTGTCATCTAAATGTGCAATATTTTAAAAACACAAAAATAAGCATTCCCTTTTTTGCTCATCAGTTTGTTGTCATGTAAACTTCCCCTTGATGGGGAAAACAGACACTGAACAAAACAACTCAGTTGGGACTTTTAAAATGAACACTTGTGATTGTGAAAATAAGCATGAAGTAGGACAGAGCATGAGAAGGAAACTCCCGAAGTGTCCCGAAAATCCTCGTCCAAGTAGGCACACAGCGTTGGCAACTAATTCCAAGTTATGACTGAAGCTGAACCGAGGGATGCTCTGACTTGCAATTATTTGCCGTTAACGAGGAGCGAGTAAGACAAAAAGACATCACAGATATCCTTTTTTTCCTGACACATCTCTATATGGCTCTCCTTTATTTATTGTTTTTTCAGCTTCTCCCTCAAACTATTTTTAGGTAGGCTATATTAAAAATAGCAAGGATGGGATGTGACAGCTGTGCCTGTCATTGAAATGTCGCTTTTGTCATATTTATATGAAGAGAATCTCAGGCCTTGTCTACACGTTAGCCGGGTTTTTTTAACAACCGTATATCCTCCCCCCGCCCGCGTTGGAATACAGATTTAAAAAATCGCATCCACACGAAACCGCGGAGGTGCGTTTTTAAACGCATGCCAAGCCTCTGGGTGGCAATAGTTAGCCAAATACTTCCGTCCTTCCACGAAACCAAAAACACGGCGGCAAACTCGTTCGGGAGAACCGGCAAGAGGTCAGAATTGCTTTTAAAACTTTCAACGAGAAGCAGTGGTTGGTTGCGGACAAATAAGTAAGCAAAAAGCGCATCGGGAATGTTTACAACCAACGCAGCGCCGCGAGAATCCATGTTGACTCGCATGAAAACACAAGTCGCGCAAGTGACGTCAAAGCATTGTTGTCGCACGGCGACGACGTAAATCTCCGTCCACAGCAAAACACGTACCCGGAGATATCCGCAGTTATCCGCAAATCTCCACTGCGGCCGGAGTTTTGCGTTTGCGTTTTCACTGAAAAAACTCCGGGGACGTGTGGATGATAGGGCTAACCGCAGGCTTATATCCGGCGTTTTCAAAAACCCCGGCTACGTGTAGACGGGGCCTCAGTTACGTCTACGTGAATGATGGCCGCTCACTGTTATATTATAGTGTATCTTCTTTACTAACCCTAAAAGCACACGTCCGTCATGATACCAAACAACTGTGTCTTGTCTGTGCGTGAGTGTACATTCATTATACTGTATGTAGCAAACAGTGTAACAACTTCTAAATAGCAATCGCAAATATTGATGTACTGGAATGATGTTTGTATTAAACCAAAAAAAGAAAAGAAGAAGCTGCTGACGTCCAGCCAAGCGTATGTTAACATTTTCTCTACGCTATCGGAGCTGTCAATCGAATGTGAAAAGTGGGGGGGGGGGAAATTGCTGCCCGTGAAATTTAACCGGATTCCATTTGTGGACAGGTTCCTCTGTGTCCGGTCATTCATTGTCGGGATATAGCAGCTGCAGACGAATACAACAAAGACCTGCTAGCTGATTGAACAATATTGATTAGTCCTCCAGGACATACAGTCCTCTAAGCATTACAAAAGCCTCAAGGTATGCGTGTGTGTTTTTGTCACACGGCAGTGGAGGGATTTGTTGCGGTCTGGCATTATAACTGATAATGATGCTACTGTCAAGAATTACATTTTTTTTTTTTTTACCTTTTAAAAAGTAAATGCTGATGACCAGACAAAAAGTTTGAGGGTACATTAGGTGTTGTTAGTGGAATATGTTCTATCTGCATATTCTCCCATGGACTTGTCTGGCATTCCCGCACGTTCCTACATGCTACCCTAAAAAGTGGGCAGAGGTGATCCTGAGGAAGTGCCACCAGAGAATGTGCCTGATAAAGAAGTTTGAACTTCTTCTGTCAGCAACAAGATCCTACTTTGATTCTTTCACACCTTCGTCGCGCCTTTCATGTCGTTCCCTATGGTCTGCTGTTACCATTCCATCAAGCAGCCGGAGAGGAGCCACCTGCACAGTTAAGTTGTGCTTGGAACCAGAACAACATAAAAATGCAACATTTACACAACATATTTGGTCGTGTTTGTTAATTACCTTCATAACCTTTTTTTTTAGGGAATTGGATTATTTTTTATCCTTACCCCGGAAAATTGTGAATTTATTTACCAGACGTGTCTTTGATCAGAAAGTGAAAGTCAATACTTTCCTAACTTTATTTCTGAGATCCACCAAATTTGGAAATGTATTTTTTTTTATCTTAAAGACAAGAAACCAATTGCAAGCCAAGTCAAGCATAACAGCCAAGCCATACAGTGTGCTTGGAAGACAACAGACAGAATTAGTGTTAATGTTTTCTCATCATGTTTTAATGCCGGTGCTAGCCAACTGGCATGAAGACAAAGCGTTTCCTTCCATCTACTATTTTTAAGATGCCATTCAAGATAACTATGATATTGATGTAACGATCTTCCTGTAAATGTGTGCTGTTTACTATTTCTATTTGTCAAGGTGTTTCAGTTGCCTTGAGCCACTTGGACTGCTACAGTACTGGAAATTCTGCCTCTTACTCTATTGTACCAATTGTGGCTCATAATAAAATGTGAATGGAATTATATCTATCGCAAGCGCAGGAATGTAGATCAACATGATTGCTCAGAAAGATGTTTTTAAACACATTAGTGTTGTGAATTGAATGACTGCTCTGTCTTGAATATAAAATTACAACTAGAGAAACATTGGCACACGAGCCGCTCCATTTTCTCCTGAATTACCTTTTTTGAAATAACTCAAGCATAAAAGAGAAATGAGTGCATATTTTAAAAGTCTTATCATATTGTTCAAATGCAGTGCCGTTCCAGATCATCACAGCTGCTGAGCGGAATAACTCAATTCCACTTAATTGGTCCGGAGGAAAAAAAAAATATATATATATATATATATATATATATATATATATATATATATATAAATATATATAAATTATGAATGTATCTTTGTTCATCTATTTATGCCAGCGACATAAAGCAACAAGCAGAACAATTTAATGCACACTAGATGGTACAATAAACCTGTGTAACAACCTGTTGTCATTCATACAATAAGTTATGGCTCCCTGTGAGTATATCAGCTTTGTATTCACCTAAACAGGCCCTCATTGTTTCCATATTCATATTTTTTTTTTTCTTTTTTGCTTACATTAGCAGTGTGCTGAGTGATGTTTCTAATGTAAAATGGGTCCCTTAGCTCATTACAGGTTGCGAAACACTGCATGAGAGGTTTACACAGTGCAGGACTAGCAAACGCTCAATGCAAAAGGTGTTAGTTTTAACACTGACAAAGTGCTGAAATGCACCCACAATACCCAGTCTAAAAAAATAACATTTACTAAAGTGTTAAATGTTCAACATCCAACAGTGTGTTACAGCAACAAAATGTAGTGTTGACAATGCAGTAATAACCAGACTTTTCACCCAGGAGGTAGTGGCAACCCGAGACAAGGCATATTTGACTGGATGGTTTAGCATCTCTCTGTGCGTGAACATGTTGACGACTAGTTTTCCATCATAATAATAATAACTCAAATAATATAAAGCCATTTCAAAAAGCACTATAAAAACTAAGAACTAAACCTGCTCTAAAATGAATTGTAACTAAATTTAAAAACAAAATTAATTAAAAATGAAGTATAACGAAAAATCCAAATCATTTAGTATAACCCCGCTAGCAGTTCTCCAGTAAAATAATCTGAAAAAAAAAAAGTATAGAATATTGTGGTAACAAATCAAGCTGATTTCCAGTTAGACATTTTACAGTGTAACATTTGCTAGTCAGACGCTGGACTGCACTCTATTCGTTTACCAATTTTGTGTTAGGCCAGTTCCATTTCCTGTCCTAATGTATTCCACTTGTTCTACCTCTGAACTGTACTGAATATTGCAGCGCCCAAAAAAATAAATAAACCATTAAAACACGAACCATTAAAGCCTTGCTTTTTACTGATCTCTCAAAGTTTACAATTTAGAGACGTCTGAATTTACTACTTAGTGAACATGACGGCCCTTGACCTTAGTGTCCCTTTCATTTCCTTTCAGAAGCAACTTACACAAAAGATCGCCTGATTAATCCTTAAATGAAAAGCATATTCGATTAAAGTAAAGAAATTGAAAGCATGCTTTTAAAAGGGGGCTGTTGGAGCTCGCAGCATGTGCGCACTGTGGTGTGTGTGTGTGTGACAAATGTGAGGGATGAAGCGAAACAGAGATATGACAGAAAATTGCTAACGTTCAGTCCCACTGCCTGCTTTCCTCTCTGGAGACGCGCGACACACACTTTTCAGCACTCTCTTTCTATGTTTTCTTTTTGGTGTGAAATTTACCTCCTCTCAATTTATCCTTTGCCCTCTTTTTTGCTCCGTTTTCAATTTCCATGCATTCACCTTATCCATCACTCATTCCTTGTCCAGTACTCGCTCAGTCTGCCCTCACAACAATCAAAATTACTCACTTGTGGGTATTATTAACTCTGTAATGGACAAATTTGTAGTGTACAATTGTCGGAACAATTTCGTTACCCGATACAAGCTTCAGTGTTTGTCCTTTTGTTATGCTATGTAAAATGACGGATCTGGCTCTGCACCCGAGATTGTGTTTGTTCATTTGATGTTATCTTGTCCATCCGTCGTCCATTATGAAGGGTTTGTGTCAAACACAAGCATGCGTCTGTATGAATTAAATAGTGAAGAGTGTCATGCAAAACAAGGGTTATCTTGCGTGTTCCTTTTATGTTCTTACTCTTGGGAAAGAAAGTTTATGTTGATGCATTTGTCAACCCTGCGTGCATCATCTCTCGCTCCTCTTGTTTGATTCCCCACTATTGTTTTTTTTGTTGTTTTTTTTTTTGCCTCTCTCCAACCTTTGCCGTTTTTACATACTTTTATCCTTCGGTTAGTGATCTCTTTGCTTTTTGTCCTGCTATGTGTCTTTCATCTATATCCTCTACTTTTGCATCTCCCTTTCATCCCACTTCTCACTGATCCCTTCAATATGTCTGTTAAGACTACTCCTTTTCCAAGGCGGTGGATGTTGCTTATTTTGGCAAGCATCCGCTGATATCTCTCTGGGCTTTGCGTGTCAGTGTCTCAGTGTGTATCATTATCTTGACACGTGTCAGCATCTGCGTCTGGAGGCGTCAATGCACCCCGGCTTCTTTTTTTTTTTTTTTTTATATATATGTACATACAGTTATCTTCCCAGAACTTTGCACACATGTAAGTGGGCATCAGGAGAGCGTCTCCTCCAACTGAGGAACTTAAGCCGTCTTATCAGGCTTCTTCGCTGTGTGTTGATTCTGTATAGATGGAGCTGACATCCACCCGCCTGTGAACTCCCCGGTCCCTTCTCTCTGCCAGCTGCTCATCTCCAACAGATAGTTTTCAGGGAGGTTTAATCTTGGCAGCTTTGCCACAACCAGTGTCAGCACTGCAGAGGATAATGCTCATCCATCCCTCTGACTTTCTGTGGCAGCCTCTTGAACTTTCAAGAGAAAAACACTGTCTGCTGCAGGTTGCTATGGGGCTGCTATTGTTGCCGTGCAATATGAGCATGTGTATGTAGGCTAGAGTCTAGTAACCGTGGGGCGGTTTGATATACCGCCCACGGTTTAACAGGTCAAAGCCGAATGTTGTGTTTGCTCATGTTAGCATTAGCATTGGCTAATAGTGTTACTCAAACGTTCAACAAAGTGGTCAACATGGGCACAGGGGAGAGTTGTTGATTTGGGATTTAACTCGCACAGTAAAAAAAAAAAAAAAAATATTCATTTGCATGGTTATGAAATACTTATAGATTTGTAAGTGGCTGTAAAATGTTAGACAATAACATCGCCATAACAACCCATTTTGACTCCCTTCAAAAATGTCATCTTGAGGTTTTCAGAGCGGCTGCCAATTACGGGACTCTAACCTCGACAAGGGGTTGCACCACGCTGCTGGGAAATGACGGCCATGCGTCCCATGGTGCCGGTTCAATTGGGCAGCCAGACATTGGCGACAAGAAAGCATGCAAGGCAGCTCGACATCAAGAGTATTGTTAGTCACAATGTTTATGTGCCAGACGGTTTCAAAGGAGGAAAAAGGGTGCAGTGATGATCAAATTTATCTTGCACTACAAATAAACGCGAGCGAGATCCTGAGGAAATGTTTTTTTCGAAGCATGTGCATGTATTTGCTCTGGTTTCTCCACAGGTAGGTCAGTTGAGAAAATAAATCCCCCGCACCCACCCCCAAGTTTCCCCATATGTTCAACCATGATGGAAAAGACCACAGCAGAACTTGGAGGCTTAAAGCCAGCAGGCACCCCTGGTAATGGAGTGGTGCTGTGAGCGTGCTCGTTAAACAGCCTTTGGTCCAAGGCTAATGACATCCACTGGCATGTTTCCTCTCTCCACAGCTGTATCTCTCACCCTTAATCTCCTCTCTTTTCACTTTCACTCCACCTCCAGCATTCTTTCTCCCGGTGCTTTTTTTTTTGCCGGTGCTTTTTTTTTTTTTTTTTTTTTTTCTTCTCTCCCTCCTCAGACTTTTTGCCACCATCTGCCTCTCTCCTCCTCTCTCTGCCTCCCATCCGTTTGGATGAGTGGTGGGGTGTAGGGGAGAGAGGTTCTGTCACACTTGCCTTCTAATGAGCAGTTTCTCTGCATGCCGCCAGTTCTGAAAGAGCCAAAATAGCAGAAACATTTCACTCTGCTGGGCCTTGATGTGTCAGCTCTGAGTGACTGCTTTTATGGCTTTAATCTGGATTGATCCCATGTTGAGGGGGGGGGGGGGACTACTGAACAGGAGAAATGATGTAACATGCAGCCTTTGGGAGAAATTGATTAATCTTGTTTTATGTTGCTCGCAGAGGAAGGGCAGTGAAACGTGGCGCTATTCGTTTCCCAAGGGTTTAAAGTACATGTTTTTTGATGGCCTCCCTTTCAACCACAGAGGATGAGTCCATATTCATTTGGAAACAGTTCCCTCACCATGGCCCCCTACCTGCATGGACAGCATTTGAACTTAGGGTATTTTCAGTGTCCTGGCAAATGACATGACAAATACATTAATGGCCTAATTTGCTCCCTTCCTTTCTAGAATTATGACCGGACAACACATGTTGAACCTTTGAGCCATTTTGACCAGCTCTTTAGGGGCATCACGAGGCTTCCCATGGCCAGCCGAGAGAGACAGAGAGAGTTTATATAGCGTCTTCTGGGTCGTACCCGGAACCTCCTTTCAGTCTGGTATGCCCAGAACACCTCACCTGGGGGGCATCCAAACCTGATGCCCGAGCCACCTCATCCGGCTCCACTCAATGTGGAGGAGCAGGGGCTTCACTCCGAGACCCTCGCGGATGACTGAGCTTCTCACCCAGTGCCTAGGTGAGAAACAGTACACCCTGCGGAAGAAACTCATTTCGGACACATGTATCCACAAACTTGCCTGCGAATATTCTTATTGATCCAGGTCATTTCATTGTCAGGATATTGCAACGATCACAACTGGACTGTTATGGTTGTGGTAAAAGGCATTTTTGACTCTCATCTGAGCAGACTTACATGCACATAGGCTAGATAGACTAGTCAAGTTCTGGTGTGGAAACCCAACTAATAACTAATCTCCCAAGTTAGCAGCACACAACAACCGTGACTGATGTCACGCTCACAAAAATGTATTTACAGAAAACAATTACTATACCGACTCAAGTACAAATCAAATCGCAGGCAAACTGCCTGGGGAAAATTCGGGGGGAAAACAGAAGACGCTTGCAAATAAGGCAAGGAAAATGTACAACGCAAAATCACCTGTCACAACGGGATCAGGGCCACGCCAATTCGAAAAATAAACCAAAATGCTGTACGAGATAATCAACACAAAATTTCTATAGGCTACTCGACAAAAAACACGCGGACAAAAATACTAGTAGCAAAATCTAGGTAAGTCACGAACATTCACTTGGCGCAATGACAGTAAGCAAGGAGAATAGTCTGAGGCCGCAGTCCTTTTAAAGCCCCTGATTACTGATGCTGAACAGGTGCGGCGCCGAAGGACACGCCCCCCCCCAATCAGCCTCCTGACAGGAACACAAAACAGAATCATGACATGGTTAAATGTACCCGATGTTAGAGATGGTGTAACTAATTTTAACGTTAGTGTTCTAGGGTTAATGTAGTTTTTTGTTTTTTTTAATCACGTTTCATGCCGTATGAGTAACTTAACTGGCATTTTATTATTAAAGGCGAAATTACTCACACTCGGTCAAATCACCTCCACGCACATGTATGTGTGCCGGATTTGCACCGGTTATGAAAATAGAGCCCATAATGTTTTATTAAAGATAGAAAAGGCTTGAGTTCCTCAATTGGGACTGTGATGACATGTTTATAACGTGTAAGATAGTTCTGTAAATGTGATATAGGGGAGTCTTTAGGAGGCACAAAGAGATTTATCCTATTGAGGATACACAGTACAGAGAATGAATGGGTGGCTGCTTACACGCCCAGTATTATTCGTAAATATTTTATTATGCATAATTGGTCAAATCCAAGCATAAAAAAATCTGTAAATTTGCGAAGTTGGCTGACTTGTGACGTCTCCTGTTTGAGCTGCGCAATGCTTGGTACAGCCGTGTTACCAGGCTGGTGAGCAGCATGAACAGAAGGTGCCATGTTGTGTCTTTGTGTGCAGCATTCACACGCACACACAACGCTCCTGACCGTTTGTTAAAAGGATTAAAATTACAACTGGGGGTTGTTTCTTCCATGTTAGTGATACGACTACTGTCATCCAGTCCACCAAATAAGAATAAGCTGTTTGGCATAGGAGGTAAAGATTTATCCCATTTAACATGGGCGCAACAGACATTCTCAGTTGTGCTGCTCATTCCACAAATACGAGCACCTTGGGGTATCATTTCAAAATGCAAGAGTTATTTGCATTGTTCTTGGCATGTACATTTCTGAACTTATTATTCGATGTTCCTGTAGTTCGGTATTGCTTAGGATTGAAATAATGAGAAATACATGTTTTGGGAAATGCTTTTGCGTTGGTGTTTTCTGAGTATTTGTTTTTCCTTTTGGTTTTTTTTGGTATCTATCTTTAGATCATGTATGCATACTTGAGGGTTTGCGCCTGAACACGGAGGCACCAGAGATGTGAGATTGTCTTTATCAGTATAAAAACTGGAATTTTATCCAGTCACATGCCACGACAAAACCGCATCAATTCCAAGCAACAGTTCCAGATGACGTTAGTCTCCACGCCGGTCAGGCATAAAGCTACACCTGAAAATCAAGTTCCCTTTATGTTCCATTTTTTTTTGGGGGGGGGGGGGGGGGGGGGGGGGGGTAATATGATCTCTAAGAACAAAAGTGGCAATTAATCAACAATTGTGTGAAAACATCTCTAAATTTCTGGGTCTCTGTATTTCAGGTTTCATGACTCTATCACACGACTGGGGAAAAAAAAAAAGATATTTCCAGTTCTGATAGCAACGCTTGAGCTATTTCAAAGGCCTCATTTGCCTCATTGACTGAGGTTGCAGGTGTATTGATTGACTGGGTGTTTTTGTGCTGTCCTCTCTGGAGGATGAGAAAGATTATGTTGGAGCAGTGTGATGTTGTTGACACTCCCTGTTCAGCTCCAGGATACCAAGCCTGCCAAGTGTGTGTCAATGAAGGAGTTTGTGGGTCATGTGTGCGAGTGTCTTTGTGAATTTCTGTCATCTTGGAGTCGGGGAGCTGCTGGTTCCATCTGGCAGCCCTTGCTTCCAGAGTGCTCAGTGGTGTCAAACTTGGCACAAATTCTCTACCATGACAGCTGGGACATAATGCCAAGCAAGGCCCAGAACTCGCAAATGCACTGCAGCATATTACACATTTTCAAACATGTCCAGACCGCGAGAGGCCAAAGATTACTGCATGGGATGGGGAAAAGGGCCAGTCACATAAACCACCACAACTCTAAAGTATGCACTTATTTAAAGCATATATTATTCGTATTAGATCAAAATATGTTTAATATTCAAGGTATTTACCAGTTTTGTCCTCTTCATTTATAAAATACAATTCTGAAGACGTAATACACAGCGGAAAGTCAAACGTCCATCTTAAAAATGTTAAACGCTACAGAGCCAGCGTAACCTTGAGCTTTGACCACTAAAATGTAATCAATTCTTCCAAGTATCCATGTCAGTGTTTGCAAATTGCCAAGCGTTCAAAAGAACGTGAGGTCAGAGTGACCATGATTCTGTTCCATCCTTGAGGCAACATTCATTTGAAAAATTAGAATAGTAATGAAAAACCAACAAAAGCGTTTGCAAGTGAGTGGACTTGCCGAAAGCATTTCAGAAAACCCGTGGTGTGAAATCAACTAATGTAAGTATGCTCAAACTAACAAAGAGCTTCTATGGATGTGAAAGATTCCATTAGCATGCCATGTACTAATGGAGTCAAGTATTTTGTGAGGAAGGCCAGCCACTCAACAACTATGCAATGACGAATACAGGATGAGACTGCAAAAATATGAATAAAAAATAATGAAATCAATACATCAGGACAGGACAGGACATTTGCTGCAGATACACTTTTTTTGTGCTGTTGCTAAAAATTAAAGAGCGGGCGAAACAAAAACCTGTGAGCCGCAATCTTCTGTGGACATAATGTCATCCCTTCTGGTCTCTGAAGAGAAAACACACAAGATCAGGAAAAAAAAAACCTGATATAGCCCAGACCATGAGAACACAAATTTGGACCATACTAAGAGGATGGCCTGAAAAAAGGCAAACATTTCCAGTGCAGTACAGCACTGCTGAATGTCTTGAACAGAACTGACTGTTGCGTGACATCATATTCAAAAGGAACATGTTTGTTATTACACCTGCAATCAGAGAGGACAATGTTACAAATGAGACACAAAGTGCATTTGGGATAAGAAAAATGAAACAAAAGGACAGAAAAAAAAATCCATGGCCCACGATTGAACTCAGACATCATCCATACAACAGCTTTTTGTGACACCTGTGCCCACATGCCCATATTACAAAGTACAAATTAATTCGATTCAATGCAAAGGCAAAACTGATATAATGTTTGCCGACTACTACTCTTACCCATCCAGAAGTCACAACACTAATGTCAACCTCCAGCAAAGCCCTCATAGCTTTTCTAATACTGTATTTTCAAGATACGGAGTCCTACATGAACAGTTTTCAGATAATGGACAACTGTTTTTCAGCTGCCGGTTTGAAACATTTGCAAAAGAGTCAGGTTCTTGCCACACATCAAGTCCAAACAACCCAAGGTGAAATGAGTTTGCAGAGAGCTCAGTTAAGATCATAAAAAGACGAATGAAAAACAGCTCAAGATAGAAAAGTGGATTTTCAGAGGAGTTTATTGGTCTAACAGGAGCCCACCACTGCAAAATAGCCTGACACCTGTTCAGTGTTGATGGGAAATCGTATTCGCAATAACCAGCACGACTTGCTAAAAGGTCATGGTAAAGTTGGTTATGAATGTTTTATATTTAGAAAAGAACGTCTTGATGCTAACTCTTAAGATGAGGTAAAATGAAACAAATCTTGCTATGTTTATTTTCGGTCTTTGAATTATGCGATATGTGCGAAGGAAGAAGAAAGAATTGAGATGGTATTTCATTGCTGTTTCTGGTTTGTTTCAATGAGAAACATACGAGAAATTCCAGTGTGTACTGGAGGCCTCCTCTATATGTATTGTTCACTTCCTGTCATCAATTTTGGAGTGGTTTCCCGTTCTTGGCAATAACAATGTGCAGACATATTTTTCTCATCTGATTGATATAGTCTTCACAGTGTTCCATATGGTACTTTTTTGTTGTTGTTGTTGCTGTTTTTATATTCCAGTCCCAACTGGTTCATTGCCAATATTGAGTTATTTTGTCAGCTTTTTGCAGACCATGCCTCACGAGACATAACCAAGAAATGTTGAGGAAAAAATTCACGTGTGTAACATTAATATAGTTTCTTGAAAAAAAAAATAAAAATAAGCATCAAACAGCTACAGCTCATTCAGAACGTTGCAACTTGGGTTCGGACCAGAACAAAGATATCAGAACATATTACTCCCATTCTAAAGACTTTACGTTGGCTCCAATTAAGCTAATAATAGACTTTAAAGTTCTGCTACAGGTCTATAAATCTCTGAGCGGTTTCGGCCCTGAATACATTAAAGAAATGCAAATGAAATTTTAACCCAGAAGTACTCTGAGGACTCGGTTCAATTAGTGGAGCCCAGAGTTCAAAGCACACATGGTGAAGTAGCATTTAGCTGTTATGCTGCACACAAGTGGAATATAAAATGCAAAAATAAATGCTTTTAATCCAGGTAAAATGCTATGTTACCCCCCCCCCCCCATACATGTGATTGAGGTCTTTTAAAGCATAAATAAATCTGCTTTGCCTTGCAGTGCCTTTCACCAAAGACCCCAAATATCCTACATCGCGTCACCCTCGTGGAGCTGATAAAATGTGCATGAGCTCAGAACAAGCTGTTGTACCAATGCTCTTGGTAAATATGTATCATAAAACAAGTATAACATGCGTGCCTGCGAATATCTGGCAACCAGTTCAGTGACTCAACCAAGACCCTAATGAGGACAAGCACTACAGAATGTGGTAAAAGGATCTATGAAAAGCAACACGCAAACAAGCTATTTTAACGTCAGGTTGTAGTATTGAGTTTATTTTGGAGTAGGTAGATGCCGGTGCACTCAATCTTCTTTCAAATACAGCATAGAAAAACATACTTGACTATTATGTATGATACAACAAAGAATGAATGTCATTTGTAATACTTCTACAACAACCATCTCTCAATATAAGTCATTGCTAAGTTCTTATGTTATGGAAATGAAGAAATTAGAATTCTGCATTACATTTGTTCGGTGAGCCTCAAAGTTGAAATAATGCAGACGTCATTTCTGCGCTGAGATGCAAGATAAACAGGACCTCTAAAACAAGGAATCAACCTATTTCCAACTCAGCTGCGCGATAGGAGTAGGCCTATGCTCCATCTGCACAGCATCCGGCCTCAAAAACATTACTGCCACCATATCTAACGTGGAAAAAAGAACCTCAGCAGGAACCCAAGCACATTAGAACTGCAGTGCGTGTTATCACCCTGATATGTTTTGACAGCTCAGAGTCGCTCAATATTAAACTCTACTGAATATGGAGTAAAAACAGCTGGGCCACGAGGTTACATCCACATTTCAGGCCTTGCTCTCTTGATCATGCGCGCTCACCCACAATTGCATTCATACATACTGTAGATTCACGAGGGTATTCAATTTTTACACAGCCGCCCACACCTTCACTGTGAATAACTCTCTGGCACTGGGAAAACACTTGTGTAATTGCAGATCCAGCCTTAAATCAACAATTTCTGGTCACCTCAAATGGGACGTATTAGGGGGAAATGACATTTTATTGTTCGTGCACAAATAGCTGGGTGTCTGGACCGTGCGACCACCCACCGAGTGTGAAATTACCAAGTAGCGTCTGCTATCTGCCTATTTCTGAAAATGTGCCCGTGAGTGAGGCGCTCTGCAGTTCTGCCTCACTATTGTGAAACAGCGGCGCTAATAAACATGACCACGCCCACAATGGGTTTTTGCCAGCCAGTGACATGATCAGCAAAGTTGGGTGAAGTTCCAGAGTGAATTAGCTGGAGATATTTGCGTTTGCCGAAGTCACCGCGCCAAACCTCAACATTAACTGACAAGTGGGCGGCTTGCTGATAAAATGTAATCAGTGCCAGTGCAATAGCTAGCCGCTAAAGTGGCTTGATTTGAGCAAGGCATTTGGTGAATGAAATGTGATATTCAAAAATGCATAATAAGTCTCTTTTAAAGTCATAGCTTTATAACTTTTTTTTGATTGGCTTTTGATTCTTACGCCCATCTCACACCGCGTGATGCTGCCGAACCCGACCCGTCGCAACAAAATGACCACTCACCCCTGCACAATGAGCGATTTGATCCATGGATGCCCTACCACATTAAACGGCCATCCTGCATAGCCTTTTGAGGCTGCACATACACTGTATTGCACTTTATTACTTTTATTAAACCATAAAAAGATAGTGACAAAGTGGTGGGTTGCTACAAAGAGAGGATGTGGGTGAGTCTCTGCCACTTATGAAAACTAGTTGCCAAACCCCATATACACTCTAAAACAGTTGGGTTAATTCATTCACTGCCATTGACGAATTTACTTGTCTTTTCACAAGAGGGTCTGAAAGAGGGTCTGAAAATGTCTGGCAGTGAATGAGTTTAAAAATAACACAATTTTAGGTCAAAATGGACCGATCCACTGATTGGCTCAATTCGACCCACCTTCTTACGTTGTTTTGGACTAAACAGCCCCATTTTGGGGGGTTGACAACCCATTTTTGAAAAGTTGGGTAAAATTGACCATAGTAGTGGATCGGTCCATTCACTGGCCAAAATTGTGTTATTTTTAACCCAACTGTTTTTCGAGTGTACTTACTGTGCGAGTGTTCAGTAGGGTTCTGCCGCATCGGCCGTAGTGCAGCAGGCCTTAATCTTCTTCAATGCAGATTGGTGAGATTGGTGAGAACCAGCCAGTCATTCGCAAATAGGCCTACTGTAATCCTCAGAGAGATTATAAAAATGGTATGATATATATATAGCATCCATCAAAAATTGTTAAACACTCTATTAAGGCTCAAGCTGATGAATTGCAGGTACAAGGGACGGCTCTATTTACTGTATCTAGGTTACGCTGTACCCAATTCCCCATTTTGTTGCGCAATCTCGAGCATGCAAGCCGAAGTCTACTTCAATTTACTGTGGGCAAAAGCAGGATGATGGAAGAAACCCCAAATGATCTACTTGCTAAGACTTGTGGATCAAAAAGAAGAAAGTAATTACACGTACATGCGCATTAAGACTTTTTAGCATAAATAATGAAACACAAGTGCCTGTGTGTCACCGTCCAAAGGTTAAATGAGGCATTCGCGACGTTGTCATGTGGGGAGTTTTGCTTTTAGCATCAAAGCTGCAGATCATTATGGTCTGTCTGATGTTGACTGTCTTCGGGCTGAAATGACAGATTTCTTTGTTGGTTTGTCAATTCATCACTTTAGTGTCTAGTTAAACATCTCTGTGTGTGGCATTTTGAGCATGACATCAACACCTTCTTGGAACTTCAAGTAAGTGGAATCTTTTAGTCATCTATTGTCTACTTCCTCCCCCAAAAAAGGTTTCCCCCGATTAAGTGGAAACAATGGATAGTAACAATGGAATATAATCACAACACGTTGATCCAATTGGTGAATTTCGTAATTTGGCATGTCATGTCCTCATTTCAAGGAAATAATTTCAAAGTTATTTCCTTTTGGGGAATCTTCCACCCTGCCTCAGGGATGTACTGTGTACGCCTACGGTATGAGCTTTTAAACATCATCCATTTCTTTTTACTGCCTTTTTTACCCTTTTGTGTTCATTTTGTATTTTCTTTGTTCTCATGAAAAAAGATTTTCTGTCCACATCCCCTAAAAGTAGCTCGAGAGCTTTTCATTTCCTTTTTCATCCGCTGTAACTTCAAATGTGATTTTGTTTTTGTATGAAAGGAATATTACATCAACGCTGGAAAGAATCAAACGAGTACAATGATGAGAAATAGAATTGAAACATTAGGAGAAAAAAAGTTGTCAAGAAAACAATGACTTCAGCAATGGGAATTGAGTTATAGGAACTGCGGTTTTCATGCGATAACTGAGGATAAGCGAACCCTGATTTAAACCACTTTTCCCCTTAAGGCCTTAGCAACAAACTCGAAGTATGTTTCATGAACATTTTAAGGTCGCCTCAAAATGTGTCACTTTCACACACTCGATCTATCTGTCCTCAAGATAATATATTCATGGTCCTAATGATGCAGCATAGCCAAATTATCATTTTGGTTAATTCCTGACCTTGCTCGTGGAGACTGCCGTACTCTGAGGCTTGTGGTTTGATTGATTCAGGATCATTAGGCAAGTGGCAGCAACTATAATTTGTATTGGAGTCCACTCCTGCTTATCTCAATTTTTATTCAATTTTCCTTTTTCAATAGTGGTACAACAAAAAGCCCAGGTTTGAAGGTGTCCCAATGTCGCAAAGGTTTATGGCTGACCTTGGCCAGAGGATCTCCAGTGGGAAGAATCGCTTTACTCTGCCACAGAAGGGATGGAACAGCTGGAAATTGGAAAGCACGGATCATCCATCTAAACTCAGCTCATGCTGGACGCCGCGCACAGGAAATTGACATGGAAAATTCAAGGTTTGATCTGTGTGCCTCATTCTCTAGGCCTGCATACATCAAGTTATCTTTTCGATGTGTCTCGGTGCAATTTGCGACAGGTATCCGTTATCAGAGCTGGGCATTCCGTCTATGTGGTGGACCGGTCCGTCTAATCCGCCTATGACGGATGCCCGTTTTGCTGACGGTTGATGAATGACGGGAACATTTTTGAAATGGATGGACTAAGCATATAGTCGGGAGCCCATTTAATCCGTCTTTCGTCTGTAGACTGTCTTTAGTCTATTTTTCGCAACGAGGCTTCGTTGACCACGGCGAGGAACAATAGTGAGTTGTTGTTGCTTGGGGGATAGCTTTGAGTGAGGGAACAGGCTGTGAACATGCTTCCATGGCGCAATGAGTCACTGTGAGTCACTCTTTCTGTTCAAATATTGGCCAGAGGGGTTGGGGCTGCTATTGAAGTTAGCATTCGAAATCGCTGACGGAAGCATGTTTAAAATCAAAGGCAGACCGGCCTAGCAATTCAGTGCAACTTAATGGGGAGTTCTTTGTCAAAAGTACACCTTTTTTTTTTCTTTTTCATCTTGCCCAAGATGGTCAAGCGTGGCTGAGGTTATGTTAATTTCACTCCACATCAGTATGTTTTTGGCTCCTCTGTTTTGTCATCTTCAAAATAATCCAAAAGTGTTGCACCCTCTTAAGTGCAGTGTGAAAAGGGCTTAATTGTGTTGTTTTCTTGATTCTATTTAGCTTTCTTCATGATGACAACAGATTGCATTTCAAAATACATAATATACGTATAATGTATGCGGCACGGTGATCGACTGGTTAGCACGTCCGCCTCACAGTTCAGAGGTCGTGGGTTCGATCGCGGCCCCGGCCTCCCTGTGTGGAGTTTGCATGTTCTCCCCGGTTTTCTCCGGGTACTGCGGTTTCCTCCCACATTCCAAAAACATGCATGGTAAGTTGATTGGACTATCGAAATTGCCCCTAGGTGTGATTGAGAGTGTGGTTGTTTGTCTCTGTGTGCCCTGCGATTGGCTGGCAACCAATTCGGGGTGTCCCCCGCCTACTGCCCGAAGACAGCTGGGATAGGCTCCAGCACGCCCCGCGACCCTTGTGAGGAGAAGCGGTATAGATAATGGATGGATGGACGTATAATGCATTATGTATGATACAAAATACTAGCATTTTAGTGCACATTTCAAACGTTGTAGCCATAGGGCATATTACGTAAGCTAACCTTGAGTTGAAATGGACACCAAGCGGTGTTGAAAATTAATATATGGATTTGTCCTGTGGCTGACTGGCAACCAATCGAAGGTGTACCCTGCCAAAATGTACCCTGACTCCTTTTCAAGGCTCCCAAAAAATCGGTAAGCTCATACACACGCAAAATGACGCATTTCCATTATCCATTCCATCATCCATTTTTCGATGCCATTTTTCCCCATTACGATTGCGGGTGAGCTGGAGCTCATCCCAGCTGACTTTGGTTGAGGAGTAGGGTACATCCTGTACTGGTCCTCAGGCAATCGCGTGGCATGGCGCTTTTCTCCTTTCCATAATTTATACTTTCTTTCACCGAATGAACAGCACAAACTTCCTTTGCTTTTCCGGAAGCGTAAGCTTGAAGTAATGTCACCATACTTCCTGGGGCCAGTGTAAAGCATGAGCGATTTGTTCAAATGCCCTAAGGAATAATTCAATTTTAGCAAAGGGGAAAAGTAAAACAAGTGGGTGAACATTCTCCAACACTGCTACTGGTTGCTCTAGTATCTCAAGATGCTAAATAGCAGGCTTGAAAGTTGACATAAGTGAGGTTTGGCATCACTGTGGACATGTTTGAATTTGAATTTGTCTGGCTACACCTCCATCAAATTCACCAAAACACAAAACATTCCAGCAGACGTTAGGTTTTGTCAACTTTCAGCCATCAAATTGTCAGGCGTGCCAAGAGCGCGGAAAGAAAACGCCCTCCGGGCCTCGGTCTGCCGGAACACCCAGCATGGCGCAGAATGTCTGCCAAATTTCCAGACATGGTAAACAAGGCTTGCACCGGCACGAAAATCAAGATGCGGCAGTTTTCACACCCGGATATAGAATATAGAGCCATTTATCTCTATTGAAAACTGGCTTGACATTCCCAAAACATGCAGACTGCAATACATAACGAATTCCCGGACGACCCCCCCAAATATGTTACCACTATTTCCACCAAAAATAAAGCAAAGGGATCATTGTGATCGCAAGGACTTTGTGGCAAAGGTAATTTCACAATCCTGTAAATGTTTGCTCGTTGGGGACTTTGTCACCAAAGAAAGTGTTTTGAATGTTCTGTTAATTTACCCAAGGCTATGTGTCATCACATACACACAGATCTTAGTGACTGATGGGGGGAAAAAAAACTCCCTAATTACACACACATTTCATCAAACTTCATTTACAGCTCAGCAGTTCTCCGTTTTACTGTCTCTTCCTCTTCACTTGTTCAATGTAGAATAATCTTTTCCTCCTCATGCTTCATGCGCTCCCCCCCCCCATCTAAACAAATTAGGGAGAAAATGAGGGAGGAGTGCTGGGGTGATAGGGAGTGACAAGATGAGAGAGAATGATGAATGAGACCAGATGGCTGGATTCCCCATGACAAAGCAAAAATTGTCCTCCAGTTCCCCGACTGCAAACATTGCAGGTGAAATACTTCACAGCAGTGATTGACTCCAAACTATCTCAGGTGAATTGGCTCTCAAGACGTGAATCATTAGTGTGATAATCACAAGCAAATGCACAAAAAAAAAAATGGAGGATAGGCAGGATCTAACATTGTATTTTTCAATTAAATCCTTATATTTAAACAGAATTTAAGTTTATTTTTTAACTTTTATTGGCAGAAATCCCCTACTGTAATGCATCACTTTTGAGTAAAAGCCTACCAAAATGAAATTAACTGTGTAGCCAAAGCTTCATTTGTATCAGTCGTTGCACACTGCTAATCCGGCGGAGAAGGAGAACAACAAGTCATATATCCTACAGTCAAATGAATAAATGACAAGAGGAATGACTAACTTCAAAAATGTCCCCGAATGACTCTTGTTGACAATGTAATTACAATCTGGCGAAATGACTGCAATGTACTTTTCTGCAGCCTGCAATCTCTGCGCTTGCCTCAAAACTATCCACGAAAGCAAACTGGGTATTACCGTGGCGGTGTTCTATTGTAGTTTTCATACACGGAAACCGCTTTCAAAGCATACTTCCGCAAAGTGAGACCACACCGGGATAATTGCAGTACGTAGACCTAAAGTGTGTTCTTGTGCAGTATATGATAATGTCGGATGTGACAGATTGTTGTGACATACGCTTACATGCAATAAAACAAGTCTGTCTGTAAACCACCAAGTGCTGTTCAGTCTAAGTTCTCTGTCGCACTCAGCCATTGCGGGAACAAAACAATACAGAGTAGATAAGTTGCAGTGCAGTGGTGTGTAGTGAGGACCTTCAAGGCCTTCTCTGCTAGCCCCAAAAATATCAGAATCACGGACCTATATTTAAAACTTATATGAAATAGTAAGAATTCTTTTTTCTTATTTCTTCATTTCGTTGTTGGCTGCCAGTCGTTTGAGGTTTAATTTTTTTGTCCAATCAGATTTTAGCTTCGAGGTGTTCCTATGTAAAGATCAGAATCCCGATTGCTGGCGTCGTCGACCACGCACAGGCAGTTGTATTCGCCGTTTCATTTTTTTAACCAATCAGATTTTAGACTTCACCCTCACAAATCCTCAGAATGACGTTGCCATTTTGCAGCCCTCTGATTTTAAGATGTTCATTATTCTGATTGGTTGAGCTTGAAATGCACATTATTTTACAGGGGACGATGATGTCAGACATGATTAAAAAATCGCTATGAAGACGTACTTTTCAAGGAGAAGGTGGGCATTTTACTCAATTTTGCTGGTCCGTCATCCGTCAGCGGCCGTCCATCTTTGGTCAGTCCGACATTTTTCGCGATGAACTGAATTGTAACCGTGAGTCCGTCAGTTAAATCTGTCGGTCTTTCAGTTGGTCCCCCAAAATAATGTCGGAAAAACGGGCGTCCTCCAGTGACAGATAAACGGTCCGTCACTGACGGACACGGTTAGTAACGATTACAACGACGGAAGAAAACCCACTTCCATCATTTATCAGTACGTCATTTCTAAAAGACGTCCCGTCAATCGTCAGCAAAACGGCCGTCCGCCCGTGTCAGTCTGACGGACCGGTCCGTCAATCTGACGGAATGCCACCTTCTAGTTATAAGGATCACTCGCATCTGTTTGAGCTTCTATCTTCTTGACCCCTGACTTTCGGTTGTGGACCCCTGAAGGGTTTGCCCTCCTGTTACGACCTGGTGTCAATCATGTGATATATCAGCTGTCATTTTCATTGGCTGTAAAAGTATTCACATTCACTTGTTTGACATTTGGACTCTCAGTCAGACTCATTGCAGACTGTCGGCAACCAACGAAAGGTAGTTGCAGAACCCTGAAAAAGGTGTTTGGGTGTTCTGAAAAGTTTTGGAAAACAGATTATACAACAATGGATTCCTCACACAATGCGTCAAGACAAATGGGTCAGCCATAAGATATTAAGTGAGACTGTTGTTAACTTCTTATGTCAGTGAGCTTGTTTCAAATCCTGAGTGTGGAACTCCGCCACCCGTTGTAACCTTTAGCAGTAATAAAACATAAGAGAAGCATAGCCAGGAGGCAGGCGAGACTTCAGTCGTCTCTTCGACTTAGTGTTGAGTCCTCGCCAACACTAAGAGGGCCATCCATAATTAACCCTGCACTGTCAAGTTAAGGCAGCACTCAAAACATGTCCCCGCATGTCATTCTAACCCTTTCCCTGCATCCTTCTCAGCTGTCAACTCATCTATCTGCTCTTTTCTGTCGGGAGGATGGGAGGGAAGGAGCGACGTTGAGGTGCTGTGCTTGCTCATGAAGTGAATGTTAGTCCATGCAGAGCGGGAAAATAACATTTTCTCTTTTACTTCTGCTGTTTGTTTGTTATTTTTAGTCAGGTTTTCCCTTATAATTGATGTATGATTAATTGCTCTGCTTATGGAATAATGACGAGGCGTACACACCTTTTTGGGTGTGGACTGATTTATTTACAAAGTACGTCAGCGCTCTCAGAAAGTTCACCCAGGAAGGCCAAAGTCCAGATTCCAATTCCAAATTTCAAAATTGTGAGGCAGATGTGTTTACCATGAGAAACCATGTTGTCCATCTCAGATTCACATTATGTAATTTCCCACTGGAGATATGATTATGATGGTGGAAAAATTAATATGTTTGGTGTTTTTATACTGGTTGCAAACTAGTTAGTTAGATTATATTTAGTTCTCAATCGTTTAAGAATTTCCAATTTCTTAATATCGAATATGCTGTCATCGTATTTCCACCATAAATACAAATTCTTAGCATTGCATCTTTCTTTTTATTTTATTTTTTTTAAATACACTTTAAACAGAGTTGCTGTACCTTTTACACAATTTAAATGGTTAGGTGGCATATTATGGAAAGTGAATTATTTCAAACATTCATACGTAAGGAGTTGGGTCTAGTGTCTGCCCATCCCGTGTGAAATCTTAAATGATCTGACTATTTCTGAAACTATCAATTTTTAGTTCTGTGCCAGTGTTGCATAACTCCTCTTTAAGCATTTTTTTCAGTTTTGTTTGTTTCTGGGGCTTTCTCAATTCAGTCTCCTCTTCAGGAGAGAGAATGCATGCTCTACCGGGTTGAGGTCTGGTGAGTAATGTCACTGACATCTTTCAGTTTGTTCACAGCTCTCACAATATTCCTGTCATCATCTGATGTTGATACACTTGGCGGAGCTGTTCCACGTCTGTTGCTCGGTACACGAGTAGTTTCTTTTTCAGGACAATCAAAATTGTTGTATTGGCTGTGCCCAGTGTATGTGCAATAACTCTGATCAATTTTCCGTCTTCTGTCAGCTTCAAAACGGTTTGCTTTTCTCCCATAGGCAGCTCTCTGGTCTTCAGGGGACTGTATGTAGCAATGATGTCACACACGGTTCAGTATATTGGAGGTTCATAACGCTTACACAGCATCCAATTATTGTGCTCTGATGTTATCTTCTATTTGTCATACATGAGCTTTGCTTGAGCCTACCAGCCTTTTGCCTTTAGCCCCACACTGACATTGTGTAGTCTTACTTGCAGATAGGATAAAAAAAAAAAATAAATAAAAAAAGAATTGGTCATATTTGGCCACCTCACAATACTGCCATTAATGCTCCCCTGCAATTCCAAATAGCCGGCAGCCTTCAGTGAACGCGGTGTGAAAAACAGGTCGCAAGAGTGGAGATGAGTTCGAGTTTAAAGCGCCGAAGAGAGTGGACACTGCAGGGGAGGTAAGACATTAACATTCACTATGCACAGATGGAGCTTCACCCCTGCGTATTGTGAAAGACAGAGGAGCTTCATACAGAATGCAAAATGAGAGGAGACATTTGCCGTGGGTGTTCATACTGTATGTATAAATATGTGCATGTGTTGACGCTTGTATTGCTAAATTTGGGCGTGTTTATTTGTGCTGTATATGATGCAGGCATAGAAAATCAACTATATAGGCTATAGGTCCTTATTTCCATGTTCCCTAGCTGTGTCGGTGGGATTACTTGAGTGTATTCATCAATCCATATGAGAGGGGCTTGCATACGTAATTGTAAATTAAGTGGATTACTGTGCAGGATAGTGCAAAAGGGAATTAGGGGATTTTTGAATAGATGCAAAATCCCACCCCATTGTAGGCAGCGGGTCTCACGACATCATCAGCACTTTTGGAATTCATGATAGCAGCATGAGCTCCTTTGAATGCTGCTGATTTGATCAGCTCGGTAGATTTAATGACCCTGGCGCAGCTCTCAAGTGAGGACGACAATTCAAAGTGATTGGCACATTCAGCAGAAAGTGTGCTGAAGTGTGTGTTTATTAGAGCATCAAATAGATTAAAATAACAAAGTTAAAAGGTGAGTTCAGCAAAACCTATGAATGGCTCTAAGTTCATACAATTTGGAAATTGACAAACATTTCCCGGACAAATGCGCCTCTCTAAGGAGATCTGATAGTTGAGTGGACTGCGTTACCAAATTGTTGTGTTATGTTTATATGTAGGCTACATGAGGTTAGCTTAGCCTATCAGTGGGAGCAATTTAGGGGTAAGTTCAAACTATTTATTCAGGTATTTATAAACATTTGGGGTCATGAGATTGAGGGTTTTTTTTTAGTAATGGTGGCAAAAATGGAGGACCCAAGCACAGGGAGGCAAAGTAGGATGATACTCAAAAAAAAAATTAAATCAGGAAAGTGGGAAGTCAACCCAAAACATTTCTTTACAATATGTTCTATGTGCCCCCACTAGTCGAAACACGGCATTCTGATTAAAATTCTGTTTGTGAAATATGAGTTAAGCAGCAAAATCCACCTGGTTGTAGCCAACTCAGGGGGCGGCCATTTTATCACTTATGTCGACTAAAAATGACATCACAGTTGCTCAGGGCTCAGGCAACGACCAATCAGAGCTCACCTGTTTTCTGAATCTGAGCCATGATTGGTTGTAACCTGAGCCCTGAGCAACTGTGATGTCATTTTCAGTCGACAGCAAGTGACAAAATGGCCGCCCCTGAGATGGACAAAAACAGGTGTATTTTGTTGCTTAATTCTTATTCCACAAACAGAATATCAATCAGAATATCAAGCTTAGACTAGTGAGGCTGCATTGAACAAATTATTGGAAAGACAATTTTTAGGTTTCTTCCACTTTAACAAATTCCAAAAACATCCATCCATCCATTATCTGTACCGCTTATCCTCACAAGGGTCGCGGGGCGTGCTGGAGCCTATCCCAGCTGTCTTTGGGCAGTAGGCGGGGGACACCCTGAATTGGTTGCCAGCCAATCGCAGGGCACACAGAGACAAACATCCGCACTCACAATCACACCTAGGGGCAATTTAGAGTGTCCAATCAACTTACCATGCATGTTTTTGGAATGTGGGAGGAAACCGGAGTACCCGGAGAAAACCCACGCAGGCACGGGGAGAACATGCAAACTCCACACAGGGAGGCCGGAGGGAGGATCGAACCCACGACCTCTGAACTGTGAGGCGGGCGTGCTAACCAGTCGACCACCGTGCCGCCAATTCCAAAAACAAGTTTCCATTATTTCCATTTATGGGATTTTTTTTTTTTTTCCAAAGACAAATTAAACCAGTAAATGAATGCACTCCACCATATTTCCCCTGCATATGTAAGGTTGCATTTCAAGACTGCGTGCGAAGGCAAAATGGCATGCTACGTTATTCTCCGCTCTGCTTCAGTGGCCTCATATCAGCCAAATCTCTCGAATCAAAATCTACCTCAAGTGGATTGCAGTTGAATACTAATGAGGTAGCCAGTGGTCAGGGTTTCTGTTTTAATGAGGACAAAAACCTATCACTATATCTTACCTAAAACGCTTCATTTGCTGCCGGCTGCCAGCTGGCACATCCCAGAAGGATTCCGGGGTTAAAATTGCAGAGTTTCAGTGCAGCTCATTCAGGGCCCTGGCAACAAACGACAGCTTCCCTCCCACTCCTCCAAACATTTAAACCCAGCTCCGTTTGCCCGTTAGCAATCTCAGCACAGGAGCTGAAAGGTCACTTCAAATAAATAAAGAATGGGGAGATCACTAGGCATCCCACTCACAGAGTAGCGCAGCACTTTGTATGGATAGCCAAGACTGCACCGTTTAGCATTCAGTAACCTGAAGCAATCCGTGAGACTGGCAGTCTGAGAACGGAAAGTCCAGATTGACTGCCATTCACTTGTCACAGCTACATTTGTCACGTTGCTCTTTTTTGCTAAACTTCTCGCCCATTTGTCACCGTGCTATTGGCTATTGTCAGCGTTCACCGGTGACATGGAATCGTTTTTTGCCTCAATTTCAGATGCACGGGGTTGAAATCTGATTAATACAAGTGCAGTTGACAAGCCAAAATCTTGGTAAATCATTCACTGCCATTGACGAATTTACTTGTCTTTTCACAGTCCAGCCATTCAATCCCAGGATCTTATTTATATTTTTTTCAAATTTTTCAAACGTAAAGAGGGTTTGAAAATGTCTGCCAGTGAATTTGTTAAAGAGAAGTCAACCTAATTCTATTTTTTTTTTTTTTTTTTTTTTTTTTACAATAATATTTTCTATGCGGCCCCATTAGTCTAAACACGGCACTCTGATTAATATTGTGTTTGTGGACTATGAATTAAAGAGGAAGTCAACCCCAAATGTGCCTCAACTAGTCCTAACACAATATTCAAATTAATATTGCCTTTGTGGAATTAAGTTAAGCAGTAAAATCCAGCCCTTTTTGTCCATCTCAGAGGGCGGCCATTTTGTCACTTGCTGTCGATCAATAATGACATCACCGTTGCTCAGGGCTCAGGCCACGACCAATCAAGGCACACCTGTTTTCTGAAGCTGAGTCATGATTGGCCGTTACCTGAACCTTGAGCAACTGTAATATCATTTTCAGTCGACAGCAAGTGACAAAATGGCCGCCCCCTGAGATGGACAAAAACTGCTGGATTTTACTGCTTGACTCATATTCCAAAAACAAAATATCAATCAGAATGCCGTGTTTAGCCTAGTGGGTCTGCGTTGAATATTTTTTCAAGAAAATATTTGGGTTGACTTCCACTTTAAATGCAGATGCCACCAAACACGGCCAGAATGGTGGAGAACACTTGAAAGTGTCTATTTGGGATGCCTGCATGCAAACATTCTCTCCTTCCCTTTGTCATCTTGATGTACTTGCAGCCCAGTTTGTGACATCATGCATCATATACTTTATCAGCAACCAATCAGCAGCAGTCTGAGCACTCTCAAAGACTGTTTAGTCTTCCCCTTGCCTGAAACTCGCTGAACCATCAGATTATCTTCCAGCCTCGGGAATGTGTTTACCGCAACCTGAATATGCACGTTTTCATCACAGATTCTTGACGTCACCGAAAAGATGCGCTTTACAAAACGGAAATCGCTATATTATCGTCGGAACGGCTTTTTAGTGCTGTTAAATTCTTCCCACGCAGGTGGCTAAATATATTCCGTTATCAAATTCAGATAGCAGTTACAGTCTTATCACTTAATTCACATGGTATCAACTAATAAGAACACAAATCTTCCTCACCCATTTGCCAACATTTCTAAAGGTATCTTTGCAGCATTATGCTGGGGACCTATTCTATTTCTGGAATGCCTGAATAGCTCAATGCACACTTTGAAGGCATATGGCATTGAAAAGCAGGTGCATGAAAAGATGGCTTTCGCTCAGCGGGATTATTCAGGCACAAGGTTTCATATTAAAGACACACTATAGGCAAAAATCATCTTGGGGCTCTCAACCGCCAACCGTTGCTCATACCGCAAATTAGAATAGTCAGGAATAAGTGTTTGGGTATAACACTGAAATAGAAAAAGATCACATGAAAATACGCCAATATGTAGTCAAATGTGAATTGGCTTACTGCAATGAGACTTTCATTTGGAGTAGATCTATTTACTGCACACATAGTATAGTAGATTATGTAAGGTTTAAGATGCTAACCTGGCATGGGAAATTAATAACATTTGGCCCAAAACAGGACATTTATTGATATAAATTTCCCCCCTAACAGATGAGCTGGCCTACTCGTATATTGTTGCTAAGCTACAACTTGGTTTATTTATAGCAGTGTATTTTTCTTTTTTTTTTTTTTTTTTTTTTTATATATATAGATATGATTCTCAGAGGCCTTCAATCCTAATTACTGAGTTTCGTCATTGATCGATGTAAAATTAATCAATGCTAAATGAAAGAGGTTGAGATAGGAAGCAGTGATTATTGATTCGGTTAACGCACTCACATGACTTATTGCCAGTTTATATGATCTCAAGGTGATATTTTCGAAGCATCTGATGTAAAAGCTGAAATATTGATCTGTGGCCTCATTTTCATGTTTTGAAAACTCCGGGTTTGCACTTGTCCTAAAAACTCCCACACTCTCGTCAGATTTTCCTAAAAGGAAATGTCATCAACACAAAGGATCCTCTTGTTTGTTTCCACACCTTTCATGTGAGTATTGGCTATTCAAGGGGTCCACTTCACAATATATCACAGATGGTTGTGTTGACTCACCCTCAAATCTCCAACAGGAGATATGTGAGCAACATGGGATCCAAAAGGGGGATTTTTTTTTTTCCTGGGATAGGAATATTAGCACCAGGACAGATGAAGGCTTGAATAGCTTACTGGCATGACTCCCAGTGTACACTCTACCACATAACTCATGAATAATCCCACTGAGACATAAAATGCTCCAATAAGGTCGTGGTGCCTTTTGATATTGTCCTGGTATTACATTGTTCACTCAAGGAATGAGATCATTGATCATTGGCTATGTTGAATTCCCATAATAGACAGATTCAGACTTTTTTTGTGGACGATTTCATCATTTTAAATACTTTATTTATATCCTCTGAGAAGAGGTATTTGATTTCATCCCTATAAGGCTGGGGTTTCAGTGCCTGCCAGAGTGGAATGGGACAAAAAAATGTATCTGGCATTTTTTTTTTTTGAGGGGTGTTATTATTATTATTATTATTATTTATTTTATTTTTTTTAACTCTAATTTTTGTTTCTTCACATTTTTTAAAGCTAGATAGCACTTTGTTGACAGTACTCAGCTGTCAAACTCATTTTAGTGACTATATTTTGACCTTGAAAAAGCGAACATCTCGACTTACTTCATTGGTATGTGTACGTGAGACATCAACATGCTGAAAACGTGACTTGGCGCACGCGTGATGTCACTCCCACAGACGATAGGGCGTAGATGATCTTATCCCATAATGTTTCACGGTTGAAGAAGTAAATCTTTTCCCTTTGCTACTTTTATGTTCCATAATGTACACATTATTGTGTACCTGTTGGCTAGTAAAGGGGGTGTTTTACTTTCTTGACTTTATTTTTTTTTAAAGGGGTAATTTCTGTGGTGAGTGGCTTGGGAGACATATTTCACATTCAGCATAACCAATTGCTCTTTGTGCCCATTAATAGACAAGCTCTAGCACTGGAAGTTGTGATATATGCTTTTTATTCAATTCTCAGCCAGTGTCAAAAGTACACAGTCACTACTGATCCCAAGTCTGGGAAAAAAAAGTCAGAAAGGGCATCTGGTGTAAAAACTCAAACCAAACAAATCATTAGAATTACTTGCTGTCACAACAGCTCAGACTTCAGGTTGCTTCCTCAAACTATAACGTAGCCCAATCTATTTCTGTAAAGTACTTGGCAATATAGTTTTCAACTATGCGATATAAAAAAGTTTTCAGCAAAAGACTAGAACGTCATAAGCCTGTCAAGAAGCAGTTAGAGTAAGTTTGCCTGCCTATTTCACATTGTCAATTTAAACTCTCAAAACAACAATAAAACTTGGTGAATCTGTTACAGTAAACCTGTCACAAAGACTTTTTTTTTTGTTTCTTTTAAATCGCACAGACTTTTCCATTCAACAAAAATTCTTTGGGGACTTCTTTGTGGATGAGTGGAGCAAGAATGGCAGCCAAGAACTAAAAAGCAGCCCTTTGGAATAGCACCCAGACCTTTTCGTCACCAACATATTCCAATGATGAGCGCCGGCCAGTCACGGGATCCTGGCTTGCCTCCCAGCCAGCCCCGCTAATTAGTGCCCCTCTTCTGAGCTAATTGGCCGATAAAAAACGGGGATGGCCTCTTCACCCTGTCTGAGCATTGTGCCACCAAATAGCAGCGAGGAGGATTATGTGGCTTTATGAAGCATGGTGACACTCAGCCAGAAGCACTCCTCTGCTATTAATTTCTTTGTCGTAAGGGTCGCCTCTGCCTTGAAATTTTGGTACTGTGCTTTGTGTGTTAGTGGAAACGGGGAAAACACTCATGTTGAATTGAAATACATTTCTTGGAAATACCTTTAAATACTCTCCGTAACTTCATGCTATGAAATAGCAGGTCAGAATAACACCATGATGCATAAACAGGTTTTGGGCCTTTGAATTGGATCAGTATCGGGGTCTAAACAATTCTGCCTTTGCAAAGACAATCATGCGTATTTGTGCCTGACAAAGTCTGTGAGGTAGTAATTATGCTAAATTACATCTTCATTGTGGTTGTAGTTTGCAGTGGTGTGCATCATAATGAGACGTGATTAATATTTTGACTCATGTGGCTAACCAAAATATTGTAGTAAGCATGTCTCACATAATGGTTCAGTGCAGTTCTGCACAATTGCAATTTACAAGCAAAATAATAAAGATGCTGGTTTTTCATAAAGCTCTGGTGCTGGAATTCATTCACCTGTTTTCTGAAGCTGAGACGTAATTGGTTGTTACCTGAGCCCTGAGCAACTGTGATGTAATTTTCAGTCAGCAGAAGTGACAAAATTGCCGCCCCCTTAGACGGCTAAAAACGGGTGGATTTTGCTGCTTAACTCATATTCCACAAACGCAATATTAATCAGAATGCCATGTTTAGACTAGTGGAGGCGCATAGAATACATTATTGCAAATAATTTTGGGGGGTTGACTTTAAAAGGACTAGAAGTTCGTATGAATGTGTGGCACTTGTAGGCTGCTTTTCTTTTACTTTTTTGGTCATCACCCCAAACTAGCTAAATGGGTGTGGGTGTAATTCTGAAATGTAAATTTTTCAAATTTTTATCATTATTATTATTTTAGTTTTGGATAACCTTAGCTGTATTTTTTTTAACCTCTGGCATTTTACCACTTCACTGGGCTTGAACTGCTTCACTTTCAAACAAAAACTGTTCTAAAACTTTTGACTGAAAAATTGTAAAAAGTACCAATTTTAAACCGAAAGAGCAACAATAAAAAGTACACATTAAAATAAATACTCGAGAAAATCACAGATACCTGAAAAATCTACAACATACAACATCTAAATAAAGGCATGTTGTTGCTTACCACCACTGTCAATGAGTAAGTAGCAGGATAAACAAAGGTGGGGGAAAAAAACCATTTGATCCGGTCAGGAGTACAGACATGAGCCTGAGTCATATCAGACTGCAACTTGTGGTTTCAGTGGAGGGTGTCATGCCCCCTGGCATCTCTCCAAACAACCTCCAAGCTTTTACAATTAGTGATGATTTGCACATGCGGAGCAATCCGGTTATGAATGGGTGCATCACTCCAAGTCCCACCTCTTCCGTTTTCGGGCCGACCAATCAGCGGCCGTGCTGAGCTTGGACGGGACGTCACGACAGTTGCAGTCGTGTCGCGATTGGAATGTTAGCGACTCACAAACGGAACAACTGAGCAGTCGGAAATTGGTCACTTGGACTGAGGAATTCCATCTTTTCATTGCGAGGGAACGTTGCCGAGCATCCTCGCAGTGCGAAGTCACCCTTTTCCTGTCGAGCGGAGAACTTAGAGCGCCGCCGCTGAGCTCCATTTTCTATCAGCGCATCTCGGCCGACGTGTGGAGCTTGTTGGAGATAAGAAGAGCAATGCCAGGATTCGTCAGGTTATGCTGGTGCCGCTGAACTGCTCCTCTCGTGCCGCGTCGTCTCTTCTCGTGTCTACATACACGGAAAAGCATGGAGTGATTCCAGAAAAGGAGAACCAGCAACGAATCACGCCGAGCCGTTCGGGACGGAGCGCGGCGGCAACGCTGACTATGCTCCTGCAGCCTCGCTTAATGTGTTAGACGAGTTAAGCAAGCAGTCAAGCTTTCCACCGAGGGGACCCACTGGGACCCTCTGCTGCTGTTTCCCCGGAGGGAGCGACTTCCCAGACGGGCACTTTTCCGTTGGAAAAGCTGGGGAGAAGCGCCGTGGAAAGAGCTCGCGTCCCACAGGGTTCGGGCGGCACTCATCTTTTTAGGTGCACCCAAGAACCTTCGACATGCTGGAACTCTTCAGACGAGAGAGAAAGGAAACCGACTTTTAAAATCGCCCACATGCGCTGGATCAATCGCTGGATTTGGGAACCGAATACGCAGAAGGGGGGTTGGGGATCCTTGGAGGAGGAAGCCGGAGGATGGAGCCGTGTAACCGGGATTGCTGAGAGCCTAACTTCGGGCCACTTTGCCGTTCTTATTCCGAAACAAGTCGCATCTGTTCCCTGGACACATGCAGGCCAAAAAACGCTACCTGATCCTGCTTTCGGCCGGTGCTTGCCTGGCGCTTCTCTACCTCGGAGCGGTTCCGCTTCAGACGGCGAGCAGGCACCGGCATGATAGTAGACGTCGTGGGTACCGACCCGATCACCCATGGCCTCACTTCTCGGACCGTTTACACCCATTCGTGCCCTGGGATCAGACTGACACCGAGGAGTATAACGTGCACACATCTGTGAAGCATGCCCGGGACGTGAACACGAGTGTTTACAAAGGCAAACGCTGCCGAATGGAGTCATGCTTTGACTTTTCTCTGTGTAAAAAGAATGGATTCAAAGTTTATGTTTACCCGCAGCAGAAGGGGGAGAAGATCTCCGAGAGTTATCAGAACATTTTGTCCACTATTGAGGGGTCCACCTTTTACACCTCGGACCCGGGTCAGGCGTGTTTGTTCGTGCTGAGTTTGGACACACTTGACAGGGACCAGCTGTCTCCACAGTACGTCCACAATCTGAAGACCAAGATCCAAAACTTGCCTCTGTGGAACGATGGCAGGAACCATCTTATATTTAACTTATATTCTGGGACGTGGCCGGACTATACGGAAGACTTGGGCTTTGACATCGGCCAGGCAATGCTGGCCAAGGCCAGCATCAGCACAGACAACTTCAGACCCAAGTTCGATGTTTCCATCCCTCTTTATCCCAAGGAGCACCCGAGGACCGGCGGGGAGAGGGGCTTCCTTAAATATAACACTATCCCACCTTTTCGAAAGTACATGCTTGTCTTCAAGGGGAAACGCTACCTGACCGGTATCGGTTCGGACACCAGGAATGCCTTATATCATGTCCACAATGCAGAGGATGTGGTGCTGCTCACTACCTGCAAGCACGGCAAAGACTGGCAGAAGCACAAGGACGCGCGATGTGACAAGGACAACGCAGAGTATGACAGGTAAACACAGCGTTCAGCCACTTCATATTTGCAATGGCTTATTTGTGTCAAAATATGCAGTGTCAAACATCCCCTCTGATTCTTTTTCTCTTTAACCATCAAATTTAAGTCCATTAATCACACTGGTCAACACATTTTTTTGGTAAAACTTCAAAAACTAAAAATATCTAAAAAAAAAAAACCTGCTGTGGTAGAAAAAAAGTAAAGACATTTTATAAAGGGGAAGTCAACCCCCCCAAACAATCTTTGCAGTAATATTTTCTATGCTCCTCCATGAGTCCAAACACGGTATTCTGTTTGTGGAATATGAGTTAAGCAGCAAAATCCAGCCGTTTTTAGCCATCTTAGGGCGGCCATTTTGCCACTTGCTGTCGATTCAAAATGACATCACAGTTGCTCAGGGTTCAGGTAACGACCAATCACGACTCACCTGTTTTCTGAAGCTGAGCCATGATTGGTCGTTATTTGAGCCCTGAGCATATGTGATGTCATTTTCAGTTGACAGAAATGACAAGATGGCTAAAAATGGGCGGATTTTACTGCTTAACTCATATTCCACAAACACAATATTAATTAGAGTGGCGTGTTTGAACTAGTGGGCCTGCATAGATCATATTCTCGTAAAGACATTTTTTGGGTTGCCTTCCACTTTAAATCAAAAATACATTCAAGCCATTCCTGATTAAAATTCATTGACATTTCAACAAACAAAACCTCAACTTGTAATAGGGGTAGTTGTAATTCTCACCTACACCAGGTAATAGCACCTCATTTCCTCTTAAATATGAAGCACAGTAAAATAACTCTTGCAAGTTAATGAGCTCCCACGCCCCTTTTCTTCTTGGAGCTCGGAATCAGCATCCCTCTGTGGTTGAAGTTGTGTGTGTGTGTGTGTGTGTGTGTGTTAACATGTTTGACTCAGTCATGAAAGTATTTAGCACAAATAAATCAGTCGTAGGCTTTAGCTTTTACCAAGATAATGTCATCTTTTCCAGTCAGGCCCCAGGCTTAGTTGATTACCCCTAATTTTGGAGGTCTCATACTTGTCTAGGTGATAATGATTCCCTACAGCTGTTGTATTTTGGGTGCTTTCATACAGACGGGTGGGATTGTGAGGGAGGTTTACAGAGTTGGATCGCAGGAGGAGTTGCGCTGTCAAGCTCCCCTTGTCTGCGAGAACTCGGGTTGATCTGCATTTATCAACCTGGGGATCCAACGCCCTTTAAAGCCTGGATAAACTCAGGCATGTGATAACACCGCTTTGTCGACGTCGTGCCTTGTGGGTGTGGGTGTGCGCACATACTCCGTCAAGGTTAAGGGAAAATTTGAGAAACTATTGAGGGGGGAAAATGAGTCGACACATTTTCAATCAGGGAGAAAAAAAAATCACTGATCACTGAGTGCTCTTTATCTTTATAATAATAAAAAAAAAAAAAAGACTTGACATTTCATTCTGAAAAAAAAAAACGCACTGACTTTATGTAGTGTGAGATGGAAGAAGTGAAAGTCGCAGCTTTGACTCGACGCCCGCATTAAAAGGACAGCCGAAGTGGTTTACATTGTTACGCAATTCGCTTGTGTGGTTGAGAAACCTTTGCGGCACACCATAACGGTATAGAGGCATCCCACGCGGTGTTCGGATTTGTGTAAACATGCAATTGGGCACAATGGTGCGACCATTTGTTTGATGCTACTGTACGATCTCTGTTTGTATGGCAAGTCAGCAGGTAGAGAAAATCCTGCCCATACATGTTGGACTTGGAGGGAGGGTGACTCATCTCCCCAACAAGCAAAGAAGTTTCCAATGTCTGAAGTTGTAAAGGACACTAATCATAATAATAATGGGGATTGTGCCACCCATCTGTTTGCAAAACAGTGCGACACAGTAAAAGTTGGGGGAGTGACTCACTACTGTTCACTGATTGGTCGTAAAAAAAAGGCAACTTGAAGGATAACATCAGGGATGGGACTACAGTACGTGGTGGCCATTTGGGCTGCACAATATATCGAAAAAATATCAATATTGGTGTAATGGCCTATGCAATGTGCATATCTTAAAGGCATCCAATAATTTTCTTCTTGACCAATCAAATGCAAATTTAAATGTGCATCGCCACCCAGAAGTTGGACATTATCTAGGGGAATTACAATTAATCAGCTAAGAAAACATTGAGTTTGCTCATTTTGCACCATGAAAACTATACTTCTTTCGTTAGATAGTAAAAATGTAATTTCTCTAGGTAAATGTTAAATATCGCAATAATATCGATTATATATGTAACGATTCATCTAAAATCAATTGAAACTGCTTAAAGTATGCATCGATGTAAAATAAGAGCGAATCAATATTGAAATTTTGACCATAAAAGGATTTCTATTGATAGGAGTCAAATCGATTGTATGTTTATTTATGTTCATGTTTTGTTCTGGCACTAAGAAAACACAACGATAAAAACGTAGTTAAGCAGTCAGAATTATTAGTTCGTTTCTTTTGCAAAGTTACAAAAAGTTAGCGTTTGTAACAAGGACAAAATGCAGATGTTAAAAACAACTTTTGGTTTTAAAATGAGTCATTTCCTTTAAAAAAAAAAGAATTAAAATCGATAATTGAAAAATCGAATCGGGGCTTGAATGAATCGTTAAATCCAGAATATCGATCGTCAATATCCATATTGCATGTTTCTATTGACTGTCTATCATCCAAATAAGCGCTGCTACTATTGAGCTGCATGTAGAATATGAACTCATCTGTCATAATGAAATATCTGTAATAAGCATGAATGAAGACTGTTACTTTCACACCTTGCATGCAATCAATATGGCTCTGAAGTCATCTTATGGCCCTCGCTTTGTGAGCAGGGGGTCACTCTTTTGAAAAAGTTCTAGCTCTGCACCTGGATCGCATGTCACTGACGTTGATGTGTACTGTAACTGTAAATGTTGTAATAACACTATACAGACAAAATTAATGCAATCTCATTGAACCCCTTTTATTGCCACTTCACTCTACTACTATACAACAAAAAATAATAGTCGCAGCATACATGTCTGCATTTTAAAAGTTATTAGACATTTATCATTTTGTGTTCAACGATAATGTCATCAATCGGCACTCTGCTGTCAAATTTTCACATTTTTACTTTGCTACGCCGAGTTGAGCTAGCATGATGTGACGCTATTTGCATAGCTAACAAAGCTAACAAAGCTATCGCTGCCTATGCACACTTGCGGGATTTAAATTGAGGGAATGTGGGTACGGTGGCAAACTGACCCGTGCTTGAAGGAACGCGGTGTAAATGACTCCTTGAACCTGATCTGAACTCTAAAACCTCTCATTCCTCACAGCCTAACCTGTCGTGCGTAAGGAAGAGCTCCCAACCCAAAGCCCACAAGCGAGCACTTGTCACTCCATACGTAATTTTTTCCCTCGCCAACAATCACATACCCTCACCCTCTCCGTTTTCCCTTGGGAAATGTTAGGCTTCATGTCACTGACAAAAAATGCAATGGATTACGTGGCACTCTACATGTTTCTGGATAGTCTAAATATGTTCAGTTTACCCAGAATTCTCAGGCCCATCTCATCATCTGATTGGGGATAAATAAAATTAAATGAATCTTTAGATGGATGGATTACCAGTAATCTGATTCTGACAAAGTGTTCATGTATTGCAGCTGGTGGTGAATTTATTTTTGCGAGTCTCCTGCTTGCTTTTCCATCTCAATTGCAGCAATAATCTCCTGCTTGACTGCTGTTTCCATTCAAAACTGAATTAATCCAATTGTGCTTTTATAGTTTGTACCATGTGGCTTTGTTTGCTTTTGCTGCAGATCTGTGATTTTCCGCACATGTTTCAGTAATCTTTGAGTAGCTTGTGGTTTGATTTTATTAGCTAACAGTGGCTATGTTTCGGATTAAAATTCTGATCAGATGCACTGTTTTCATGGACACTAAAAAAATTGATCGGATTAGGATTAGTGTGTTCATGCATCACACTTTAGAGCGGAACTAATTATTATGACATGCGCAGATTGACTGCATGTACTGGGATTAGTAGTAGAAGAAGCCGTAGCAACTTCCGTGTCAACAAAACATCGCTCCGTCCATTTCTACTTTAAGCGTTAGCGTTATTTCACACATATTTCCCGTTTGTGCTGTATGTCGTGCAAATGTAGCAGTTCAATCTTGCGCCCGCTTTTTCGCTCGTTCTGATTCTACTAGCTTCCGGGAATAACAGAAACGCGTTTACATGGTAATGACGGTTTGTTCCAAAATTTTGGAATAGGTATGTTCATACGCGCCAATCGGATGAACAATTGACACATACCACCTCTCTCGTTCTGAATAAAATCTTGATCGGAATGGACTTGATGGGGTCAGAATATTCCGAACGGTGTATACCAGAAGTATTTTTATTCCAATCAGGCATTAAATGTGACCAGCATGTATACGTAGCCAGTATTTCTTCCAGGTGCAGTTACCATTAGGGATAGACCGATTATCGGCGCCGATATTTGGCATTTTGATGAATATCGGTATCGGCCTTTTTTAAAAATCTGACGGCCGATAATAAATCAACTTCTGTGTTAACTTCAAGGAAGTATTTGTTGAAATTTTCAGTTAACTTTATTCGAGATTGTACTGACCCTGGGAACACTCTGCACCTTTTGGTCTTGTTTGAAATCAAAACAAAGATAAGTGAAATTTGAACATTTCTGCCATTTAGAAATTTTGGAGGACTTTATTTACTTTGAAAAACTATAGGGGGCAATTGTTTAAGTTTTCAAGTAACTTTTGAAGACATGCTGATGACCCTGGGAGCTCCCTTAACTTTGTTAGAATTTTACAATAAAGATGTACTGTATATTGTCAAAAATATATAATAATAAAAAACATCAACATTATGCAAATCTGAAGAAATATTCAACAAACATGCGTAAAGGCATTTCAACAAAGTTAAGGGTGTTTTATTTTTCGATGCCAATATTTTCCTTTTTAGTGAAAATGAACATCGCCTCCAAATATCGGTTATCGGCCTCCTTGACGACTAATAATCGGCATCGGTATCGGCCTATCTGTAGTTACCATGCGGCCCGATACTTTTGTATGTATCTTTTGTATTTCCTGTTTTGTTTGAATCGAATCAACTAATGCTTTTGATTTTAATGTAAACTCATTTGGTTGCCAGCCCAGCCGTTTGCAGAAACCCTGACACAGCCCTCTTAGTTAAATTGATTTTAGCGCATCCAACAGGCTGCGGGTGGGGCGGCCAATGCCGCGCAAAGATGCTGCCTTGCAGACTCAGGAATGCACGCGCGTGTCCAAACAGCTGTTAGTTGTTGATGAGAGAGCTCGGACTATATATGTGCCTATATATATGACTGTGGCTTGCTCCCTGTTGCTGACACAAAGACGGGGGGGCGGGGTGCAGTGAAACATATACTGTACTCTGAATACATGCTGACCGTGGAGACATTTTGCCCTCCACATTATTGCCGCGTTCCAAAAGAATCCAGCGGGAGGTTGGACGTGAGGCGAGTATAAATATCCGAACTGGATCAGACGCGCAAATGTTTTTTTTTTTGTCCTGTATCGACGCAAAAACATTTTTCTCCGAAACACTCCCCACGGATGCTCGTGACGTGCACAGATCAGATTACCGCTGCCTCCTAAATAATCACACCTCTTGATAATCGAGCCCGCTATCAGATTCTCGCGGGCTAGCCATTGAACAGGTGGTTGTAAATGAGTGCAGACGGTGAGGAAATAGTTCACCGGCAATGGGCGGCTCGCCGTAAAAAAGCATTTCAAGTGTGACCGTGCAGGAAATCCACTTGCGTCGGGAAGGAATGTGAAAAATGTTATCACTTCAACTGCTTTCAAGTTGTGGATTACGCATCATGTCTGTTATGACTTGCATCAGCGTAGCATTAAAATTGTCTGCCTCGAGAAACGGTGATTAAAGTCAACCCTTTCCCCTTCAAATGTCTAGAGGGTTAGACAGTAATTATGTGTCTACACGTGTTCATTATTCTTCATACAAAGGCATGTGCGCTTACTTCTTACAGGACACGTTGGCCTACATTAATTACTAGTCCCTTGTACACAGCTGTTTTGGGAATGCCTTGCCGCTCTCCGTAAACTGCCCTAAAACAGAAAGATTTGTAAAAGTTGTGCTAATTTAATGGCTGTAGATGTAGCAACGGTGCCATTCCAAAGTCTGTAAATGAGACGAGCAAAGCGCTTACTGCGCTGAATTGCTATTTAAAGTCACAAGAGAAACACAAGGTACATTTAAGTGAAATGTGTGATAATAGAGTTAGTAACACATGCTGCTGGATGTTAAAATGTCAGTAATGACACGTTTTTACTGTAAAATGGCTCACCATGCGGAAGTGATGCCATGTTCAAGGAAAAAAAACAACAGTATTTGCTGAAAATAAAACACATTTTCATCACAATTGCAAGATGCGATGACATCATCAAAAATCTCTTGGGCTCATAATCGATCTAAAAACAGTGGCGCATCCCTAATTGCTTGACAAGCATTTTAAAGGGGAAGTAAATTCCTTTCTTTACATTAATATCTTCTATGCTCCTTCACTAGTCTAAACACGACATTCTGATTAATGTTGCATTTGTGGAATATGAGTTAGCAGCAAAATCCACGCATTTTTATGCTTTTTTCAGGGCCGATACCGATTATTGGTGGTCAAAGAAGCCGATCACCGATATTTGGAGCTATTCATTTTTAGTAAAAAGGAAAATATTGGCATCAAAATCTAAAGAAAAATTTACTCTTAACTTTGGTGCAACATCTTTAAGCTTTAAGTTTATTGAACAATGTTTCAGGTTTGCATAATGTTTTTTGTTTTTTTTCAATTTAATTTTATTTTATTTTTTACTATTTTTTTAAGAAAGTTTTGACAATAAACATCTCTGTTATAAAATTCTAACAAAAAGTTCAGGGAGCACCCAGGATTGCCTGCATGTCTTAAAAAGGACGAATGAAAACCTAAACAATAGCTCCATGTTGTTTTCTACAGTAAATAACATTTTCAAAATGACACAAATGTTAAACTTTCACATATCTTTTTGATTTCCACAATTTCAAATTGATTTATCGGCCAGCAGAGTTTTAAAAAAGGCCTATGCCGATATTTGTCAAAAAGCCAAATATCGGTGCCGATAATCGGCCCGGCCGATAATCGGTCCATCCCTAATTTTTATCCATCTCAGGGGGCGGCCATTTTGTCACTTCTCTCAACTGATAATGACATCACAGTTGCTCAGGTAACGACCAATCACGGCTTACCTGTTTTCTGAAGCTGAGTCTTGATTGCTTACCCGAGCAACTTTGTCATTTTCAGTCGACTGCAAGTGGCAAAATGGCCGCCCCCTGAGATGCACAAAAAAGGGTTGATTTTGCTGCTTAATTCATTCCGCAAACACAATGCCAATCAGAATGCCGTGTTTAGACTAGTGGGGTTGCACAGAACATATTCTTGTAAAGGTAACTTTTGGGGCGACTTCCCCTTTAAGCTTTTGTGCTACTTGAATGGCTGCCACTATCAAGGTCACATGGGGGACATGGAAAGTGAATAAAAAGGAGACATTTCAAGAATGGAAATGTCAAGAGGAAATTTGTAACGTGGCAGAAGCGAGTGAGCTATGACTGATGCTCAGGCTCATGTAGTTGGAGTGCGTTGCATGCGCTGCAATAAAAAAAGGTTGGCCCAGAAAACGGCGCGTTGAATTTGTTCCCATTAGGTGGGAACGACAGGAACACAAACCGAACACCACTTGTTTTATTACAACAATTTCATCAGCAAAAATGTTCTCTCTCTGGGGAAATCCTCTCCAAAGTGCTTTTTGCGACGCTCATTTCACCGGTGTCCTCTCCTCAACTCCGTCACTCTCACGTTGGCACTTTGTCTACCCTCTGCCCATCTTTGTCAAAACAATAGCGAAGCATGTTTGATCGGGCCTGCCATGGCTTCCCGGCACATTTGCGAGGCAGGGTTTGACATTTTGGCGACACAACATCAAAGGGAGAGAGGCGGGCCAAGTGAAGGAAAAGCGAAGGAAGCAACACTTCCTCTCCACCTTATCTCAGCAAAACACGGCTTTGAGTGGGAATATTGCGGCCACCTGAATGTCAGCACTGTGGTGTCTGATAGCGGACTCCTGCTTGGAGATGTGGAGTGACGAGCGAGAAGCACACAATCATATTGCTCCCTTTCTGCTTGGCAAGAGAGGGTGTCACTCTGCCCGGACTGCCGATGTTTGTTTTTCCTGTTGTCAGATTAATAAATCATGAATATTTCATGATTGCCTGGTCTCCCTTAGATAACACATCACCTTATGACGGAGAATGTTAATGATGTACCATATCATTAGTTTGAGCATGTCGCATGCAGCCTCATTAGGACTCTTTGATATTTGCGTGTGTGCGTGTTTACGAAAGAAATGCAACAAGCCATTGGCTACAAAAAAAACTTACATGCTGTTTTATCATATTTAAGTTTGTTGTTGTTCATAGTGCTGTGAAGTAGTTTCATCCTAATTTGATAATATCTGGCCAGGTCGTTGTCACTTGAGAAGTAGGGAGCATCGTACGGCACTTTTTTTTTTCTTTTGGGGTGTTGAGTTGGCTTCAACATACTGCTGGACATTTTGGTATTTGAGATACGAGCGTTGTGTGGTGGCAGTAAACTTGACTCAACTCACTTCACAATAAGATCCACTCCATTAAGATTTCAAGATGTTTAATGTCACTCCCGTTTAAAGTTTGCTGTCAAAGTAAACATCAAGACGAGAAGAATTACATTGTGTATTTAAAACAATCACACAGCTTAGCCTTTAGTCCGTTATCTTAATGCTAACACCTATTATATGTTGCGTATTTAAAACGATCACATGTCTTAGCCTTTAGCAACTAATATTTGAACACAAATGGTGCAGTATCACATTTAGACATTCAGTATAACAGTACTCAGTCATAGTGTCGCCCTCCTGTGAAAAACATATATGTCCAATTTTGTCATTAAAAAAAAAAATCACATTAATGGGATGTCTGTAATGTGGAAACCTCATTAACGTAAAAATAAGTGTTATTCACAGGACCGGGATATATTCTTTATCCTCTGCAAGGAGCTGAGAGAAGCAGAGATGTCTGTAATGTACCAACGTCCATGTACAGTGTGTCGTCTTTTTGTGCATCTTTATACAGTACTGCCGCCAGGTGGGCAAGTTGGGCAGCGGTACGATGACCATCTGATGCAAAGTGGGACCGAAACGGTTTTAATTTACCCCCAGCCCCAATGCATTTTAATGGCCATCAACTATATGAGGCTTTTCTCTACTCACGGGCTGGATCAGTCCTTATCCACGCGGGGTCCACTGTAATGGCATTTTCATTCATGCATATCAATGGGGAAAGATTAATTTGAGAGGAGCGTAGTCACAATGGATTCAACTCGTATCTAAGGCCTTGTCTACACTCAGCCGGAGTTTTTTAACAACCGTATATCCTCCCCCCCCCCCCGCCTGCGTTGGAAGACACATAAAAAAACGCATCCACACGAAACCGCGGAAGTGCGTTTTCAAATGCACGCCAAGCCTCTAGGCGGCAGTAGTTAGCCAAATACTGTCTATTCAGAAGGAACTTCCGTCCTTTGACGTCACTTCTACAAAACCAAAAACGCCAAACTCGTTCGGGAGAACCGACAAGAGGTCAGAATTGCTTTTCAACCTTTCAACGAGCAGCAGTGGTTGGTTGCGGACAAATAAGTAAGCAAAAAGCGCATCGGGAATGTCTATAACCAATGCAGCGCCACGAGAATCCATGTTGACGAGCATGAAAACACAAAGTCGGCAAGTGACGTCAAAGCATTGTTGTCGCACGGTGACGACGTAAATCTCCGGATGTAACCGTCCACACCAAAACGCGGATCCGGCGATAGCTGGAGATATTTGCAAATCCCCACTGCGGCCGGAGTTTTGCGTTTTCACTGAAAAAACTCCAGGGACGTGTGGATGATAGGGCTAACCGCAGGCTTATATCAGGCGTTTTCAAAAACCCCGGTTACGTGTAGACAAGGCCTAAAGGCACCACTGTATAGCTATGTCGTTCCAAAATCCAAGCCTAATATGGACTACATTTTGTAGTATTGGAAAAACATCACAGGGCCAAAGTGAAATTGAAATGCCGGGTCATTTGATACTCTCTAATTTTGAGGAAAGGCTTTCTCATCAGTCTGCCAATTTGTCAGAACTCGTTTTACCACTAGAATCGTTGCCCTTGGTGATAATATTTAGTATTTAAAAGTGGAATTACATACTCAAATAATAGGGAACAGCAACCAATATTTGATATTAGTGCTAGAACTTGATATTTAAAAGTGAAATTACGTAGTTTAGAAAAACAGAACAGAAGACAGCCACCATGTTTTTTGTATTTTCAGTCCCTGTATGAGTAACAATAGCTGACATTTATTGAAAGTATTTGTCACAGTGTTTCTTTTCTTCAGTTAGGAAGCACAGTTGACTGGTCTATTAACCCTGAAATAAATTCAGCTGTTTTCTCACTTGTCTCAAATGTTTGTATCGAAATGTGTTTTATGTGTGTGTTGTTTTGACTTGTGTGGCTCGTTTGCCGTTTGTGTATGTGCGCATCCTTGCGTTTGGGTCTTTGTCTTGCTACATTGGCCGTGTGAACGAGAGCATGTGTGTGCAAGTGCACCCTGGATGACTGGGGTCACGACCCCGCTGTCTGTCCCCTTGCTTAGCGGTGACCCACATTCATTGAGGGATTACCAGTGCAGCCAAGCCGCCTCTGGCCTCAAAGATGGTTGCGGCCGTGTTGCGGGGGGTACGAGTGGGGAAACAATTTGAGGGCGGAAGTGAACTCTGCTCCCACTGGTCTATGGAAGTCAAGACTTTATGTTGCACCCCCAACCTTACAGTGGGCCATTTAAAATGTGTTGTTTTGAATACAGAGCAAGTATTAGCATGGCTCATTAGTAATAATTAGCTGTACACATGAATTCTGGACAATTAACATAAAAAGTTGACTTGATTCATCGTAGAAACTTAACCGGAACCCTGATGAAGAGCAAGGCATCAGTACTTCATTCCAGGTCTGTCGGAGAATCAATTCATAGGAGACAGCCGAAAATGTAAACTCCTTGTCTTGTCTTTGTGCTCACGCTGATAACATGATACATTTGGTATTAAAACAGGCCCAAGATGGTTACTTTTTGGGAACGGTGCGGAAAAAGAAGGAGGGCGAGTGAAAAGTAATGATCATAAGAGACAGGTGATCGGCTCCCCATTAAAATCCCTCCCAGAAAGAGATTAAAAGACATGGCGCCTGTCTGCATGGTTGGTGAGCAAAATGAGCTCCGAGTTTTACCATCTGTCTTTCTTTTTCCCTTTTAGAAAGACATGGTATTAAAATGTCTCCACTTTTCTCACTGTGGAATAGGCCATGCTGAGAAGTCTGCAGTCACAGGGATCACTGCTGACACTTGTTCAAATCAAACATTTGTAGCACATAAATGAAAATGTGCCTTTGTTTTTAGGGACTATACATAATTTTCAGTCTGCTTTGTGTCTAGTCATTTCTGCACATATTTCATATGGCTATATAAGTCTATATATCTATAAATCCATAATAACCCTTATCTATAAGTTTCCATTCATGTTTATTAGCGGAGGTGGGCATTCCATTGCTGACGTTTAAGACAAACGACGGGACATCTTTTAAAAATGACGGGCCGGCGAATGATGGAAGGAGGTTTTCATCCGTCAGAGTAATCGTCACTGACCGTGTCCGTCGCTAACGAACTGTAGTTCGTCACTAGCGCACGTTTTTTAGTTTTTCTGACTTTTTTGGGAGGGGGACTGACTGACGGGTCCAACGGACTTCTGGCGGATTTGACTGACGATTACGATTCAGTTCGTCACAAAAAGTGACGGATTGACGAATGACGGTCGGGTATCCTGGCCGCTGACGGATGACGAATTTAGTAAAATGCCCACCTCTTTCAGCATTTTATTTCCTATATTTCAGATACAATAGCAAATTTGTTTGGATAAAGAACAACTTTAAAAAAAAAATCCTAAGGGCCGGAATTTAACAGAAAACATGGATTGGCGTTGTAGGTTGGGTGAGTCTAATGAAAATGCAACATACAGGTAAATTGATGGAATGAGCCCGGATATGCAGGGACAGAATTATTGGACCTTTTTTTTATCTTAATGGAAATCTTAATACCAAAAAGTGTCTCAATCCTTGCTAAACAAAGATGGTATCTTCCCAATTTACTTTCAGCGAAATGAAGCTCCATCTCGTTGCGGTTGTCACAATGGCGACAATGGTTGGATCAGCAGTTTCTAGATTGGTGGCAGTGCTCCTCTGACATCCCTAGATCTCACCCCACTCGATTTTTATCGGTGGAGGCATTTTAATGCCATGGTGTATCAGTGAAATGTAAACGTAGAAGTAAAATGTTCTTCTCCGAATTAATTAAGATCTCATACCTCACATAAGGGTTTTATTTTCTTTGGCTAAACTGTTGGGCTCTTTGCGTGAGAGGTGAGGTGAGTGCATGAGAGAAAGTGAGGGGTCACCGCCGCTCCCAAGGGTTTGTCGCTCTTGCTGAGTGACTGCCACTGTGGAGCACCTGACCAGAGTTATCTCATCAAAGAAGGGCAGTGGGCATAAAAGTTGGCCTATATCTAATCAGGCACACGTTCTTAAACCTCCTTCAAAATAAGACACCTGACCCGTCCCTCCTTGGACCAATGGGCCTTAAACAGCTCCACTGGGGAAAATTGGGGGTGGGGAGTGTTTTAGCAGCTTTTATGGCCCCAGGAGTCCGTTTGACATACATTCACCGACAGGCACATCAATGCCGGCGGATCCTTGACGTCAGTTCGCACGTTGAGCCCCTTCCCTCATTTCTCACCACCTCAAGAGTGAAAGCAAACACGTAGGCCCTTTGCTGGTATTCATATTCAAATAGTAATTGGCGGAAGAGGGTAATCTGAGTCAAGGTAACAACGATGGGAAGGGGGTGGTGGAGGTTTGGAGTTGAAGAGGCCAATAGCTTAAAAAAGCATTATGTCACTGAAGAATGTGCGCACAGCTCCATGTTTAAGGGGCCAAGGCTTGAAACAGAGAAAGAGTGTTTTGTTGGGGCAGATCTGGCTGCCTGGCAGGCTGATGGAAAGGCTCTATTTTCCCCGTCTGCTTCTTGGTGCTTTATGACTCAGTTTGACTTCCACTCTCCGGGTGTAAACGTTGCAATGGGGTCCTTTTGTGCTGAAGTTTACGCTCTTCCTGAGGAAACACTTGCGCCTTGTTGACGTCGCAGCCCTCACCATATGGCCTGCTGTCCCTCCCTCGCGTTTTTAGCCCTCGCCATCCGAGACGTTGGCTGCCGTAGCTTCTGTTTCCCTTTCGCTGCCGGGCCCCGTGCAAATCACCGCCAACAATGGCCGCTCGCACAGTGCCCGCCACCAAACCGGGCTCTCATTTGGCAGATTCCATCACACTTCACGGATCAATGGATGAGTCAAAATAAACAAGGGAGGAGGAATGGGTTTGGCTGGAAAAACGCATCTGGTCCCACAGAGGAGAGCATGGGTGCATGATTGACCTGAAAGAGGAAGGAAGTCGTCATTTTGGTTTATCAGGGTTTTCCCAGTTGCCTTGGCAGCTTGTTTGGTGGTTCACTTTCATGCTATTTATTCATGAGCTTGACGAGGCCTCCTTTTCAGAACACGCAGAAGGAATACACGGTCATTTTACGCTAGGGAACAAAGTGTAGCCACTGGTGGTGATGTTGGATATTATAAATTAACACCCACGCTCCTCATGAGTTACTTCCGCTCCTCTGTTTTCTCAGCTCACAATTTTACCTCATCATCACGCTCCCACAGTCTAAAAGCCCCACACATAAACAAGCTCTTAATATTGCATAGAAGTAAAAAAAAAAAAAATTCTCATGAAAAGCTTCTCAAGACCCTGCTTTTTTTATAAACGCGTCTGGATGATTTCATGACATCAGAGATGGAAACATTTTTCAGCGTATGAGTCATTTCCACTGCGGTTTGATATTTGGTGGCATTTTTCTCCCCACACTGGTTCGTCCATCTGAAACATGTCGGCTTATTTCTTTCTGTCTCCTGATTCCAAAAGATGCTTATTTGTTGTGCTCGTGAGTGTGTATGTGAACTCTTGGTGTGTGTCTTAACACTTCCTTGTCATCAAAGCAATGCAAATGATGCCAAAAAAGCCTTGAAGTGATTGTCCAATTCCCATTAATTGGTGTCGTATGTTCCCACGAAGAACCAAAAACATGCTTGGTGCTCAACTTTTTTGTCCTCCTGCCAGGTGCATTTTTACCACCTGTAGGAATGATTTTGCAATAGCACCACCGTGTTTGCTGCCGTTTGGTCTTGGCAGGGGCCTTTGCTCCGCGGAGTGTCATTCTTCTAGTTTATTTTTATGTTCACGTGGGCGCCTTGGAGTGCTTCTATCCCTAGATAGTGACACAAGACCGCTTTGTTATCAAAGAGTCTGCGTTTTGTTTGTCTTTGACAGGGCACAGAGTGGCATCCAGAAGCCAGAAAGGCGATGGAGGGAGAAAAAAAATGTGCACTTTGTTGTTCCAAAAGTGTGTTGCTTTGTTGCAGCTGTCATGAAGATTTGTCGTTTTGTCAAAGTACGCAGTGAAGACAATGATGTGAAATCAGTTGCAGCAGCACGCATGTTCAGATCACAGGGATGTTGAAATAAATCAGGGTTTCATCTGAGAAAAGACCTCCTCCATCAAACCGCTGCCACAGGAAATGTCTGAAAAGGCGGGATTGTGAAGATTAAAAATAATGTTTGATGTGTTCACATGTAAAGCTGCAATAGCTCAAATGCAATGTTTTTGGTCTTTCATGGGAAGCGACAGCAGTCGGATTTTCCGCAAGGATTCCGCCAAATCAAGGTTTTCCTTATCGGCGCTATACCGCCCTTCGTTCTCCAGTTGTCTTCAAACCATCGGGGATAAATTCTTGTCATCAAAGAATACTATTATTTTAGAAAAAAGATGTACTACATGGGATGATGAAAGGTTTAAATGATACAGGACATATCATACACACACATAATTTGTCAAAACTCTTAACTGGTGAGACAGTCTGACTAGAGACTAATCAGTAATTGTCTCCCCCAAGGATTTGACTTTTTCATCACTTTTGGCTGTGAAAGCACCTTAAATTTCTCCCCAAACAACCAAATCTCTACAAAGGACCCCCTAATCGGGATGAGTACTTCTGTGCAAACTATGTTCAGCCGTGCATTGGCTCATATTAAGATGGCACATAATTGTGTGACCACTAAGGCACAGTGTTGTACCTGTTCCCACTACCGGTAATTGTATTTGTCAAAGCACTCTCTACTTGGTATTCCGCCCAGTTCTCTCCAGAGGTGCATTCCTCCTCTCTGTGTACCACCTGGTTGCCTGAACATTAATTTTGCTGGCCAGACTCTAAATGTGCTATAGAATGTATTTAACTGACCTTCCAGTCCGATGAAAACAAATACAGGCTTCATTACTCATTGCTAGCCTTAGAATGTGTTCTTGCCTTTCATTTTAAAAAGTAAAAGTTTTCAAACAGCTAATTTAAGTGCTTTTTTTTAAGGGCTGGGTTAAAAAAAAACACTTCGTGTCCTGCATGTCACTTTTTTTGGGGGGGGGGAGCGGGACACTTATTTAGCCAGTGGTGGTTCGCTACATGTGTTCAATGTCATTCCCTTTATATTGAGGTAAAAGGTCAAATTCTCCAGAGATTATTCCGATGTGTATGTGCGTGTGTGTGCATGTGTAAAAGGAAACGCTTCTGTTTGCTCGTCTGCGGTTTCGGGAGTATCTGGTGACTTGGGAGTATTTGCTCACAGCTACATAGCTGGCCGTCTATAAACAATTATATTCCCCTGGGATTTATGACTTTTCAGGGGAATCAGGAGAGGTTTTCCTAATAACTTCTGGTTATGAATGCTATTGGCTAGTGTTTCAGGTTCGGCTCTAAAGTGCATATATTTAGTTTGTGGTGTGAACTATTCAGAATTTCATTGGCTGAAATATCTGCTAAGTGTTTACACTGTAGCCGGTTAGAGGACAGACAAAAATCCAGACAAGTATGTGTTAGGTTTACTCTGCAGGCTGTGCGTGTGTGTGTGTGTGTGTGTGTGTGTTTGCGTGCATGCGTGGTGCGAGGCCAGTGTCGGCTCTTTTAACGAAGTCGGACTGATTCAGGACTTTTTTTTTTCTTGCTCTCCTCAACCTTCCTTCCCAGGGTCTTCCTCACTAACAACGCAAGACTCAAATCATCTGTCCTGTGTACTCAGCAGTATGTTTTTTGGTCCAAAAATTGGTTCTAGCACTAACTGTGGCCACTCATGTGTAACCTCCAGAAGCTACAGAACATGAATAATGCATCAGCATGCAGAGTTCTTATTTATGTATTTTTGGCATGCCCATAGGAGGCTGTGTGGCTACACACATATTAGCCATGCAACCCTAGAGCAGTGGTTCAATGGTGGACTAAATGGTCAGCCTGTGGACTTTACCTCCCGTAATTTACGGACCATTAAAAAAAAAAAAAATCATACGTAAGACTCACCAGTTTAAAAGGCGCATTATTTTTCATGCATTGTACGTTAGCTCATTCTCTACAAGACTTTTTCAGACCCTCTGTGAAATGACATCATTGGGATGGAATGAGTTTAAATAGTTTATTCTAATTTTACTATATGTTTATTTGATAAATTCAGCGCTATTATGCTAGGTTCAGAGCGGTCGAGAACATCGCTAATCAATCTGGTGACCGGTGGTTGTGTTATTACTTTGGCTAATGCTAAATGCTATCTTGGTTGACAGTTCAACAGCTGTAAAGTCAATGCACTCCTGATTATTGAACTTTGTTTTGCTCGGTCCCAGCAGCTATTGGAAGCTGGCTGGGTCGTTTAACTTGTCCGGTCTCGCGATGTAACATTGGAAATATGTCACCAGAAAAGCTCAACTTTAGCTCGAACCAGCTCGTAGGACTACATTTCCCATGATTCTTAGACATGAAAGCAGGAGGTAGTTCTAGTTCTGGTATGACGAAAACAGACGCCTGCTAGTGATTAGGTAATAGAAAGGAATTTGAATTAAAGACGACGAACTGAAAAGCTGATATTCATCCATATGCAGGGCGCACCGGATGACAAGCCGCACTGTCAATTTTTGAGAAATTATTTTAATTGCGCCTTTTGGTCCAAAAATCACTAATAGTTTTGCTCATCAACGAAGACATCAGATTTCCTTCTGTCTGTGACATGGAGCACATCTCATTTGAATCTCTTCCAGCCTCAGTTCAATACCTTAAGGGTCTCTGTTTTGGGTTGAAGGCTGAGTGAATTTACTCATGTGCGGAGCAGAGGTGATTCATTATTCAGTAAATTGCATTTAATGTGGAGTATGGAGTGAGACCAAATGAGCCTCAAAGCCGGCGGCGTCCCTTTATGGATGCTGATAAGGTTTTTAGAAGAAAGCGCGACAGCTTTTGGGAAAGGCGACACATTTCTTTAAAAAAAAAAAAAAAAGAAGCTGAGGCAAGGAGATCTGAGAACCAATGACTTTGCCATAGCATCACTGAAGCTGCTTCATGTGCTGTGCCTATTCCTTTTTAAATCATTAGACTTGAATAAATCAGAACCTCCCCAGCTGCCGAAATGCTTCTTAATCTTTTTTCCTTTTGGATTTAATATTTGAATTTGATACGTACCCAAAATTCCATGGTTTGATTAGAGTTCTGTTTCCCTTGTTGATATTACCAATATGAATGTGTGACTCCCCACAAGCTACGATATCAAGAGTTTCTTTTGAAGAGTTTACAAGCATTTTAATATATTTCATGCCGTTTTTATGCGGTGCAAGCAATGGCAGTGCCGTACATCATTTCTCATATAACATTCGCATATACCCTTATGGGTGAGGTGTGAAATAGATCACAGACAGCTCTGAGCTATTGAGAAATATAATGCAGAATTTGAGATTTTTTTTTCTCATTTTCTACAAAATGCTGCACATTTGACAATTTAGAAGATGTAACAAAAGCTTTCTCCCCTTTATCAAGATCATTTAGCTTCATATGTACATTACCGACTTTGAAACTTTAAAATACACATGGTAACACACTTTTGGGTACTGTCCAGTATATTTTCCTTTATTTTTTATTTTGTTGCACTTCCACTGTCAAAGATTTTGCAGCTATCAAAGCATGACCACGCATGACTGGCGTCTTTGGGATGAATGAGAACTAATATTGTTGGCACTTTCATCCAACATCAGTGACCTCTGACCGCACTAATGCTGGACGGATGGAGAAATACTCCCACAGACATACTTCAAATTCTTGTAGAACATTTTCCCTGGAGAATGGAAGCAGCGGAAGCAGCAAAAGAGAGGCCGGCTCATATTTTCCATTTTATCTCATGTAGCTACATGGCCGTATCGCAGTCTATGTAGAAACATAAATGCAGTGAAGTGTCATTCTCTCAGGGTTCAACTAATGTGGTAACTCTTCTGTTAATGATTGTCTGCTAACGTTAGCCAACGTGACCTTATCAAGGCCGTAAGTGTCACACTGTTACTCCTTATCAGTCTATTATAACATGGATGGATATGTACGTAAATATATGCAAAACTAGTATTGGCGCAGAAAGGGGAAACCTTGACTGCAAAGGTCTTATATTGCACAGCTGCTCTGTTTTGGCTGCTGGAATACAGGCGGCCACCCACAACAGCTTGCAGATGTGTTTACATCTTCCTCCTCTCAGTCGTAGCGACTTTTAATAGCCTGTGGAAATTCACGCACTTTATTCAACAACTCATTGGGCTGGTTTTTGTACTGGATTTCAGTAGCTCTATGAGCCTTGCATGCAATGCCATTGTCTCTACACTGTCTCTTTTACTGAAACCTTTTAACTCTGCGTAAAGGCGCCATTCATTTTTGTTCTTTCAGATAAATGTCAAAATCCCCACTGGGTGTTTTATTATTTGTCTTTCTCTCTCATCTTAAAACAATGCCTCAAAACATCCCATCTCCAAATAGAACCTAGTTTCGGAAAATATCTTGACACTTGAGCTACTTGAGCTACTACTGGCAGGTGGTTTTATGTCTTTACTAGTCATTGCACAATGGCCACCATTCAAGTCCCCACACAAATATTAATGGGTGTATTCTCTGAGATGTGAGTTGTCACTCCGTGTGAATCAATGTTTGCTGGAAAGTAAACAGTATAAAAATCACAGGGACTTTCTAAGAATGCCAAAGTTTGAGTTTCAATCCATACATTGAGCTATTGTGGTGTTTTTCCAACTCTGCTCGAGGGTGACGGACTTGTAGCATTTATTTCAGTTTGGCCATCTACAGTAACTCACCATTCTCCCATCAATCCCCTTCTAATTTTAAGTGAGAGTTTGATGGACAGTGTTGGACAACAATTATGTAACGGGGAAAGAAAGTGCGTCATGGTTTGAAATAGTTGAATGGCTCTAATGGTCATGCGCTGACCTGATGGAAGAACATTTGTGGCAGCAATTTAGCACATGGGTGCTTCCGCTGTAGGGGTTATTGTATCTGTCACGCACGGCTGCGACTGCGCCGACCCCTTCTTGTGTTTTCGGGCTGACCGGCTCCGCCGTAAACTCACTCGCTTCCAACAATAGAGCACAAAATGAGACACAGCAGGGTCGGGAGGCAGACACAGAGAGGAGAGGCAGACAAGGGGAGATTGTGGAAAGGAGAAATTAACAGGGTGACAAAGTGAGTTGAGGCCAGTAGTGACAAACTGAGTGTTGGACTCACAAAACTGCCTAGCATAGGACCAGTGGGCAAAACTCTGGTTAGAGCTGTGACCCAAACATAAACAGTTGAGTCAAGAGACAAGGGGACAATGTGTGACCCTTGGTGACAGATAGTATCAAGCTAGAGGAGATCACGTCACAGCAGGTCTTTGAGCCCAGCATAAACAGCGCAAATGCATTAGTGAACCCTCGCGGACCACAGAGACTCGTTCCGCTCCTGAGCAGAACATAGAAACAAGCGCGCCCTGACTGTGCTTATAAATATGCACAGTATGTACCCATATGTACACGTGTGTGACAGTGTTTGATTATAGCCTCAGCGTAGCACAGGCTAACAGCTGCTGTAGCCAATGTGGTCAGCACTGACCACTGTTTGTTTCCAGACCTCATTCTATGCCAGCGTTTCTGTCTGAGCTTATTTTTTTCTCACTTATACAAGCCACTGTGACACTGTACCCTGGACTAATTGAAGGATATCCCTGAACTGGAAAGGAGTTGGTGTAATAAGCAGACATCAGTGTACTCCCAAAAGGAAAAGTTCCACAATAAAGACAAGTTGGCTGAAATTGTTGAAGAACCCAGCTGCGTGATCTTAAAACATCACCCATGTTTTTTTTCTTTGAGCATTTCCCGAGGGATTTAGTAAACACACACACTGTACATTTGCATGCTTTCGCACAGAATCCAAGGAAAAAAAGTAAAAAAAAAAAAAAAGATCAAAAGCTCCAAAACCTCATCTAGAATCGGTGCTTCTAATCAAAATGAAGCTGGATAAAGCTGGCTAAAATATTCAGCTTTTTTTTTTTTTAAACTAAGATAAACGAAAGCAATATTTTCTTAGTTTTATTTGCGGTAAACTGACAGTCTTTTGCTTTGCATAATAATGGAAAATAATCATGCTTCATTGTTTTAAACACCCTAATCAGCAGACTAGATCTGCTTTTAAAGCTTTTATCCCTCAATCAATACAAGATCCCCGGGAGGTATGAGCGAATAGCATGGGTGAACTAGTGCCAGGGAAAAATTAGTTTGAGAGGAAAGCCGAGGTGTGGACTTTGGCCTTATTGTTCACTCTTTCAAAGGATGTCCGCTGAGAAAGGAAATGAAGGGTGTGGAGGGATGGCGTGACCAGACAGCCAGAGTGTGGAGTTGCCGGGTAGAGGCGGGACCTGCCACATCAAGAGCCCGACCCGGAGACCCAGTCAAAGCTCTCTCATATTAATTAGATATGCATGTCACTGCCATTGTTCAGAATCCGTCTCGTCACATCTCTGGTACAGTGCTGGCGGCAAAATAGGCCCGAAACTACAGACAAGTGTTATTCGTCCACATCCCCATCGTCTCGTTGAGTGAAGCTGGCAGCTTCCAAGAGAGAAAGGAATTGAAAAATGAGAATGTGTGGTGGACCCCCTCCCCACTCATCCCTCCAACTAATTTTCCCCCTGCAAACACAATCCCTTTTGCCTTAGTAACCTCCCGGCTTTTCCCAGTGCCAACCCCTTTCGTTGGGCCATCACTCACTGCTCCGGAAAATCCGAATCTCTTCAGTCAGGGATCAAAGCTCAAAGCTCAGCCCAGCCACCGTGTGAGAAGTCACATTCTTTGGCTGATCTGCACAGACCTGCCATGCAGCTTGACAGCAGAAAAATGCTGCGAGTGTTTGTCCAGGAGAAAAACCATCTTGCATTTCTTTCCCTCAAGAACAACCCTAGTACCCCTGCCCCCATTTGGGTTTCTTCTTCTACCATTAATTAAGTGTGTATACACAGACCAAGTATAGACAGATGATGGACTCTGTATGGGACCAGTCTGGGATTACCTTGAATAGGATCATTCAGAATCGAACTTACCTTGACCTCTTGGACATAAGAGGAAATGGAATGCGGAAAAGAAGTGAATAGACAGGAATTGGCAATACTTAATATTTATGTGCCATGAATTTAGGGGGGAAGGACTCTCTACAATTCATGAAGTCCAAAGCAGGTCCTTTTTCTAAGATTAACTACCAGAAGTTAGTAGATTTCAGTAGGTTAGAAAGAAAAGAAAGCAATTCAAATCCATATTGAAACTGTTGTCAAGACTGCTGTTATGTTTTGTTTAAGAGTTTTTCTGCTTCAAAGATATTGGGAAAGACACCAATAAAAGTTACTTGAGCTTTTGCTAAGTTTTCCGTATTCGGTTTGCCAACAATCTGCTAAAAATAGACATTGTGCTCTTTTCCCCTCGAAAAGCTCAGTGTTTCCATTAAACTGTTGCGGGACTTTCAAGAAAACTTTGAAATGTCAGCAGAAGGTAAAATGAAAATCAGGTATTCTCCTGCAGTTGTCTACATTATTGGCGTCCTGAATAAAAGAAAATGTTTTTTATTTATATATATATATATATATATATATTTGGTTTTTTTTAATCCATCCCCAGAACAATTGGATCTATGAGAAAAAGGCCAAAAAGTTAAGATGAAAATGTGAAACGTTTACTAAAAGAAAGACAGAGCAGAGCATTGGTAGATAGCATATGGTAATGGTAAGTGGAGCATTATAGCTTCATGAATCTTCTGCTTTCATCTGTTTAAAATTTCATTTGAAAGATCTATTTGTTAAATGGCAATCAAGTTCAGTTATTGATTGAGATGCAAACAACTGAGGACTCAGTATAATGCACTCATATATTGTCTTTGTGAAGATGAGTGTGACTGATGAAGAATGTTAGTCATTTTATGGTGCTCGTGAACAGGTTATGGTTGTTTCTACGGCCTGCAAGGATATATATTTTTTTTAAATAGAATAAAATCCTTGTGTCCTAGATCAAACTGAAATGTATCACTTTTGCTCACTTATCTCCCTTTATGTTCTGAATTGTATTTTTCTCCATTCACGCGTAGAAATAGATCAGGACAAGGAAATCTACTTGCTATCTGTATGACTCAGAGAGCGAGCAAGTGCAAGGGAAAGTGAAGGAATACAGGAAGATAGAAACAGATCCAATCTGAAGCATCATATTGCATTCCGTACCCGCAACAGGTGACTGGTAAACTAATCAGACAGACTTTTCCTTATCGAAAAAGAAAAACAAAGACGACATCCTTAGCTCTCTATAGTGTGAAGTTTCTTATCCTTTCACTAGGACTCCGGAAAGAGTTCTTTTCCATTTAAATCAAGTGAAGCAATAGTGAAGTATTGAGTCGCTGAGAAGTTACGCCCATGACTTTAGGAAATAGTCGCATCTGCTGAAATACCATACACTAGACCTGCCAAGACTAATGGTGGTTAATGAGTGACTCATTTTATAATATGCAGGATGGAAACAAGGTATTTCATTTAGAAGAGCTAGATTTTTGGGTAAAAATGTGATTGTGGTTAGTTTGGAATTTAACATCTCGCTACTTGGCAGAGACATCAGCGCTCCTTTATCTCTGATAAAATGCTTGACCTACTAAATAGACTAGATAAATGACTGAGAGACCACATGACTAAGCCCGCGTCTGCCTGGTATACATGAACACTGGGCGAAGTCGCAGCGACATCGCTGGACAAATTGGTGTCCGTGATATGTTGCAACCAATATTTTGGTTTCCTGAGTCAGTTGTGGATACGTCTCTGCTAGTGAGAAACGCTCTTGACGAGCATTAAGAAATGAGCTAGAAGTGCAGTATATGCCTACTACTGTGTATCGTAAATGCCCGTACATAACTAATTTATTTGAATGCGCTAGACTTCTACAGATTGGAACAGAATGTGCGATGTCCTTGCATCTTTTGTCTTTAATGTTTGTGCAAATGGATGCACATATTAGAAATGCTTGTTTTTGCATTTGCTGCATGAATGCTTGGACATTGAACCCATATGGTATATGAAGCAGACGATTCATGCCTTCTTAGAAATAGCAGAGCACCAGCAGGTCTGTCTGCTGGGAGGTGGGTCGGAGAACGTTCCCACAGAGCCTCATTAGGCACTGTACTTGTGAGCAGAAAGCGGCAGCGAAGGCAGCTGGTAGTGGAGGTGGTACAGGATGTGAAGATATGTACCTGAGAAACAACCGGAAGGTGGGAACTTTCTCAGGGATAATAAAATGATGTGCATCCGCTGCAGTCTAGTGGACTGGGAAAAGTTTTAACGGGCGTGTGGGACAATGCGAGAGAAGACAAATGGCAAAAATAGACCACTGAGCCTTTTACGCTTTGCTTGTTATATTCTTGACATTCTCTGTAATGCTAATGCAGGTCGCAGTCCACCATGTAAGGCCTTTGTCACATTTATGATCAGTGCTTTACTGGTCTCAATTTTGAACCCATCGTCTTCAATTATTTCTTGATTCTACAAGAAAAACCCTGCTGTTTCAAATTATTTTCCCTAGTCAAATAATAGCCGTTTCACAATTTTGCTCATTGCTCCGCTTGCAGCGCCGCCACACAGTTTTTCTTGTTCCCCTTATATACCATCTGCATTTTACTCATCTACAATCTTCAGTCTTTCTCAATTTCTCTGTCTCCCACCGCTCCTCCTAGTTCTTTTTTGTTGTATATGAGCACTTATTGTGCTCTGTGGCATATTTCCTGTTATCTATGCTCACCGCTAGATTTCAGAAGATAAACACTACAGTGCCCAAGCATGGACGCTGGTTGATAGATAGAACGTGTGGTGAGTATACATGTTGGAGTTCGGTGTAATGACAGCAGAAGAGTTGTTAAAGTGCCTTATGGAACCCCATTGTTCTCTGCCGCACATGGTTGGCTTGATTAGCTCAGAAATCACGCTGGTGTTTGTACCGTTTTTGTTCAGAAGTAAGTTATGTTTTCAGGCTTATAATTAGTGAGAGCTGAGCCATACTAATTTGTCATGATCAAACTCCAGGCTCTTGAAGTTCACATGGGTTGGGTGGAAGGTTCTGTTGGCCTGCTGCGCTGTCCCTCTGACTGAGGTGCTGGGTTCGTTGGCAACAGTCAGATGAGTCACTGGCGTTAATATTTGAACATTGCCTTCTATCTGAGTACATGTGTGTGCTTGGCAGTCTGCCTCTTATTCCAAACTTTAAATTGCAGGTAGTGAAAAACATGTTTGTTTTTACTGAAGCAACTCTTTCCTCCAAGCAGTATGGTGGGAGATCGGGTAGTTGGCATGGGAAAATCTCACCACCTCATGATCCAACCTGATTGATTCATCTTTTGTATTTTCTTCCATACTTCATACTTTCAAAGCGGTATTTGTAAAGATCCATCTTGCCATGGTTAGAATAAATGATACGAAAGAGAAATATGTGATGAATGATAACTGTTACTTCAGTTGATTCATGCTTTACCTAGAAGTCAGTCATAGTGAGACTGCCAAGATTCATTTAGTTCAGCCGTCCCCACATCTTTTCCCTCTTTGTAGGGTATGTACTAATTTGGCCTGGCCGAGCCAGAGACTGTAATCAACATCTGGTCGCATGGCCAAATAGACCCAAAATATATTCGTTTTATATAAATAAATGAAAGGTGTGACCTTGACCGTCACAGCAGAACAATACGTTCCCGTCCCCAGAGGCAAAAACCTGACTGGATGAAAGCAGTCTAAACAAAAACAGGTGATAGCTGCACTCTTGGCCCAAGCAAACTGATGAAATGATTTTAGGCCTGCGGCTACATTCCATATGATTAAAAGCAAAAACAGTCAATTTTGGAGGGAAAGTGAAGCAAGCCTCTAATAAAAGTGTGATGCCAGGGTCAACAAATTTATTACCATGCTGGTGTAAGACACAGTTCCCAAATTCAACAGGTTTGTGTAAGAGGTGCCGGTGAATATCCTCATTCATCCAGTTTGTTTCTGTTCTGGACCAGATAACCTGTGATAGATTCAATCCCCTAAATTGGTGTAAGAAGAATTAGATTGTTTTATTCAATTTTACTATTACAATTTTATGAATGTCTTCCACTAGATTTTCAAATATAAATGAAACACTATGAGGTCATACTGCTTAAGAAACGATGCAAAAAAATTTCAAAATTCCATTAGCACCTTGTGACAGCTGTAATCCCAATGGCTAATTTCATTTTATGGTTATGTCAGTTGCCGTCTGGCAGAAAAGAAACTCTGCAAAATGGGATCTGAAACACATTTCTAGCGAGAAATTAAGAAGGCTTCCATACTTACTGACTCAGAAATAAGCCTCCAATGCACACGCAATTGCAGGACCCTATGGATCCAAAAGTGTAATGGCAAGCTTTCAAGAACGGTGAATAAAACATGGATATATGCAAAGAAACCGGAAATCCGCATCGAATGGGTGAATATATATAAAACAAAGAACTCACGATGGAGAGATTTCCTCACAAGACCTGTAAACGCTTTCAAAAAGGTTCATTTGATGAACTGTCTGCTCAAGAAATGATTGGTATGCCCTTACCGTCTATGTCAATGTCCCTCATGTTTTTCTCCATACACTAAATAGGTGAATGTGTTCAGCAAAAACAAAAGCAAACTTGCTCGGTTCTTTCATGTTACTTGTGGGGTTTATTTTCAAAAATGCTATATGTAATGTGTAAAGGTGGCCTTTAAGATTCTGTTTTTCAACATCATAAATTAAATCAACCATACTTTGAGAATTAATGTCTTTGTTCAGGCATCTTTTTTTTTTTTTTCCCCCTGCGTGCTTTTTCCCTATGTCTGTGGTCTGACCTTGTCTGAAATCCTGTGGGCCATTGTCAGTCTAATCTCAGCCAGCTTTATTTGCGTGAGCATGTGTATAGCCTCTGTCAAGGCTTAAGTTGACTTAATGCTGCTGAGAGCCATGCCACTTGGCTGCCTTTGATCCTCGGTGAGAGCGGCTGCACAGTTGAGACACCCAAAGACCACGCCGTCATCCCCGGGGAAGTCTCCGTCTCTGCATTTCCTTCTTTTTAGTCATCACTCTCTGCGGCAGTGCACGTGAAAGCTCAGGCGACTCCGTTTTTATTTTGTTTCCATTCTCTGACTTTTTGTGCAATGACGTAACCACACAAAAGCTCTCTCACATGTTGTTAATACCATGTCTCAGTGTCTGAGTGCGCTGAACCGTCTCGGGTAACGCTTGTGTGGTTGGACAGTTTTCATGACATAAGCAGTCAGTGACGGTGAGATCTATAATTTCCCCCCGCTTGCACTTTTTTTTTTTTCTTTTTTAGACTTCCTCTTTTTCCATCTGTTGACAGAACTTGGATCTGGGGTGTAGGCTAGGGAATGCCCTGTTTTTATGCTCTTATTTTCCAGTGTATACCTGTAATGTTGCTGTTTGTTTTTGTTTTATTCGATCATTTCCAATCAGCCACACTAGTGAAACTTTCCCAATCGCGAACATATAGATTTGTATCATCATTCACTGCGCCTGCTGCCAGTACCGGTACTTACTGAGTCATACGTCACAGCCAAGGGCTTACACTCTCTGTGTGGGTCTCTAATGGAAGTAGCAGAACTGGAGTTAAGAACGTAACCCCTGCCATCATCTCAAATTACCCTCAAGTCTCAGTGCTGGAGCGCACTTTCTCTATATTTATCTGCATTCACGTCTTGTTGCCTTTCACTTTATACTGTACAGCACCGGTATTTTTTTTTTTTTCCCGAAGATCTCTTAAAGACAAATAGTACCTCTTACCACGTTAAGCAAGAATAAGGAATAATGTAAATTTTGCCGCTGTCCAATGACTACCACTAACTGACTATGTAGTATTATACTGTATTTCATGGCAAATTGACGTCTTTAGCCTTTGATTAGCTTTTGTGTTTTATTTTATTTAAATGAATCTTTCATTGATTTTTGTGTGCTTCTGTGTAAAATACACGGTTTATAAATAAATGCAGAATAGATCCGAAAAATGTGCATTTCATTTTATGTAATTGTAAAGAAAATTAAACTATTAAATCTGGATCAACAGTATATTGTTATCGGAATATAAAATGACCTATATCGGGAAATACATGTTTTCTCCATATTTCACCACACTACAGATGAGGCACACACTGTATCTGTGGAGTTGGCACGCAAGCCGCAAAGGTCTTTTCAGTGAAATTGCTTTGGCCAAGCACCAGTTTATTTTTTCCACCTCGGTCACACTACTTAGTGCAACCCCCCCACTCTGATTAGTCATTCTGTGTTTTATTGCTCCACATTTATTTATTTATCTATTTAATTAATTTACCCCCCAAAAAGCATTCCCTCTTCCTTGGTGCTTTGGGCCCTTTTTGCCCACGGCTTAGGTTAGCATAGTCCTGATGATGTAATGATGCACATTTTTCCCCGTGACCCCACTTTGTAATCACATAGGTTATGGATGAATGTGAAGAAAGAACACACAGAGACCATCAACAAGCTTTTATGTTTCACATTAAGCCAAACTGATGGTATCCAGCGTCTTGCCAGATGATGGCTCTAATTGCCTTTTAAATGAATAAAGTGTATCTTCTTACTTATCAAGTCACATACGTACGTATAGGACGTACGGTTTGTTTTACGAGGCTTTTATCTCTGCATACTATTAAAGGCAGTCTGGTGCTATGTGTGTATTTATGTGTACACTGGAACTCGCTGCTCTGTGTGTTTTGACTGTGTGGTCACCCTTTCGCATGTGTGTTTACCCATGACCACAGGACGTACCTCCATCCATACTCTGCCGTGCACGTGTTTGCGGCCAGAGTTGGACCTAATATGAAGTTGGAAAGCGTGCATGTGAAGGTGTCTGTTGGTTTGCTGCGAAGGAGAGGCAGGTGGTTTCGTCTGGTTCACCTCCCCCACATAAATCCAAGGCTTCTCCTTTTGCAGTGGCACGGGTCAAAGGTTCTGCTCAGGAAACATTCCAGCATTCTTGCGCAGTCTAAATTGGAGTCAAGGCAGCCTCGCCTCTGAGATCAATAGGCAGCAATGTTAAAAACAAGACGACCAGAACAGAAGGAATAGCCCGGCTGGTGACACAGGACAACCCCTTAGATGGCATTCCTCTTTATGAGTTAGTCTGACTTATTAATGCTAGCCATTCTAATAAATAGATATTATGATTGTAGAATATTTTTAATATCGCTCTGCCTAACTGATTTGTCAAGATTATCTGGTGGGTTTAATCTCGACCTCACAAAAAGTTTCCATTCCAATATTTGATTATTACAGCCGTGCAGTTATAACCCTAAAGCTTTGTTTTAATTTTTCAAGGAGGAATTTGGCTTAAGGGTCCAGTGATAATCAGATCTTATCCAAGGCAGCACTGAATATATTGAGGAAGTAGAAGAAGCCAAAAAGAGAACAAGGGGAATTTTTCCTGTGCAGTCCCTGTTGTCGCGCTTGTAGGTCATGACCTACCAGCTCGTTACTATAAGTTCTTGTTTCGAACTATAGCTGTTGTTTAAGTGTAACACACTTAATATAACTTCTTTTTTTAAGGCAGAATTTTTGACATTGATAACGTTGTAGTGAGAGTCATTACCTAAACCTTTTTTTGTAACATACAATTAAACATCACCCCCTTAAATAAATGTTGTACTCTCTTCAATATTCATATAGCATCGTTGACCTCATATAACATGCCCTGATTCCGTCTCATGTAATTTGGGTTGCTACTCCGCCAAACAGGCTATTTCAGAGTGTGGACCTTTAGAAAAAAAGTGGGGCATTTGAAAGATTTAGCTTGTTTTGCTTTGATCTGTTTTTCATGCACTTGCTGACGTAATCCATGGATCTCTGTAGGAGGATTGTAGGAACCCAGGAAGTACAGAACATAGCACGATATGAGAAATACTTTGTAATAATTGATAAAGTAGACTTCTGCCTCTTAATTCTGGATGGCCATCGTTGGATTTTATATGTAGTCCTCATTTTGCCAATACGTGACCAATAAACCAAATTAACCGTACCATAGACCCTTTCCAGATTAGCTACAACCCCTTGCAGTGATAAATAGCATACAAGTAAGCTTTTAATTTTCTTGCTGACTCACCAGCATAAGTACTTTCCGTATCAGATGGACTTGATGAGATCCTATTAGCAGACATACAGTATCTTAAATGCAAGCTACCTTTTAGTGATCATAAAAAGGACTGTGTATTGGATCTCATAATGGTTCCAACTAAAAGGCCTTGGCAGTGCAAGCCACTGGAGCATTAAAAGTAAGACATTTAGAATCAAATTTAGAAAAAGATTGGCTAATATTTGTGTCCTTTGGGGTTTGAGTTCAATTTTCTACAAAAGATCAAAAAGAGTCACAGATGTCATAGCTGTGATGTCATCCTTATGCAGCCCAAAGCCTCGAGAAGGCATATTCACGCAGTATTGTGTAATTGTTGTGCTATGCTGCGATATTAACTAGTATTTGACTTCCAAAATGTGTTCCTTGTCCTGACAAGAGGATCTTAAAAAACAAACAAGCTTTTTATTAGAAACAAAACTGTCTAACTTATCACCCATGTATGATATAATATACATTTCTCTGACAAAATTAAAGGGTGAGGTTTCAGTTTTTAGCCTCATTTCACTAATCCCTCCACCCTTAGTTTAACCAAAACCGCGCCCACACTGCCGTTCACAAGCATGATTTTTAAACATGGCCGCTCATAATGGCATACAATTATGAAAGTGCGCAGTTGTGGTCCAGCTTCAACAAAGCGCTAGCAATACTGAGCTCGTATACGCACTGTACACATGTCAGCGCTAGCTACGACTGCTACGTTGGTAGTGTGACTTATTCATCATAGAGTGTTACTATAGCACTACATGTATCGGTTTGAAGTTGTATTATTTGGAATGTACAATCGATAAAAAATCAAAAAGAGATGATAAATGTACTTGACAAGCAGAAATTTAGTCCCTCTGCTTTTGTTTGCTAAACTTCCCAGGTTAGTAAATGAGGAACGGGCATTTCTTATTATCCAATGGAGGACATTCCAAAATAGTCAACATACAGTAGCTCCTGAGGCCCAAGCTAACAGGTCATTGGCCCGTAATGTGGCAGAGAGTGCAAGGAAACTAATTGACACCTTATCAGTCAAGCTTCTGTCGTTCACATATTGCAAACTCCCCCTTAAACTTCCCATATTTATTTTTACAAAAAAAAACAGAAGAGAAGGTAAATGTCTTTCATTACACAGCAACCATATTTAAAAAAATATATATATATGAACGTAATGACCTTTGTCCTGAAGTACAAAAGATACTTCACTCTTGCTCCTATGCTGCGTAATTAAAGAAATTGCTCTTTAATTGTCAAAGCTTGTGGTGATTAGACACAATTCATTTCACAGCTTTCACCAACCGCAGATCCTGATCTTATTTGATGAGGCGGTATAAAATGGATGAAAAGTGGCTAGCTGGTTGCCAGACATCTGAAATCAGAGACAAAGAGAACCGAGTGATGTGGTACTTGGTTCCTGTTCATGTAATTTTACTTCCCTTGGCAGGCATTTGGGGATTTTTGTGTGTTTCCCTAAGGGTGAATCTGATCACACTGATCTGGTCCATGAGGTTGGTATGTTGCTTGGTAGTAGTATATGATGACTCATTGGAGTGTTTCATGTCAGATGGAGTTAACGTACAGGCTTATGGTACCATGAATTGAGTGCATCAGACCACTACACGTGCAAGGCTGTTGAATGCCTAATTTCATCTCAGTGGGGATTTCAGGAAAAATGATGTTGGGGAGTAACAGAGGTCAGCACAAGCCATCATGGGTATGTTTTTGGGTGTGTGTGGCCAGTCACAAACAAATGAACCTTGGTTGAAACTCACATCCTCAGTCTCGCACTCAACACACACACAGAAAGTGGCACCTTGGGAAATGAAGATGAATGACGAGCGCTTTGCTAAGCAGCACTGCAAGAAGCTTAGGAGATAATGTGGGCGCACGCATGCACCGACAACAGCCTCCTACTTGGTTTACACACATTATGCAATGAACAAGAGCGTTTTATAAACCTTACTGTGCCTTGTCTTGTCAAGTAAAGTAGATGCATTGAGCTTTGTTCCATTGCTCGTGCTTGCATTAAACCATTTGGTTCTACAACGGCTTGAAGCTTTAAGTGTTGTGGCGCCCTGTCGAGAAAATGCTGCGCTGATATGAAGCTTATTAGACAGGCAGCTGCAGAGAGCCATAAACAGGAAGCACTAATGTACTCCCTGTATCAATGTCGACTTTGCCTTTTCTAAAAGCTTGCGTGAGCGCGCAAGAAAACATCCACGTTGATTTCGGGATAATTGCGCGACTGATTCTTAGCTGGAAAACGAAACATCAGGATAAATTAGTGCCATTAATGAGTCAAAATAAAAGGACAATGAACTAGAGATATCAATCAGAGAGGCAATATTTTGGTTATAGCAGATCAGACAGATGCTTTGTAGATGCCATAATAATAATTCTTTCCAGTTAGTTTCGCTAATTCATTCTCTAAGTGTCTCTTTGGCACGAGATCAGATTCCTCCTTCCTGGGATCAACAGAGTTCAATTCTAAATTGTTAAGCCTCTTTTCTGCTGGTGTTGACTCCGCTCGACATATCATATTGCTCATATTCGGTATTTTTTCCACTGGCCATATCAGATATTAGCAGATTTTAGGAGGTACTGTTTTTAGTGCCTTGTGTTGGGGTTCTAAATCCCTGTTTACACCTGTTCCTACTCATGTTGATACTAGTGACACTTTTCCATCTGCAAAAGTACGTAAAACTTGGTAGGAAATAATAATTTTTATTTTGGTCAGTGGGGTTCGCCGGATGGCTTTTAGTTGGGCAGATTTTTCGTCACGGTGTCATTGTAACGTTTTAAGATACATTAGCTAGAAAACCCCCAAAAATACGTTAGCTTACCCTGTTGCTACGACGTAGCTGTTATTGCTGCAGTTTTCTTATCGCAAGTAAGTATTTTGTCTTTATTTATTTATTTATTTATTTTTTAACGATGCAATTCGATGTGGCGTGGTTTTCAAAGTTGCTGGGGTCATCGTTACATGTATTCTGAGAAGGGAACATTTTGATTTGTTTTTTATAAATTATATTTATACATTTGTTTTGGTTCAAAAACAAATGTATAAAGAGCAGCTCACAATGATTTTGTTTTGGTGATGATTTTCAACTCTAGAAAACATAACATTAGAAGGAATCAACACAAAAATAATAAGATAGTATCATGTCTGGCAAAAAAAAGTCAGTCACACTCTAATAACGGCATGCCATACCCGCACACATGCACTCATACAAACACGTACACACGTACACGCACACTCTCAAAAGGGAAGCATTAATCACGTCAGGGGCTTGTTTTACTGAAGGAGCTCCACTGAGAGAAATGCTTCATTAATATCGGCCCCCCAGCCCTTTAGTTAGCGAGCTTATACACAAACACAAGCATGCAAAGGCATTGTGAATTGAAGAGACAACCGCACTTGTATGCATTGTACGGTAACACATAGGACACATCACATTCTGTTTGCGTCATATGCACTCATCTGTACCTCGGAAGCATTGTTCTACTGTACCAAAAAAAAAAAAAAAAAAACCCAGACCAGTTGATGTATGGGTGATAAAGGACTGGAAATCCATCTCAAGCACAAGGTGTTTGTGCAGGGTTATTTGGGGAAGTTTTGATTTCCTGTCTGCCTACTCAAGAATTGTTCTTATCTCCCACGACGTCCACTTATTGTCTGCCTGCTGCTATTTAGTTTTTATAACATCAAAGCCCCTTGGTACTCCCCAAACTGAGCCACACCGCGATAACACAAAAACACACACAAAAGCTGATGTTCGCAGGGACGTGCAAAGGAAGTGTCTGATCGGATAACCCACGGGAAGTGCCCAACTTCACTTCCTGTTTGCATGAACTATTGTTCTCCAAAGTGGTAAAGAGGCGCAGTAAGGATGTGCGTGTAAATGCACCCGTGAAGAGCTCACTGCTATTCACATTCCGTAGATGTAAAAGACACAATAAGGCTCAATGTACACAATGCGACGCAACCAAATTTGACTGGAATGGAGTTGTGATACCAGGAAACAGTGATTCAAATTTTTAATAGCTGCAAAACTAGATGCTGAGACCCACACACCGTGCTAGAAATCAGTCAGGTTCGGATTCATCAGACGCGATGCGTAAAGAAAAGGCCTTAGCTCAATTTGAAAAGTGAAACTGGCAGCCATTGTCAGTGTTGTTTTCTAATGTTATCTCTGTTGGTTTGAAATTGCTGTTTATATTTGTTTAATTTTGAACTCAATTGGCCTAAATAACTGCACAGAGGCAGATGCACAGTTATATTAAATTGACACAAGACCAGTCAACAGTTCACAGGATGGAAGGGAAAATTGAAGAACGTGTAGTTCCCACTGTTCAGGAGGGTGACCCTCCCCTCCCCCATATTTGTGTCAGGTACGATTAAGGGTTCTATTACTTCCACACTAACTCATCCAAACATGCCTTTCTGCACTGCACAGGGGCAATACTACCACAGAAAGATAATCACTTCTTAATTGTGGAAATAATTTTTGATGTTGTTCAACAAGAGCAAGGTGACTTTTAGTGTTATGAGCTGACCACTAAGGGTAGAGTATTCCGCAGCGCGATGAGCGTGCGGTGACATCATTAATGTAGCTCAACAATAATCACTACACTGGAAGCCAAAGCGTACCAACAAGGTTAATGTGTACAACAACAGTACATATCTGAAAGTGATTAAGTGGTTTACATGCTGCTTAACAAGATAAGGATTCAGCATGAAAGCAACAGCCATGCTGTGATTTCATCCCGTCCATTAAGACAGGACTTAATCTGCACTTTAAAATCAGTGGTGGATGACTTTAATTGGGGACCTCCTTATTTATCGCGGGAGAGATCTCTGCCAAGGTCTCATTACAAGTAAATAACAACCAGCTGATTAAAATGTTGTGATTCGTTAGCAAATCATTAAGGGTTATAAAGTTACAAAATGCTTAACACTTTGAATAGTTTTGCAACTGAAGATCCCCCATCCACCGTTTGGAAACTTTAAACTATGTTTGGTGTGTGACAAAAAGGGAACGTTTGAAATCCTTCAAAACGTTTGACAGGTTTTAAAAAGGCAACAATGCTAGAACGGTACTACTTGGTGGAAATGAGGCGGGATCATGACCATCTGCTGCTGAGATGCTTCATCACATGTGCACAAAGAGATTCTCTGTTGGTCGAACGGTATTTTGAACTTTGAATCATCCGTGGGAGTTCTTCAACGCAGCATCCGCGGCTTCTTTCCTTGAGCACTGGCTGGTATGCTGAGGAGGATCCCGCTTCTATCTTGCCTTGTTCTCTCCCCCTTCAGCCCACACAGACATTCCTCTGCGGTTTGACACCTGAGTGTGTGCTGATTCCACGTGTTCCATGATCTAAAGAAAATGGTGGGTGGAAGGAAGTGGCAGCACATTGGTTTTTTTAACCGACACACACACACAAACGCACACATGGAAAGAACACAGCGTGAAGACAAAATGTCAGGGTTGGTTTGAGGAGACAACTGCAGGTGCTGCTATTGGCGCAGATCCCGCTGAGGTATTGGGCAGCGGCCGAGGACTCCCGTGCTTAAATTTGCCTTAAATGTCAAAACACCTGTGGGGGGTGGACCAGGGCTGTGTCTGCACCTGACGACCATCACCCTCTGCTTCAACAAACCGCAACTAAAACTGGTTGGAAACCTTTGTGATGGCTGTGTCTAACCTTTGGAAAAAAGTGCTTTGCCTTTTATTCGTCCAAGTTGTGTGTTTGTTACCTTTAGTTTGACAGCAACATGAATTCGGCAGTGAACATTAGGCTTGTGATAATTAATATTGCCGGCTCGTGAATAGTGTGACTTGTGTACCTCTTTTCACATTAAGGTTACCCCTCAAGGAGTCTAATAAACATGGCAAGCACATATTTCTAAAGAGCAAGGCTATCAAGGATTCCATTAAGGCTCCCTTGGGCTTTGTTCCTTCTAATAAATGTTAATGGACAAAAATGACTATTTAGTCTCATGAATTCCTTTTGTTGCACTCTGCATTTAGTGCGACATTTAGCGATGCCTTCGAGGCGAAAGATAGACTCGGGCTCATCCGTCAACGCTTGGTGCAGATGTTCCCAACTCTTAAGATTTATGGGACGTCTAATTCAAGAGTTCCTCCGTTTTGTGTAAATCAGTCACAGTGGGAATGTGTGGTTTGAATTCTGTTGTTGTCAGGAGATGCCTCAAATAGTTGGATCCTCCGAATTTGTCTGGCCTAAGACTAACCAGATTTTAGATTGGGATGGGATTTTACCATGTGAAAGCAGTTAAAGATGCTTTCTTGAATTGTAAAACGTTCTGCACACACAATATCGTATTTCCCTCCTCCAAGCCTTTCTTCTGTGGCCGATGCTTCTTCCTTCCTACCTGCCTGCCTGCCTCCTATTCACCCCTCCATCCTCTAATCCTTTCTTTCTTCTGTGCATTCTTTCCTTATTACCCAGCTGACCTTCTGTACCATTCATGTATTCATCCATCATTCATAATTTCACCACACCCTTCTGATCTTGCACCTTCACGAGTTCATCCATCATCAATTTGTCCATTTGATCTCTCTGCATCCATCCATTTCTCCTCTATTCATGTATCCTTTAGCAAAAAAAAAAAAAAAACAACCCACAATGAAATACCAGCGTTGTTTGCCTGCACACCTCAAGGTCACTTAAACAACATACATTGTGGAACTAAAACCACTGCAACTTCTGTATAACTAAAGTCGCTTCATCAACAGCCTGCCCAGACTTTTTTTTCCCCTTTGTTTCAACCACGGAAAAATTTCCGAGGGCCGCGGGCTCCCCTCACTTACTGAATGTCTGAGCGGCTGCCTGGTTAACTTAAAAGAGACTTTGAGACCTCGGGCTTTTGCTAAATGTCCTCATCTTGCTGTACGGTAATTGGTAGTCTCAGGGTGCCTGCAGAAAAAAAAGGTTGTCATTGCCAACTCGGTGTCTCCAAAAGACATTTAGGAATATTTACAGCCAGAAGTTAGTGCTTCCTGGGAATTTGGGAAAGTCACTAACTGAGAGTGACAGAACCCTAAAATGTCCCAGAAGAGATTTAAGTGTTTAAGCTGCTCTGTGTAACATCCTTAAATCAATAAAAAATGACCGTAATTATCCTCGTAAACAAAGGAGACTCTCACTGAAAATAGCCACCTCTGAGACTTTCTGCTCTAAACCTGTTGTCACACAATGGATCAGCCCTTATCTTCTCATTTCGCAGAAAAGATTGCTTTAATACTCCTCACACTGATAATAATTAAAAGTAATAACCATGATCTATAGCCATGCCCCGTCTATATTCCTTGAAGAAACCAGATTATGGGCGGTAATGTAAGAGAGAAGTCTGACTAGGTGTTTTAATTCTTTAATTTGAAAATGGAAACCAGGCGTACAGTTTTTCGAATGAAGCTTTAGTACGCAAATAGCGAATGAATGTGGATTGCTATAGTGTATATAACGCTCTCTCAGGACACAACAGATTGGGAAATTAATTTAACAGTAAGAGGAAATAACGTGGCACATATAGTTTGCCGCGGTTCCCATCTCAGGTTCATCCATCTGTCCGACTCATGCTGTGCTTCCCATCCAGCCCATTCCCAATCCGCTCGTATTTGACCTTACCCTCTACAGATCTCTTTATGAAAACAAGCCTCTCTCCCTTACCCCCTTAAGGAATTGTGTGAGGAGTAGTGTGCTCCTGAAAAGGTTTCCAAGACGAAAAGGTGGAAATTAAACGGATGCAGTGTGTAGTGATGTGCACTTGGGGCTTGGGGTCACCTATGTCGTGCGGAGTGGTGGCAGGAGGGGCCCGCCTGCTGCTTTTAGCACTTCTAAGAGCTTTCGCCAGTTCCTGGCGTATCCCACAGGAGGTGTTCTACTGTTCAAGCGCAAGTTGCAATGCGTAGAAAAAGGAGCTTTCCACTTGTGGTTTTAATAATAATGACGATTTCTGTGGAGTGCAGACCTCCACCAAGGTCAAAATGTTCACACAGGTGTAAAAAAAAAAAAAAAAAAAAGAAAGAAAAGAAATGTGTTCAAGTACCCATTTATTCGTGACTTGGCAGGCCTTATTGTGTAATCCTGCCAAGCAAATATCTGGCCTTCTATTTCTTGTGTCAAAATGGCTGCTGCGAAAAAGGTCATCAAAACAACAAAGCTAGTGATGGTCGATGACTTTTATCCAAGAGGAGGATGTTTTTACCCGTAGACAACGTACGGGATTTGTTGCATTATAGTCTTGGCTCTTCCAGCGACGAGAGATTCAACTCATACCGAACATACACACTCATCAAGACTTGTTTTTTTGTCTCTGTTTCTCCCCACCATCCGCTTCCTCCCTCTGGTGCCGCCGCCCATCACCTGGCCTGATCTCCACGATCTAGGTAAGAATACCTTTCGATTATGTTTTCATGGTTATCTTGCCAAAGCACAAGCAAAAGAAAAATATGTCACTTGGTCTGTTTGTTCAGCAACAATTATCTCATGGCTACTTAAAGGGCAGAGCCACAAATCATCATAATATCCACCATCAATCGTTATTTTCTCGAGCTGGAGCTTAGCTCATCTCGCTACACCCTGGACTGATCACTACTCAACGAGTCAAGTCAGCCGTCATGCCATGACACGCTGCCGGGAACAACTTCAAAATAAACGTGTGACAAGGCATTTCTGTCCATATATTATTTGCTAAGGTTTATTTTGTTGGCATCCTTACCATATTGGCGCCATGTTACAGTCATGCATAGCATGAACAATTGTTGCTGCGGTTAGCTTGACTACTACTTCTTGACAGTGTTCACGTAAATAAACGGGTACTCGAGGCCGAGAAGATGCCTCGAGCGTTGGGCGTGAGAACTGGCGCACTGGCGACATGTACATGCGCCGCATAGCAATGATGCTTGAATAGACACACAAGAAAATAGATAGAAGGAAGACATTGAAAGGAGACACAAATACGTATTTTCTCCCTCTGCCAAAATGCAAGATTATCTGCTCAGCGGCGGAGAAGAAAAAGAAAGGAAGCAGAGTGTAAAGGGTAACTGCGATAAATAGCCATCACCACTTCTCTTCTTTCATTCCAGCTTTTGACACGGAGCTCAATAAAACATGAAAAAAATTCTCTAATTGTTTCATCGTCATTATAACTTGAAATTGAAGTTCACGCTTCCCTCAGCACCCTCTTTTAAGTCTGTCATTGTTCAAGCTGGAGATTGGTATGAGCTGCTGGGTTTTTAATAGCACAAAGTGATGCTAAAAGTTTGTTTTTGGGGTCTTTGTTGTGCGCTGTAAATTGCCAGCTACTAAAATGGCAACATGGAGTGCCGCAAGAGTATTCCCAAACATGAGCGTTTGCGTAAGTCTTGGACCAGGGCCACGCTGGTGTTTGCAATGTTTTTCTGTGCACGTACTAAACATATCTTGTCGAAAAAAAACCCTCATTAATCATAGAGGAAACACATTAATTTGTATACAAGCCCATGCGGTTGTAATGATACACTTTTCATAGTAAACGTACTCCCACTTGTTCGGGGCAAAGTAGACATTTAATTAGCATGTAAACTGAATTCAAAATGTGTTTTCTTTTGGTTTGTTTGTTTGTTAGCATGGTCATAATGAACCCTTAGTCCTTCATTTTACCCTCAGCATGTCCCCAGCATCCTTGACATATACAACCCACACTCTTTTCTTTAGCACGGGGTCTTTTGGTTATTTAGAGCAGCCGGCGGGTAGATTGTTTGCTCAGATCTCAGTGGACTAGTTTCAGATAAACAAAGCTTTGAAGGCCACTGAACTGTCTCTTATGGAGTTTCCCGAAAGCGATGCGGTCCCGGCGTCGGCTGTTTTGGCTGCTGCAGGGATGTCGTGACCCCTCCACTGATGGGGAGGACGACAGGCTTTCTGTGCTGATTTAATGTTCAGCTGTTTTTCAAGGATAAATTAACATTTAAAAGTACCTTGTCATTGCAAATGTTTCGGCATTATTGCTGAAATTTGGCATGTGACGATGTTCCAAGGAAGGATTTGTAACACACAACAGCTTTACGATCAATTAATAATTCGGCTACAGCGCACCCGATCTCGGTTCAGATAAACATCAGATGGTTGTTTTGTGTTGTCTTTGGCATTTTTGTTACACTTACAAATGTACCACTGGAAAACTTACGTAAGGGAACGGTATTTTTCGGACCATAAGGCACACTTTGACTTTCACGCATCGAATCACTAGCAGGCGTACATTTTTTTTTTTTGTCGGACCAGAACTAGAACTACTTCCTGCTTCCGTGTCTGAGAATCATCGGGAATGTAGTCAAATGCTGCAGTCAGACCGAACACAAGCTGAGCGTTCCTTGCGGCGTTTCCAATGTTACAATGTATGCTCACTGTATACATCCTTACTTGTCAAAGTTGAGGTATTCTGTTTTGATGTTTATGTTTTACTATTAACAGTGGTTAACCCGTTTGTATACTTTTGTACATCTAAGAATGTTAAAATGACATATGTGAGGCACATAATCATTGCTCTGCCTCTTTCTCATTCTACATGAAAGTTAAGACAAAAATGTAATTAAAACAGGAAGAAATGTTGGCTGACCAACATCCTGGAATGGTTCTACTTGAAAGCTGGCAAAGAAGTTTCATTTCAGCAGCCTAGTGCTCACAACTTCTTCACAATCTCAAGGCTTATTGTTCAATTTCCAAGGTACCGTTACATCTCTTTGCACTTATCTCTTAAGGATATCCGACTCCAAGATGGCTTAGACCGTTGAGGTCAAAAGTTAGATCGATGGGTACATGTTTCCTGTGCGCACTTTGATGGGAGCAATTTTCATCTTAGCTTCCAAGGATTGTTTGGAGGCGGATGTGCACTGCCTACATCATGCACCATGCCGCGATCATGTTTGTTTTCCATTTTTCATCGAACACTTTATCGAAGGCCTTTTCTGTTGATATTGAATTATCGGTCCAACCCTAATTGAAAGTGCTAAAATGCAGACAATTATTGTTTGGAATATAATGTTTCCAAACACTTTAAGCACATGAAATAGCTTGGCTCATTGCCTCCATCGGGGCTTTCTGTTTTGCTGTAGAGAGCACATTTATTTCTTCGCCCCAAAGTTGGTTTAAGTGGTTTAATGCTGCAGTGTGCAGTGGTCAGCTGCCGCTGTTTGGTACTGCTGGGGTTTGCGGCTTCGCTCCACTTAGTCTGAGTGACGGTGTAGAAAGCTTCAAGTATGCATCAACGCCGTGTTCACGAAAGTAATTATTTTGTGATCGAGCTTTTGGAAGCAGCACCTCCACACGAGAAGATATCTAGCGCACGTGCACACTGACACAGTTGAGTTTACACTAGGTAAATTAGTGCCCTGACCAGCAGTGGCAAGGAGGCTTGGCCAACCAATCCACTGGGAGATTAGCTTGGAGCTAGCCTGGCTACCTTCATCGATCATGTGACCCTTGGCAGGGAGTCATAGCAGTCTATCAAGAGACTCCCATTCTCCACCTGCCCTCCTGACTTCCCCTCCTCCTTTTCCTTCCCTCTCTTTCTCTGCGTTGAATAATGAACTTGCCACACATTCTTTATCTCCCTCTTACACTGTTATCCCCCAAACAACCATTCTCCCACCCCTCTTTCCCTCGGTGGGCTCCAACATCATTTGCCACAGTGTCGCAGCAAGCTGTTTGGCAGACCTGACCGCCCTGATGGTTGAATGCAGCGCGGCGAGCATACTGGCAGCATTGTGCTTTTGCCCAGGCCCTACATCTTAGTCCCTCAAGCAAGCGCGTGCGCCGATGTGTGTAACTCTGTGCATATGTAGCTCATAGTATGCTGCCAGTGTGTGTGTGTCCACACTGTCCTTTAACACAAAGGCAAGACAATGTGTCTTAAAAGTGAAATGATACTTTGTCAACTATTTCAAACAGACTCCAGGTTTCTAAATAACATATCAGTGACAAGCCTTTGCCATAATACTCTAAGGATCTGGAATTAGTGCATTGTTCGACCTCTTTTTCAAGCCATGCTGAAATGAAAAGACCGAGGACCGACTTGTGCAGTGTAAACTGAAAACTGGACACAAGCCTCCATAGACAGTAAAATGATTGTATTTTCACTCATAGAGGCAGCAAATTTACACAAATCTTTTTAGCACCCCAGAGTTAGGGTTCTAACATGGATCAGTGTTCAGGCAAATAGGCTCATCGAACAAAAAACTACACTCAAAGCACTTATTTTTTTTGTGATACTATACCGTGGATTAGGAGGCAGCAGGGCTTCAAAGCTATTTTAATTCATGGAACATTGCTAATGTCAGAAATCTTTGTTGGATTCCATCACCGGTGGTTGCTATGTGTTTCGCTGGTATGATGTCAGGCTTATACATGTATGACGCATCCCCTTGCAGAAAAAGGCAGATCAGGAATTAACATTCCGAACTGTTGAACTGATCTGTTCCACTTTGTGAAACGTTGGCTTTACTCAAAACTCGTGTGGACAATACCACTCGTTGGCACATTTCTGTTGCGATATGATAATTTTTACCATATGGTGGTCTGCTTTTTACTTGAAGTAATTGGGCGGTCACGCTGTCACACTGGTGTGATGTCACTCTCCTGCAGCTCTTGCTAGCCCACTTACGCAGGCGCCAGCTTTATGTAGTGCAGTACCGTCACAGCTGTGGAGATTTATTTATTTTTTTGCCTATCGTGGAGAGTTGAAGGGTCAAAGACGGGCTGCCTGACATCCAGGCAGAATGCAGAAACACATCTGTCACTGGCCAGGGAGCCTCCCGCTCCTTTTCCATTTTCCCTCTCACGCTCAGCCTTTCATTGCAAATCCTTTAATCTTTGAAGACTCTCCAACTCGAGCTGCCTGTCAAAAGCCACTGTACAATAACATGCTCTGTTTAATGGTTTAACTGCTTTAGTGCTTCACTGTCTTTGTTTTGGATCGTGAGTGTGTGTCAAAATGTATATTAACCCGTATGAGTTGCTCTGAACAGTCAAAAAGGGGTAAGGTCGTTGTCTGTTCTTTAAAAGACTATAGACCTTAATGAACCCCTTAGGGCTAATTATTGACTGCAGTCCCCATGGTTACCAAGGCAACTGTTGTATGGCTGTCAAATGTACAATTGAGGTTACCACCCAAGGAGCTGTAGCATCAAACGAGCATTGAACATTCTTTTTTAAAACACATACACAGAGGAACCCCTTTTCCCACCTGATCGCGTCCCCATTTTTCCTGCCGAGAGATTTATGGTTCAAGAAATGTGGGAGACAGGCTATTACTATGTCCTTTTTGAACTCATCAGTCAGACAAAGTGGTTTGAGGTGGTAGCAGAGACAGTGGCAGGCCTTTTTACCGCAACACATTCCCTCCTACACACCTCTCCCTGCTCTCGCCCGTGTTAACGTTGCTCCATTGGCTCCTTGGTCCCCCGTTGCGTTTTTTTTTGTTTTGGTTTTTATCAGTGTTTAGGCTGCAGCACCATTCCTGACACGGTACTTCGTTTTCTCATTTGATTGGAGGCTGGTGGTGAAGGCTCGCATCCCCCGGAGAAAATCGCTTGTTTACTCCACAAATCACATTCAATTTAGACATAGTGGGTCGTGCAATTTGGCAAATGTTCAGGGATTTGTTCAGAAACCTCTACTGAGAGACGTTTGACATTTTAGATGGGTGATACAGTATGTTTTGGAACATGAATCCCCAAAGCATATTTTATGGAAATGGTGTGTGCCAGGTAGCTGCATGGATGCCTTTTTTTCCTTGAATGTACTGAGTTTGACCCAAAAAAATCATACAGCTCTTGGTTTGTGGATGGAGTAAAAAGATGCATATCGTTGCCTTCACTCTCAAATTTAAGTTTAATACCATGCATAAAAACATGCATTTTTACAACTAGCTCAGTTTGATCCAGACCTTGGTAAACTTTCTTTTCTACTGCTTTTAAGTTGCCAATTAATGCTCAGTATGTTTTTCCACTCTTTGCGCCTTTTTCTCCTTTTTCTGAATCTGTTTCTTCTTAACAGCATAGGTTTGTTTGTGTTACTTTTTCATTTGTCCTTCAATCTAATGTTTGTATATAAAGAAGCAAATGATGGTCTGAATTGTTGCTATAGACGCAGGTTATACACTGTCATTGCCACTAAAGCAGTCACATTCATGCATTTTATAGCTTATTGTAGTCATCGACTCATAGGACATACCTAAGGGACAATGGCTGTCACATTTTTGCTGTGTTGTGTAGCACTCTACCACACATAACGCACTCTCAAGCCACACACTTGGCCCTTGCATTTAATTTGAAGTGAGACTCTTTTTAGGTTTATGATTTTTTGTTTGTGTTTCATATTCAAATCACACTCCTTGTTTTTTTCCCCCTTCCTTGGGGCATTGGCAAAGAGGCAAAAATGCTTGACAATACTTTTGTTGACACTGCGTAAGCAGTACACAAGTGCATACAGAAAATAATCAAGTGTATTTAAATAGACATAATGCTCCATCTTGTATCGGATCGGTGATCGCTTCTTTTAAATTTGGTGATCAGCCCCAAAAATCCTGATGGTGTCAAGTCGGAGTGGTCAGCAGTTTGTTGAGTAGCAGAGGTGTATGTTGTCAGTGGCTACGTTCAATTTACATGGACACCTTGTCTTTAATCCGATCAGAGTTCGGATTAAAATTATGATCAAATGCACTGTTTTCATGGGCACTAAAAATATGAATCCGATTAGGACTTGAGTGACCATGCATCACACTGTCGATCGGAACAAATTATTTTGACATGCGCAGATTGACCAAATATACCGGAAATAGTAAAAGAAGAAGCTAAAGTGAATTCCATGTCAACAAAACATCGCTCCGTCCATTTCTATTTTAAACGTTAGCGTTATTTCGCCATCAAGTCTTTCAACAATTTTCATATATTTTAATATCTCCAGCAACGTGTTCGTCTTGGATACAGACTAGTTCAGTCTTGCGTCCAACAAGTCTTTTGCTCGCTCTGCTTCTACTATTCCGGGAATAACAGAAACGTTGTAAACTGACTTCAGACATGTAATGTAAAGATGGTTTGATCACAAATTTCAGAAATAAGTGTGCGCGCCGATCGGATTATCAATCGACATAAACCTCTCGTTCGGAATAAATTCTTGATTCGACTGGGCCTGATCGGGTCAGAATATTCCGAATAATGTGCGTACATGAAGTATTTTTATTCCAATCAGGCTTTTAATCTGAATAAATGTGTCCATGTAAACGTAGCCATTGCTGCTTCCTCTACTACAAGTAACAAAGCTCGAATGTGTCCCTGATCATTTTGTTAAGGCTGCTATATTTATTTTTGGACTGTCTCGCTCACAGGAGATGGTGCAATTTAGCTCATCCCGTCAGAGGGTTCTAAATGGTCTTTTATCAGTTTACTTCTAAGCTTTGCAGGGTGAACAGTTTAAGTGTGTCATAATAAGTTATCACTATGACTCCACGTTAGCATCCGTTTGTCCTCCTGTCACCAAGAATGAATTCCCAACGTATCTAAGAGCAGCAGAATGGCTATCGAGGGGCAGGAAAATGTGAGAACTGACACCTCGATGCACATTGGCTCCCCCACTCTGCCATACTCCACCCAGATGTGTTCAAGAAGTCTCAGCATTAACCGGTGAAGTAGCCATGTATGTTCTTGAGTACATATCAAAGCTTGCAGACGGCCTCCTTCACTGCCTCATCATCCGTCTCTTTTCCTCATCCTTTCTCTTGCCTCAACTCTCCTCGGCTCACGGTGTGTTGGAGCAGAGCTGTTGATAGGAGTGTGTGCTCGCTGATAAGTAAACACACTCGAGGAGCTTATGGAGGGGGGAAAAAAATGCCTGTCGAATATTCCCCGGCAATTGTGTTGCAAACCTAACCCGAGCGTGAGCGGCGCTCAGCTGGCCGACGTCAAAAGATAACCGAACAATCCAGGAGACGCGCTGACTGTTAAATAGGCAAGCGTAACGAGTGGCAATTACAACGTCCTGTTTAGAAACCACGGCACAGCTGAGGGTGTTTTGCTTCAGTCAACACAAGGGTTGTGTGTCATGCCTCGGGAGGTTTCATTAAGAATCTGGGTTGCTTGATAAGTAAGAGATGAAATTCAGCGTTGGGATCGACTGCCTGTCATCAGTCTGCTGGTGTCTTATTTATTGAAGTTTTCTCCCTGAATTACCTTCCTTACAACTCCTAATCTGTCCTTGCTTGGCTTGACAGATGGCCAAGCTCTCTGGTGGCATTTACATGAGTTGTTTTGACCTATAATTGATGCATTTAGGACAACCTCTTAGTTGGAAGATATTGTTTGCCTTGACTACTGGTTCAAGTGTTCATGGTCAACTGTGGCACCCAGTAGAGCACATACCCTGCAAAAGCCGAAAACATGGAGTGTTTTATTTTAGTTTGTCTGATCACATTATATTCAGAACTTTTTAGAAAAATGGAATGTAAGCGTTGCAGTAGTACTCATCAACGCCCTGGACTCGATCAGTTGTGGTGGCCCTGTATATTCGTGATATAATATCAATTTCAATGATTATTTCACATTTAGTGTCTTTATAGTGTATTTTAAAACCTTTAGGAAAATATTATATTTGTATAGTTACGTTTGTTGCATGTTTATTTTTTTTCCAGCATAGAATTGAATTAAGTATTCAACATTTGACATCCCAAACTGGAAAATTTGCTTCATGAAGGATCAAAGCCCAGTGATTTGATTTTGTATTGTTACGATCACTTATCCACGCAGGGCTCAGTAGCTGAGGCCATTTATTAAAAAAGAAAAATTCCAGATACTTCTGCGCCTATGAATCTGATTTTGTCGGTATTTGACATTGCCTGATTAACAGATTAGTTTTTTCTTTGATCTTGTTCAAGTCTGTGAACTCTGGGTAAGTTGACGCAGCTATGTCATGGCCCAGGTCCATTGGGCCATCCTTTATGTTGAACCTTGGCAGGATACAAATATAATCAACTCTTCACGTACACATTCACACCTATGGCCAATTTGGAGTTTTGAATTAATAAATTGCTCCGATTAACCTAATAAGATACCTGATGTTGAATGTGAGACGAAGCCGGAGCAAAAACAAGCACAGGGAAAACATGCAAACCCCACGAAGGCAGGCAAAAGCAGTGATTGAAAGCCCAAATGTCAGAACTGCAGAATATGAAACTAAGTGTAATTGAATCATTGTGTTGTTTAAGGGAAACCGTGCGATTATAAACTTGTCAGAAGCTGCTGCGTTTCTGGTCTTCAGACAAATTTAACATGGCTGTTTGTGCTGTCAGATTACACATAGCTAAATATCTACCTATTTGCCTACAGGCGGCACCAGGATATGGTCTGTGGTCTTTGATCATCAGGTCAAACATCCTGTGGTGTATTTTGTAAACCAATGCCAAATACATGTTGCACCTTTTGATCCCAACCGAGCTCCTGGTATGGGCCGGCATCCTACTGGAGGAAATGGGATGCATTGCAATGTGTGGCACAGCAGTCTGTTCTCAGAACAAACGTCCTTAGAGGACCCCCCCATTGATCTTGTGTCCTGCTGACTGAATGTGTGTTTGTTTCACTGTTTACATCCTTTCTTTTTGGTCATCGCTTTAGCCGCGGTGCCCTGCTCTGCCCTCCACAAAGGCACTCATTCGTCCATGTCAGCTCAGCGGCGGCCCGCGGATTGAGGAATCCCCCTCAGAGCGTTTCTTTATCTGGATCTGTGCTAGCAGGAGGAGCGTCTTCATTTAAAGTGGACCCTCTGTAGACCCGCTGTCAAACACAGTCAGTGGCAAACCTGACATGAGATGTGAGCTTCTCACCGAGGCTGGCACAAGGAGGCCCACAGCAGCCGACGCAAACTCCAATCACGTTGCCTCACACTTGATTATTCATTTCTCCTCTTGTGCTCTACAATTTCATGTTCATCCGCTTTTTGTATTGTCTTTTTTTGTGTTCATAAAACTGGTTCCTGAATGCTCTGGAATATTGAACAGGCTGCAGAGACATGAGTGCAAAAATCGGGTTCAGGCCACTTAGCTTTTTTTGCTGGTAGTTAAATTGGGCTGTCCTCACACTAGGCCCTTTGGACCACAATGAAGAGAAGTCACTGAGTCTCTCACTCAGGCACCTGTACATCCTCAATATACTGGCCGGTTTTGAATGATAACCACCACCAACTGAAATGAACAGAAAGATGAGAGCAAATCCACCAAGTCAAGAAGCCAAGAAGGGAAAGTGACGTAACACTTAAACACACTTCAAATATCCTAGTGTGAATACGTCCTGAGTCTTGTTCAAAAATCAATTGAATTGAAGACTTAATCTGAAACTCTCTCAAAATTTCACCACTCCTGTTTAAAATGCAAGTGTATTAGAGTTTTCTTTCTTTGCTTTTTTCTACAGCAAAACTGCAGCAAATATTTTCCACTGGGGATGTACCCATATTCTGTAGCTATGGTTAAAACATGAACAATTTTACATTCTCCTTGATGCCCACAATATTGTTATTCTGCTCCGCTTTACCCAGATTGAGTGTAGCCTTGCTTGAAGAATCATATTTTATACCTGTAGACAATATAATTGGAATTTAGCATTTGGTCTCTCTCTGATTGGGGCACAGTTGTGCTGGAACAAAAAAAAAAGGACCTTCTCCAAACTGAGGCTAAAGACTTCAAATTCAGGCGAACTACCAAATTTCCTGGACTTAAAGCAATATCTTTATAAGCCGCATCCCCTCTAATTAAAAAAAAAAATTAATGAAAAAAAAAAACTATGCATAAGCCGCCCGTCGTCCGTGTTCTATCTGCTAAAGAAAAAGCTACCTTATTCTTCTTTGCATTGATTGTTTCTTACTTTTGAGTCTAATTCCGGTTAGAGCGCCTCTAGCGGTGGAAAAAAAAAACCCCACAGAATAGCCACACCTTTATATAAGCAGCACAGTTCAAAACCTGGAAAAAAGTAGCGTCTTATAGTCCTGTGGCCAAGCCCAATGCGAGATTGATGAATCAATATCGCAATATTTCTGTTCATGGTGTGTTTGTCAGGAGCCATGTCTGTTCTAATGTGCATTGAGTGCATATCAGCTGAGTGATGAGCCAATTAAGCTTCGCTGCCGAGGTAGTCTGATTACTGGAGCTTACTGCTACGATATGGTCTAATTCAACTGTAATGAGCATGACTGAGGAGGCTGGCATTGCTCACTTTAAAGCCCTCATTCAAAGATGAGTTCATTCTCTACAGTTTGCAGATGTACGCCAATCCCATACAGAGTCATTGTTCCTCTACTCAAATGTCGGCTATTTTCCTAACACAGTGACTCATGAATCAGGCTGCAACCACTATACAAAACGGTGAACCAATGCACGGAAAATGTGACCCGGAGCTTTATAAAAACCAAGGCTGGAAAAGAGGGAATTGGATGTCAGCACACAAGCGTTAACACTGTCTGTGCAAACTGAGGCAAAGCTAGATGAACCCGTTTTCATTTTGCAATAATCACATTTCTTGCTGCTTTGTGGTGCATACTTCACAAGCTGTGTTTTATGGAATAGTTGATGCTCCTTATTAAGAATAATAGTAAGACTATATTTTTTGCTTTTGTGTCACGTTGAAAACTTGTTTTATTGTATTATAAAGCATCTAGAAATAACTGCAGGCTTTCTGTAGAAAACACCCCCCAGCTCATCTCCATTTTTATGCCAGACTGCTGTGTAATAAACTTGAATCAACGCTGGCCAATATCCTACACGGCTCCTCAGATATCCATATATGACAGTGCACAGCGGTGCACAAATATTGAAAGTAGGTTTAATTTCCTTATCCAATCCCGTGTACTTAGACTCACCTGCAGTGCCATATCGACAATTGAGAGCGTCCCTTATAGTCAGCGGATGCTTCACCACCTTACATTGGGTGTTGTCTTATAAAACAGATTGGCCAAAGAAACTAAGCTACATTGTTGGCATTCGGCGAGAGGCTTGTCCAGATTGCCTTACTTAGTATAGATTCTCATTTTATTTTGTTGACCGCATGTTCTGCTACTTTCGGAATCAACTCATAAGGCACAAATAAAAGGGGGTGCAAATGAAAAATGAAAATGCATGGTCTTGTTGGACAACTGTTATGAAACAGAACAACACATACTGAATAAATGAGCAAGCAGCAGTCCTCAGTTGTTATTGTGTAAGAGGATTTTGTAGAGCGAAATTAAGCATCTTGAGTTTAACGAGCATAGGGAAGGTGTGCCATAAATACAGCCATCGCTGCAGTGCGATCCCGTCTCTGTGTTGTTTGTTTGGCGACCGACCCCCATCATCGCAAATGATGACAAGCGCTAGCGGATAGCCACGGAAGACAGAATTTCGATTGCAAACGCGTAACAAACGTCTTTGCAAAGGCTGCACTGTCACAGACTTATGTGCACTGCTGCCTGATGAAGCTCGACTGCGAATTGGCCTCGTGTGACAACAAGCATTCCTGAGAGAGGTTCTGGGACGCCACTGTATAACTAGCTGCGTTTGGCATAAAACCCATCTGTTTGACCTCTTTCTTTGCAAATACCCCGTTTTATAACGTGTAGACCCGCGGCTGTTAATACGAAGCAGCCAATGTATTACAAATTCGTTTTTATGGCTAAATTGAGCCGTTGCGGCTTTTGATTTCATGATGATATAGATGGGCTTATGTTTTTCCCAAAAAAGGTCTGGTGAAATGGTCTGTCGTTTAACACGAATAGCTTGTTCACAGATTGAAAATCCGCCCCTTTTCTGGTTTCGTCCCACAACAAATATTCCGTATAAATCAAAGGCTACTAGGCCTTTCTTCACGATAATGAAGACACCACCAAAGCATTTCAAAGGGGAAGAGGAAATCACGGCCTTGTGGGAATCCATGTGTGTTTCATGTACCCTAATTAGGCCTTCGTTTACCTCAAAGGCTTTCTCTTTAGCCAAGTCCCCAAGGTTAGGTCCATTTTTGCTTTTACTATATAGCTTTCCCCTTTTTCTCAAGATGACAACATGCCAAGTAAGTTAGGGCCCTCTTGACAGGCACATTTTTTGAAAATGAATACATTTTAATTTTGCCCGTCTGTTGACATTACAGCAGTATTTTGGAGTCACAAACATTTGACAAGGCTTTCAAAGTAGATGTTGCCAAAAGGCAGCATTGCCATTTCCATTTAGCTGCTAAAAGGAATTATTTTTCCTGCCACTGTTAACTTCTGCCAAAAGCCTTGTGGCTTTGGTGAAATGTTCGCTTCAAAATGGCCACTGATGTTAAAAATCATTTAAAAGAGGAAGTAATACCTCAATATGACTTCTATTACACGGGTCCTACCAGAAGGTGAAGCCCCCCCCAAGCATTGAAACTCATGCCTTCAGTGTGCCGCAGTGTTTTACTACAATCAGACCCAATAAAATGACCCTATAATGGATTAGCGTTACAGTGGGTTGCCTTTATGGTACATTAGTTTGTTTCCTCATTGCAAGCTGTTGTTCTTCCGCGAGCATGCTACAGTCTGTTTCAACCCCGTGGCTTCCAATTATCCAGTTTTGCCGCTTTTTTGTATTATTTCCTTTTCCTGACGCGCCACTGTAAAGTTGATTGCATTAGCTTTCAACTGAGCCCCAAAGTTCTCCAATTTTGTCTGATAAATTGTATTCAAATCCAAGAGGGAATTATTTTTCATTTTAAAGACACAGCAGAAATATTGATTTTCTGTTGTATTTGTTTTCTCTTTTTCTCTGTTGTATTTCTACTTCGTTTGCCAGAAGTGTATCTTGCTTTTGTTTTGACAATTTTCTTGTCATTTTGATCAGAAGAGAATCTGCTGAGCCGTTCCCCACCGTGAAGCATTCTTTTTTTCTCCAATAGCAAATGCTTTGTTTGTGTCATCGTGTTAATTAATAATGACTTGAAAACATAATGTGTTACTAATTATAGCGAGAGTGAATGATCCTGCCTGATTGTCTCAGTTTGAAGCCATGTTGACATTAATTCACCAAACACTTAGATTTTGAAAACTTTAATTGTGATTGTTTGGTTCAGTAGTTGCCTGTTTTGTATACTGTAGTGATATAATGTGTTGTACAATGGAGAGGATTATGCCTTTGAGGGCAACAAACCAAAAGACATAACATGTAAAAGTAACAAATTGTAATTTGAATGCTCATTTCTTATTTTAATTTTTTTTTTTTAAATGTAAGAAATTGACATACTTTCTCTAAATTGCCAATTGGTTGACACCTTGTAGTGGAAATGCAAGCCAGATCTTAACTGATCTTAACTACAGTATATTGTGGTAAACATGAAATGTTGTTGTACACTTTGCTGAACACTCGCATATACCGTATTTGAACAGGGTACCTTGCTCTGTTTTGTATGGCTTTAGTCAATTGCTGGAAGCGCTGCTCAATAAGTCTGACCTTTGCTGTACATGTTTCACTGCAAGTGTAATATAAAGAGTGAGGAAGGCCCAGTGTGGGCTGGAAATTATGGTTAACTGGATCTGCGGTCAGTGCTTCTTCATTGTGACTCCAACCCGCGTTTCATAATGTGACATAATCTACTACTCTGCTTTCTCAGATTGCGTAGAGACCAAAACCTTGCTCACATACTGTATGCACCCTCACTCTGCATGGGCTGGTCAGACCAGAGGGCTCGTCTCTAAGCTGCTAGTAGAACGGGGGCGTGTGGGTTCTGCGTGCGCTAATTAAATGTGTTTAACCCAAGGTCATCTACTGAGATAAGAGGAGGAATAAAAGCCTCAGAGAGATGTCCAGACTTCTGACAAAATCACGAGAGAGAGAGACCGAGGAAGGAGGGAAGATGCAAAGCAAGGTGCAGATGAGCAGATTGGCAGGGTTGGAGGGGTAGAAAAGGGCTTAGCCATGTTGTAAATGTTTTATAGGGCTCCTTTGAACTAGTCTGAGTGAAGGAAGGCGAGCCGTGTATGTGCAAATCTGGGTAGAAATCCAGCCCCTCTCCCACAGATGAACCAGTTAACATTGGGGCAGTTTTGAAGGTGCTCTTAAAGCAACGTGAAGAACATGAACATCAAAAACATGATTATAATGACAATTGCCTTCATGTGTTTGTATTCTACTGTATGCATTAAGCTTGCTGCAGTTTTAGTGCTCAAGGAAGAAAAAATTGTGAGTCGTCATTGAGGTAATGAACTAATAGTAAAAGCCGCCTCGTTCATGCGTGTTGTAATTGTTGTTGGGAGGAACCAGCCACCGTGTCCTAGCTAGCGGTTTTAAAGTGTGATGCTGTTGTTATGAGTAGGGTTACCATTAGCATTTAGCGCTCTGGTAATTTGAATCTCAGCTTGTGGTAAATCCATTACTGTGCGATTAAATGGCTTTGCAAGCTTTTTAAATTGTTTCTTTAGATGGGGGTGGTGTGTATATGGGACATTGAGACGTTTTAGCTTTGTGGACTTGTGTGAAGTTATGAACTAAATATGTGTGTCGTGTTTTTAACTAAGACCAGGTGTAGTGGGAATACTGACTAAGATGAGGACTAAGGGTCTGTTTTACTAAAGATTTGCGTGTAAAGAAACAGATGGATACTTGATTGCTCACAGAAACGGATCTGGAAGCTGATCTGCTAACCCGGCGAAATCACGATTGCGTTTGAGAAATGTTCAGTTTGTGCGCTGTGGTAGAAGTGTCATCTTCCAAACCGCTTATTCTGTACAGGGTCGCGGGGGGGGGGGTGCTGGAGGCTATCCCAGCTGACAATGGGCAAAAGGCGGACTACACCCTGAACTGGTCGCCAGCCAGTCGCAGGGCACACACACAGACACCGTCACTGAGCGGGAACCGATCCCACGCTGCCCGCACACAACTCAGGCGTGTGTACCACTACACCATCAGTGACCTCTGTGGTAGAAGTATATGCAGATTAATTGAGCACACGCAATGTATTTATCAGAGCCGAATTACATCTATGCGGAATATCGTCTTTTCAGATTTGCAATATTAGATTTTTGGCAGGCTTGGAGCCCGTCTCAAGGAGGAGTCATGCCGTTTCACCTATGACATAACTTCTTTCAGCTCTGCATTGACTTACATCGACATGGGTCGTTTCATTACACGTTGACAATTGCTGTTGGCCTCTCCCGGACCATTCTTTGGGCTGTGCTGTCTCAAGTTTGAAACGTAATGTTATGCGGGATGACCGATACATCCAGTTGCCACTTATTCTGGTCGAGTTGAAACATCAAGACCGGTAGATTTGTCGTCTTTTACTCAGTAATATGTTTCATTGCCACCTCCAGTAGCACTTCCAATTCCATCACTTCCAGCTTACTTTTGTGGTTGCAGAGCTATCCAACATTTTCCATGATGAAAACCTTCACAGCTACCTAAAGCGCAAAACGCTCTTTTAAATACGGCGGTCTTCACCATGTTTACACCTATTGCCAACAGTGAGCGCAGTCTGATCGAGTGAGCGAACAGGCAACTTAGCACCCGCTATTTGTGATCTTGGTAAATCAAGCCCTAATTTTATATCTACGACAAAGGACTGACTGTGTGTATGCAAGTGTTTGCTTTTAGCCCATTTGCCAGAATGAGATCCATTTGTCGCGCATGGTTGGTACAGCAGAGGCTGTGGTAAGATTGTTATGGCTTTGGGGAAAGGGCGACGCTTGCCCCGGCGTCCCAGTGGAGAGACGCGCTTAGATTGGAGATTCAGAGATTCCAAAAGTGCTGAGATAGGAGGAATGCATCTGTGCGTGCCTGAAAACAATGTTGTTCATCTCTTTGACTGTTTTTCTTATTGGCTTTTTTTGAATGCATTATATAGTACCTTTTGTGTTGTCACACACCTCATTTTACATTTCAACACATGCTAGTCAGTGACAAGGTCTAAAAAAAAAAAATTTTTTTTTTTTAATTCAAAAAAAATTTTTATAAAAAGAAGTTTCTCAGTACAAAAGCGAATCATGCGAAAAGCCGTTTCTTAATCCATTGATGCATGACATTATGTATGCCCTTTGGAGGCGATTGCTCTTTCTCCCGCTGGATTCCTGTTAATGCCGTGTGCAAACTCAGATGGAGGAAAATGGATTTATTTTTATTCTCCCAGATATGTTTTTTTTAAGGTTTTAAGGAAACTCACATCTCTTGTTCACGAGTGAGAAGTTGGTCAATTCTCCCCTCCTCCATGCTACAGTTTACATTCGATGTCCTCATTCCATTTCTAGAAATGACAAGCAAACATAAACGCCTCTATAGAGGAGACCACCAAAATGCTGTCGAGAAAGATGCAAGACAGAAAGATTTTGCTGGAAGTATCTGTGAGGAAATTGAAAGAATGTCAACCGGGGCAGATGCACGCCGGCACGTATGGTTAGATTTTCAGAGTTGAGACCGAGATTTGCTTTATCATGTTCAGTCTTGCTTTCGATAAGAATATCACTTTTGTTTAAAGGGCGTCAAATTCTCTACAAAAAGCTCTACACGTTTGAATATTTGAAAAATCAAGTCTTCAATGTAATTATCTAAGTCATTAAGTCTGCTTTATTCATTTTGACTCCTTTTCAAAAACAGATTCATACTTTTATGGATTTACATTGTTGGTAGAAAGTAATTTGACAGACATGATTGTGCTGTTACTTTACGCAACTGAAGAATCTATTCATCTCCTATGTTGTGCTATTTGACTCTGTAATCCAATTTGTTTGCTACTGAGTAAAAGAAGATATCAAAATTACACATTCTAAATTGATAAAAAATGTTCATTATATTGTTTTTGTTTTTTCAGTTAATATTAAGTGTGACGCCCAATTGCTTGTTTAACCCATTAAGGACGGGAGCGCGTAACCGCGTTTCTACCACCGACGGCGGGAGCGCTGTTGCGTGTTTTTCCCTTTAAAGCCGAAGAGCGTACACGTCATTTTCTATTTTTAATCCAATTCTCTGTCTCTTAGCCAATGAAATGCATCACAATATACATGTGATGGTGTCGTGAGTTGTCGGAGGATATCCGGAATTTTTTTCGAGGAGTAATGGCAGGAACCGTCGATCACTCTGCTATAAGTCACGGCAGTGATATAGACGACACGCTCGCGGACTTTAAAGCCGTGAAACCATCCAAACGTGATGTACGGTTCAGGTATATGTTCGTAAACAATGACGATTTCAACGTCTTGGTAAGAGAACACAGCATGGTAATTACCACTCGATTTAAAAAAAATTAAAAATAGTGCTTCACCTGCATCTTCGATTGAAACAGTAAAGATGAATAAACTCGTGCCTGTGTTAAGGCCACATGTCTAAGATCTCAAATTATTTTGGAATTATGTTTCTATAGGCTACAGGGGCTGCGATATTAATTATTTTGAGGGTGGCGAAACTCAGGTTTTAGAGGGTGACTCCAAAGACGACCGTAGGTTTTAGAGAGATGTCTCACGAGGGGCTTCAGACTTGAATGGGTTAACAGATGTTTTTGGATACTTTATAAGTTGTAGTAGCGTAAATAGGTCACAAATAGTCCATTACTGCATGTTCATGGGAGTATGGAAATTTGCTGTGCCACATTTTGATGCACTTGGGCATTTTGACAGGTTCAACTGCAGAATAAGCTGGAATCTGATCACAGTTGTTGGCTGCTCTTTGAAAAACGTCTCTTAAATTTGTGTCCTCATGACAATAATATGACATGTTTTGGCTGAGAAAAAAAATTACGCTGGCTGTTAGCATAACGCGTTGTGAGAAATTCCCCTCAGCAATGAAGGTCTGGCTTTGACAACCATCACCCAACTTGTGCTCATCAATTATTGTAGCGGTCTGTACGGCGAAACCTCTAAAGTTGAATGGCCGTATTGTGCGGTCTCTTCAGACTTCGAACCACCGTCATGCGCGACACTATTATAACTTAGAAAATCTTGGTTCAGCAAGCGTCAGAAAATGAATTCTGTACGACTGTTGGATTAATTTCTGGCTTGTCATGTTTCCTTAACACTTCATTGTATCTATACAAAGAATGTGGGGTGTTGTCCTAAAAGAAGCACATTGCTTCGTTGATAGTGTTATCTTTAGCATTAGCATAGATTTCACAGATAGCAGAAAATTAAACCTTGTTGATTTGGGTTAATAGTTGGCAACATAGTCATAGTCAAGTTGTGTTTGTCATTCAGTGTATGCTAATTGAGATTCCACAATTTGAGTGAAACTTAATCTTTTCAGTACAGAAGTATTTTTTCTTTATCTTAAATGTCATGCCCACTATATGAAATTCCCATAGCAACTACTATTCATCATACAACTAAAGGAAGTGGAGGCTTGTTGCTATTGTGCAGGCACTTTTTTGCCACCTTGTCTGCCTTTCTAACCACTTGGGGATGAAAAATAATCCATCCCTTCTTTTTAAGTCAACACTCAATTCTTGTCTTTAAACCCACCAACAAATGAAACGGCTGCTTTTTAATCTCACAGACGTGTAATGATTTTAGGCCCGGCTGCCTCCCAGACAGAAAGTGGCGGCATTTAATTGAGGCTTCCAAATGAATGAGAGAATATTTTACACCACAGCTTGAATATGTTGCTTTTTGTTTTGTGGGTACTCCACATAAACCATATCTTTTTGGTTCCCCTGCATTCTTTTTTAATGGAACATGAAAATGTGACTCTCTCAATTGACATTGTCCTTTCGCAGAATCTGTCTGAGGTGTTTTCCTGTCTTCGACAGATGGTTTGTTATTCTTTTATAAATGGTGTACAACAGGTAGCAACAAGCACTGTGAGTTCATACGGTTAACATTTGTTTTCTTCCACTAGGGCAGGCCTGGCCAACCCGCGCCTCGTGAGCAGCGAGCAGCGTGCGGCTCTTTGGCCGGTTTCATGTGGCTCCTGAAGCCCTTTTTGAAAATGAGTTTAGCTGGGCGCAGCGTGCCGTCCATTATTGTGTATATGGTGAGGGGTGGGGAGCGCGGAATGGTGCGGTAAAATTTCCTTGCTATCGTCCTGATCTATCGCTGCAAAATAATGAGCTGTTCTTCTTAAAATGTAATTTTACTCATAATTTTACACATTTTAGAACATCCAAAATGGTGATATTTTTAACCCAACTGTTTTTGGGTGTGTGACCTAAATATACTGTGACATCAATACCGTGATAAAACCAAACCATGAGCTTTTGATATTTTTACATCAGGTTTGTCTGATGAAAATGTAATTTGGCCCGCGATAGGATTCTGTGGAAAATTTACCTTTTTTCACAAAGTGAGCAATATGGTGTGTGTGGAGGGCTCGTTTTAACGTGGTGATGGAATGGATTACATTCGACAATCCAGGTACCAAGTGTATGTGTATGCTGTGGCTCTTTGCGGTAACACACTCAAAATTGTGGCTCTTTGCCTTTGAGTGGTTGACCATCTTTGCACTCGGTCATATGTGCTGGAGCTTTGTCTCTTGTCATTATCTGCACAAAAATGATTTCTCGGAATTATCCCATTTTACGCAGTCCTGAAATAGGCATTATCGGAGGCAATGGGGTCTTTTATTCAAGTACTACTCGGAATCTTGGCTAGAGGGCTGATATACCAGCAAAGTCAAGTTGTTTATGAGCTTAGAAGCGTGATTCATGTTTAAGAGCATTACTTAGCACGTTAAGTGGCTTGGAAAAGAGCCCTCAGTGTATGGACATTCTCGCTTATGTCTTTTGAATGACCTTGTGGCTAGAAAGCGGTCCTTCTACAGGTTCCTACATAACACATAGCAAACGTTTTTATATTTCATTATTAGGGATTAGGGATGTAACGATTTCACTCAAGCCCTGATTCGATTCGATTTTCGATTTTCAGTTCCCGTTTTTCTATTCGAGTTTTTTAAATGTAATTAATTTTTTGATTAAATTGCTACCATGCTTGTCTCTGTGCACTAGTGTTTCTGCAGCCATCCACAAACGCAATACGCAATTATGTTTGGCGCAAAAGCATAATTTGATCTACACATTCAAAATGTGCTATGCATCTGGAATGAAAAAAACATTTCAAGACATCATTTTCTAGATTGATTTAATCAACTCGAACCGATTGAGGCGCAGCGATTTTGAATTGATTTTTGATTAATCGTTACATCACTATTAGGGATGGACCGATTATTAGCCGGGCCGATTATCTGTGCCGATATTCTGCGTTTTTATGGATGTCGGCATCGGCCTTTTTTAAAAAATCTGTTGTCAGATAATAAATCAATTTAAAACTGGGTTGAAATCAAAACAAAGACATGTGAAAGTTTAACTTTTCTGTCATTTTGAAATTTTGGAGTTGACTGTAGAAACTATATGAAGCTATTAAGTTTTTATTTCACTTTTTAAGACGTGCTGACGACCCTGGATGCTCCCTGAACTTTTTGTTATAATTTGATAACAAAGATGTATATTGTCAAAAATGTATAGTAATCTTTTTTTATTTTATTTTTTTAAACATTATGCCAATCTGAAAAATTGTTCAATAAACATATGCTTAAAGACGTTACAACAAAGTTAATAGGTATTTTTTTAATTTATTTTGATGCCAATATTTTCTTTTTTTTTTTACTGAAAATACTGTAAATCGGCTCCAAATATCCGTTATCGGCCTCCTTGACCACTAATAATTAGAGGTGTAACGGTACGCTAAATCACATTTCGTTTCAGTCCGGTTTCTTGGAAACTATGACACATCTACGTATTCAAGTTGTCATTACAGTACATATATACACTTTTTGTGATGAAAAAAATACATACAATCACAGTTACAATTATTGCTAACTCAATTAAAACTCTTTATAATGAAATACAGCAACTTTAAAGTCTTTATGAAATTAATTACACTATTTAGGCATTAAAGTCTTTGAATGTACATATTGTAACGAACGGGTTATCTGTGTTGTGGTCGGATGTGTGTTTTGCTGAGTTGTGATGTTTCCGAGGTTCATGAATGCATCGTACGGCTAGTGAGAGGAGCAGCGGAGAACGAAGGAGAGTGCTGTTGTACTTTATTTTTGGCTAAAAAGCCCGCTTCCTTCCTCATCTAAGAAACATTCAAAGTCGCATGATGTCGTTTCAAGTGTTATTATGTTAGACGTGCTACCCACAGCATAGCCGCCGATCTCATGTAGCAATGTCGGCACACAACTTTGGGACTTATACACGTATCTTTCCCCATCGGCGATTTTAACAGGACAGCCAGAATGTTCCCAAACAGGAGACCGCAGTGTACCGGTGGACCTTCGAGCTCTGGCTTGTTTGCATATTTGTTTGCTCCTCTTTAGTGCCGCCGCCCTCCTCTCCCGCGTGCAGCAGTCAATAGCGCCCGTGCGTAATCTCGCGCTAATAAGTGGACCAAACCGAACATGCCATACCAAAACGTATTAATACACCCACGTGTACCGTTACACCGCTACTAATAATCGGTATCGGTATCGCCCCTGAAAAAAAATATCAGGTCTATCTCTAATACACCTTTCTCAAGCCTTTTTCACTGTGCTTTGACCCGTTTCACTTTTCTCAGCTTGTAACTTGAGCTTTTTGTCTCTTTTTACATGTCTGTTGCCCTTTTTCTTGACTATCCCACGATGTTCAAGCCACAGTTCCCACAAGCCCCGGGGCCACAGCTGTAGCTGCTCCGCGTCTCTCCCTGACCTCCCGGCGTTGTGCTGTGGAACAGCTGTTCCCTTTACACGCAGACACGCACTCGCATCCACGCAAAGACACACACACACACACACACACACGCACCAGCCAAGCGCCGCGCTCCACTCCGAGGGAGGCCTGCAGGGTTCATTACCGCAGACACAAACGCACACGAGCGTATGCGCTCTGACACGAACATGAAATTTCACCACTTATCTCTCACCCAAAGAGATGCTCGTGATCTTGCGCGTTATCGTAACGCCGGCACGGACCCGTGCGACGATGTCGCTCCGGTTGCACCTTGACCCAGACAGCTAAGGAAACCCGACACCCCCAGCCACCCAGACTCAGAGCCTCCTGCTGAAAAGTCGAAAACCCCTCCTTTTGTTCTGCAGGGTGGGGACCAGGGTGACCTTTGACCTATGTGCCTTGACACCGTACAGCCTTGGAGCCTCGGCTCCGTCATTTGAGAACACGTTGGTGTGTCATATGACCAACGTGCAGCAGTTGCAGCCGCCTGGGCTTTTTTTTGTGGCAATGACATCATGGTACGCAAAGGAATGTTGATGCTCACACACACACAACCATTAAGTTCATGACCAGCTGCGACCGTAAACGTTTTTAAAGCAGCACCGGGCGAGAAATCGACCTTAATAAAAAATTTCCACAACTCTTTTGATGAAGCATTGACTTACAAGTACAGTAGTTGAATGGGACTTCATTCCCTGGGGGGGTCTGGATCGTTTTTACTGGCACAAAGCAACTTTGAGGAGGATGGGATCAACACTGGCACAGCAAAAAATACAAATGTCCTGAATTTCTTTATGGCACACTCACTTGCTTCTTCCGCTATAAGGACGGCTCAGGATTTCACGACACTGCGTTCTGGCACGCATGGGAAACGTGGTTGATTTTTGTCAAAACACTACCGCTTTTGTCCACATGGCGCTGCCATAATCAACAAAAACTGACATATGACACAGTGTTGCTTAAAAGCAAGGATCGTGACTGAAACCGTTTCGAGTTGCATCTGAATGACTAAGAAATGACGCGCCGCGACGGTATCTCATCAGTTCGTCACTACAAATGAGGCTTCTGATTTGATTCATTTACCGTGGTTAAAATGCTTGAATGTGGATATCATTATGGACATAAAAAATAACAATTAATTGATTCATTGCCTGTCATGGTAGATTGAGGACATTTAGTCATATCCCATCCCTAGTTAACTCACAAAAACACGTTTAAAATCCTGCCTGAGATTATAAGGGATGTGTAAAAATTCTTAAAAGGGCTCAACCAGGCAACTTTCCTATTAAATACTGAACTTGGACACCAGCTATTATATTCGTGGTATATTATACTTGTGAAACCACTACGTTCCTATGAGTGAAGTCGTTTAAACTGGCCAAGATTTCGACTGATGCTCTCTTAATAATGTGTGTTTTGTGCTTTTGACAAAATACCCCAAAGATCAAGAATTATAGCATACTTTATTTACCCTGTTTTTCCTCTTGCTGAAATTGGACAATTTTGACGGCGTGGCCATGTCTGACGCAAGTGAGATTTAGCTGGACAAATTTAGCTGGAGCCGCACTTTGAGTTTTTTATGTAATAGGCCGATCACAAGAGATTTTTGTCGTTGTGTAATTTAGCACGTGACGGTTGGGCAGGCTCTCCAGAAAGCCAATTATTTGTATACAAGCAATTAAAACAAGAGTCCCTAGTCGCAAAGCGGTATGGGCTTTTTCGCATTCAGATGCGTGCCGACATCAGCGTGACAGCAGCAATTGCAACTCAAAAGGGGAGTGAGTAGGCAGTGAGTCTTAGATTGTTAAACTTCACATTCTACTTAATTCACCGGCAGCATTTCCCCTTTGTTACCACATCACAGAAGGCCAATTTGGTGGTCGACGTCACCTTCAGCTATCCCGCGTTGAAACCGTACACGGGACAGTTAACGGAGGGAAAATGGCTTTGAATGTCCAGTGTGAACACTGAGATACCTGCAGAATGCAATGTGAACTTCATTTCGATAGTGTTGTGGCCGTTTTCATTCACCACGTCCCCAAAGCTTTTAGACCCGCTGCCTGCCGTGGTCAAACGCGACTGAAGCGGACCATTGCCAAAAAATTCAACTTGGTGACCTTTTAACACATACCAAGTGATTGAGCATCACACGTCCACTGACGCTGCAACAGAGAAACTCCGTTGTGTAAGGTTCCTCGTACAATACACTGTACTGTATTGTTTTTTTTTTTTTTTTTATTAAACCACAAAAACATGGCACGATTATTAAGGAAGAAACAGTTTCCCACAGAGAAGAAACAGTCCACAAAAAGGTCGTATGAAATGTATATATAAGGGGTGTGCATCTCTCCACAAAAGTTGATTTAAGACGGTTTTCGATACATGGGGTGAGAAACAATTGCATCACGGTTCAATTTGAATTCGATTCGACTCCGTGGGATTATGATTTGATTCAATATGGTACGTATATATATAAATGTGTGTGTATATATATTTATATATGTGTGTATATATGTATATATATATCTATGTATATATATGTATATGTATGTATATATATATGTATATGTATATTTATATATATATACTTATATGTATATATATATGTATATGTATATATATATTTATATATGTATATATATTAGGGGTGTAACGGTACACGTGTAGGTATTAATACGTTTCGGTATGGCATGTTCGGTTCGGTCCACTTGCGTTCGGTTCGGTCCACTTATTAGCGCGAGCATGGGCGCAATTGACTGTTGCATGCGGGAGAGGAGAGTGGCGGCATAACAGTGAGAGCCAGAGCTCGAAGTTCCCCACGTACACTGCGGTGTCCTGTTTGGGAACATTCTGGCTGTCCTGTTAAAATCGCCGATGGGGAAAGGTGCGTGGTTAAGTCCGAAAGTTGTGTGCCGACATTGCTACATGAAATCGGGGGCGTCATCCGACTGTGAATGTTTCTTAGACGAGGGAGCAAAAAGGTTAAACTTAAACAGCGAGATTTATCAAATTGTGGCGTCTTCCAGGAACACACCGTCAGACCTAGTTTGATTATCACGTTTGTATTAATCCAAGTACAACTGCTCGCGCTCTTCTTTCTCCGCATCCCCACTCGCTTTGCCGTACGATGCATTCATGAACCTCGGAAACAAACAAATCCGACCACAACACAGATAACCCAATTCCTTACAATACGCTGTTGAACATTCAAAGATTTAAGTACAGTTCATACCGAAAATACCGAACCAAAGTTTCCAAAAACCCGAACCGAAACGTGATTTTAGCGTACCGTTTCAATTACCGTTATGTTGAATCAAAACAAGAAAAAATGTACTTTGGAAAACAATGATCAACATTTTTGTGCACGAATATGAAATTGAAGTGACTCTGAAATGATCTTTGTTCGATTTATTTCTACACACACACACATCATCCATACTATACATACACACACTACACACACAAATATCCTCACCTTATTAAATTTCAAAACGCAGCCGTCCTGCCAGCTCTGACTCGCCACACATCCACACTCAAGCGAACATGACAGGTCACAGTTCGGCGCTGACAACAGCTACATGAGAGTGCCCTGCACACAAATAAGCCGGCAAATACAGACACACACAAGAGAGCGACACCAGCCCGGGAGTGTTGGCTGAATTTAAATGTAGACCTCCAGCTGACATCGATTTATGATTTATGAGAGGGTCCAGGTTAAATTTGCGCCTTCTCAATACATCCAGTCTGAGAAGTTTGAAGAGCCCATCAATATTTGACGTGCCTCTTGAATATGTTTGCATAATTGATGCAAAAAATCTCAATTGAATCATAATTGCATCATAGAAGACATTCTGTTCTCTTTCTTTCTCATTATTTTCCCTGTCCTTTTGTATCCCTCTCCCCATGATACTTGTCGCTCATACCCCATCCTTGTCATTTTTCTCTCTCGCACACACACACACACACGTTTCCAAACGCCCCCCCTCTTCGCACGCATGCTCTCGGGTGGGTGCCGACAGACAATCAGTGTGATCTCTGGGTATGAGTGACACATGGTACTGATGAACCCACTGGGTACCCTATTGCTTTGCTTGCCTCTCTGCTTCTGATTGACAGCTGGACCTCCTCCCTCCTCTCTATGTTCTCTGACACGCGCAAACACACACACACACACACACACCCCGGCAGCCCAAACTGCCTCCAACTGCATGATGCTCCCCGGTGTCACAAAGTTGACAGCATTCGAAATCGCTCTCAAAAATATGTGCACAGTAAAGATTATTAAAGATTATTAAGATTATTATTAACAACCGGCATGCATGGCTTGTAGGGATGTAACGATGAATTGAAAATCCATTTAAAATCGATTTAAATTGCTTAAAATATGCATGGTGTAAAAAAATGTCAATCGATTCAAGACCCACCGAGTGTTGTGTTCATGAACTCGGATATCCCAGCACTCACAAGCACGATACAGCAACACCTAACAAAAGACAACATATCTAGGTCATTAGAATATACTAATTTAGAGTGCTAAAAATTATCTTTCAATTTTTTTTTTCCATTCTAGATGCATGTCACATTTTGAATGTGTAGATCAAATTATGCGCTTGCGCCAAACATCATCGCGTTTGCGTTTTAAAAAAATAAATAAAAAAAATTTTTAAAAAAGAAATCGAATCAAAAATCGCGAAGTGAAAATCGAATCGAATCGGGGTTTGACTGAATCGTAACATCCTTAATGGCTTGTGTTTTATATCATTTCGTTAATTCTCTGTGTATACCGGTGTTAAAAAAATCGGAGTTTGTTGGGCTAGCTGAGGGATTATTCCTCTTCAAGAATACGTGTCAGCATTATGTCAGGTTTCTACATCTCAATGAAGTCGAGGCACATTGATTTGCCCTGGTCGAGTCTGAGTAGGCACTCCATCTTCAAGTGGCACTGCAATGCACAGCAGAAAATTCCCACGTTCCACTTTTCTGTAACCCAACATTACGTTCTCCACAGACATGAAATGTAACTGAAAGCTTGCCACTATGTGTCAGCCATGGCGATTGACAGGTAATCTGCTCAATCAGTCATCCAGCACTGGTTAAACAGATGATGAACAGAGGGACGGGATGCTTCCTACTCCGAAAATAGCCTTGTCGTATTACAGATGTTAAATTCCAGCAATGTAGCATTACAAAGAGGAAACAAATCACAGGCCATGAGATCTCAGACACTGGCTTTCTGTTTCTCTCCGAGCTGAGGCACCCAGCTGGCTCTAGGACACGATTACATTTTGATTTGAAGAGTCTTCAGAGGGAATATATTAGAATGTGTTAGCAGACAGGAAATTAAACATGATTAAGTTGCAGCTCACCTACTGGCACCGACCACAGCCATTGTTTGCCCACAGATGGGGCTTCTGCAACGATCATTTGTACCGTGCATTTGGAGCTGATGTGAAATGTGAAACTCGCGCCAGTGCATGATGAGCATTAACTTCTGTTTTTAAAAAAGGAACTCAGGTTTTGGTTCGGATTAGGGATGTAACGATTCACTCAAGACCCTTTTCAGCTCCCGATTTTCGATTCGATTCGATTTTTTTTTTTTAAATTGCTACCATCCTTGTCTCTGTGCAATAGTGTGTTCCTGCAGCCATCGACAAACGCAATGCGCAATGTTTGGCGCAAAAGCATAATTTGACACGTTCAAAATGTACTATGCGTCTGGAATGAAAAAAACGTTGCAAAACATAATTTTCTAGATGAATTTAATCAACTTGATTAATCTAATCGATTAATTGGGGCGAATCGATTTTACAACGGCTTTCGATTTTACATCCCTTTTCGATGAATCGTTAATTATTCTATTCGATTAATCGAGGCGAATCGATTTCACATCGCTTTTCGATTTTCGTTACACCGCTAATTAGGATACATTTAGGTTGTGCATGTGCGCACGGCCTCCTCATTTTCAGTGGCTCCGATGACAAGATGTGTCAGTGTTTTTGACACGTCTAAATCCGAAAAAGCCTCACACGTTAGGACGCGGCTGACACATAGATGCGGATACAGAAAACTAACAGGCACAGCGCGGCGTCCTGAGGGCCATCTGGATGTGCGGCAAAAGAAGGCACAGCTGGTCCCCAGCGAACATCCACTGAGCCTGGACCTTTATCTGCAAGATCACACAGCAAGGCGCCAATTACTGATTGAAGTGTGTTTGTGTGCATACACGTGTTTGGAGTGTGAACTGATTGTTGATGTAGAGGAACAGTCATGCAGCTGCAGGCAAAGACAAATTGACCAAACCTTTCTGGACGCGTCACATCCTTTGAAACTGACCTCATGTCTGTCCTCCTTGTGTGGAGTTTGGGACTTTTATGTTACATTCCAGACTGCTGGGAAAAGGGAAACCTGTATTGAATCTGGCTTGGAGCTGAGAAAGTCCAACGTAGGGCTGCTCGATTAGGAAAAAGAAAATGCGTCACTATTATTTTGGTCCTAATTGAAATCACGATTATTCAAACGACCGTTTGTTTTTTGGTACAAAACAAGAGAATGTTTAAATGTAAAAAAATATAAAGACAAATACATTTAAGTAAATTCCTTTTGGACCAAACAAAATGTATAAAGTTAGCTATTTATAGGGGGAAAAAAAGTCCAAATGTATGATTTCCTTGTGTAAAGAAACAGTTATAAATGCAAATTAATAATCGTTTTTTACGATTATGCCAATTTTGTAATCTGTTCAGATTAGGATACATTTGGGTAGGATAGTGCGTTGGATATAAATGCACATTAATCGTTTTTTACGGCAATTTTGTAATCATCTAGTGTAATAATCGTAATTGAATTTCGATTAATTTCACACCCCAAGTCCAATGTGTTCTAGACAAAAGTTAAAAGAAAAACAAAACAAAAGAACATGGTTGACTATGTTCTTTCCACTTTACTCCAGCTGTGGCGTATCTGAAGCTCACTCGTGAAAATGTTGGCTTTTAGTACACTGTAGTAAATAAATGATTTTTATCAACATTTTACAAATTTTGCGTGATTTCTACTTATCTTCATCTTAAACAGGGTGCATTGATTTGCCCCAAGTTTGAGGTGGCACACCAACTTCACGTGGCGTCGCAATGCATCTTCCCTACCCGGGCGTCAGAAAAATTCCCGCTTTTGACTTTCTGTAATACGACATCATGTTCCACACAGACACTAAATGTAAGTGAAAACTTGCCTCCTCCTGTTGTCAGTGATATAAATGTGAAGGGACAAATTGAGAAGATTGCAAGGATGAAGGCATCAGAGCGAATTAGTCTCATGTCAGGACGACGTCCGATCGGGCTGTTTGTACAATATTCAGGCTCACATCTGAGCTGGATCAGAATCGGTCGTCGTGATTGGTTGGAGGGGCGGGGGAAAAAAAAACATTGACTGATTCACAATAAGCCTGCTTGTGTACGAGTCCTTTTAGGTGTGGGTGGACATGTTTTGTTTTGGAGTTTTTTTATTTCGTCTTTCACCACCTGCAGCCATACGTACTACCCAGCACTCAAATGCTACTCTTTGAAAATCTTCCCGATCTCACCCGGCGACTCGGACCGCTCGGGACTTTCCGAGAAACGTGCATGTACCTGTGCGATAAATGAGATTATGATGTAACAAGGCTTCACATCATGGCAGCCAAGAGGGGAATTCTCCAAGAGGCATTGGGTTAAGATGGAAAGTAAGCCACGGGGTGGGGAGGGGGTGTGGTCTAAGAAAAACAAAAATGTTGAGGAAAAATGTCCCCTGACGTGAATGTCGGATCCAGTTCAACTCATCACTCATAAAACCCTGCCGGAAAAAAGAATACGTGATACCTTTCGGGATTCATAGGAATGCGACGCAAATATGTTTTGTTAGTGTTCGATTTGAAAGTCAAAACTTTAGTCTTGTATGTATTAAGATGCATTTTGCTACAATATTGCCAATATGACATTATTGATATAAGATTATTTTGCGCAGATTGAGCAAATATAACGGGATTAGTAGTAAAAACCGAATCAGCAAAATGTCGCTCCGTCCATTTCTACTTTACACGTTATTGTTATTTTGCGTATTTTTCACGTTTGTTAGGTTGAGGTAACACTTCCTAATGTCCTTCGCCCGCTATGTCTTTTACTCGCTCTGCTTCCACTAGCTTCCGGGAATAACAGAAACGCATATAATGATGTCACAGACGGTTTATTCCGAAATTTCGGAATAAGTCTTTTCGTGCGCGCCGATCCGATTATCAATCGAGGTAAACCACCCCGCTCGTTCGGAGTAAAATCTTGATCGGAATTAGGCTTGATCGGGTCCGAATATTCCGAATGGGGCGTGTAGATGAAGCATTTTCCTTCCGATCAGGCTTTTAATCTCGAATAAATGTGCAAACGTAGCCAGTGTCAGTTTAGAGTCTGCGACATGAACATCCAAAGCCTCAAAAAAAAAAAATGCCTGCAGATGTTTCCCAGATTTATGTGTCTGCACTTGTGGAGAACATCAGACACAAACGCTTGACACCACACTGGGTAAGTGTTGAGCTCCCGTACAAAAAAAATAAATAAAATAAAAAGCTACATTTACTTCTGATTTTGAACCATACAATATATATGCATGGACTTTCTTTAAACTGGCGCCTATGAAATCTAAAGTCTGAGTTTGGCAGATGTCTCGTAATGTGGGCGTAATCACATTTGGCTCGCATATGGATAGACCTCGGGGTTGTCACGGTCTGAGTACGTCAATCGGATTTGGGTGGCCAGCCAGAAGTCTTAGTCATGCTTAATGTAACCAGGATAACTAATGACTGTTAATGATGCCAAATGAAAGGTCCCACAGAGGTCGTTGCAAACATGGAATGCTGGTCATGCATCGCAAACCTACCTAAGATGATGTCACAGACCCACGGAAAATTCCGGGCCAGTTCGAAGACGCAACGCTTTCCGTACAAACAATGAACCAGAACGGCTTGCCTTCGACTCGTAAGAAGATTCCGTTGATACTCGTCTCGGTTTGTTCAATTCTGCCTGCCACACACGCGGTTTGCATCAAGACGTCTACGGTGCACAGTTGTGGCCTGAGGGGATTCAAGGTAAAACAAAGAGGAAGTGTTTGTATGATGAATTGCCCAAAAATCCATCGCAGTATGCCAACATAATTAAGAGTTACTACTAGAGAGAGACCCATATGTTTTTTCAGGAGCGATAACGATTATAAGTAGCCACGGGGGCCGAAAGACGATATTTGGAGCTGATATAGGCGGAAATATTGGCGTCAAAATGAAAAAAAAAATTGAAAAAAATCTTCATTTTGTTGAAATGTCTTATTGGACAATTTTTCAGCTTTGCATGATTGTTTTTTTTTTTCATTTTTTTGAAATTATAAATGTTCGCCAATATACATCCAGGGTATCCGCATGTCTTCAAAAGTTACATGAAAATTTATAAAATAGGTCCATATAAATTTCTACAGTAAAGTAAGTCCTCCAAAGTTTCAAAATGACAAATGTTAAAATTTTATTTATCCTTGTTTTGATTTCAAACAAAAAGTACAGTGTTCGCAGTGTTTTCATAAAATTAACAGAAATTTTAATTAAATAGTTCCTTCAAGTTAATAGTTTTAAATTGATTTATTATCGGCCATCATTTTTTTTTTTTTTTTTTAAAAAGGCAGATGCTGATTTTCGTCAAAACACTGAATATCGGTGCCGATAATCGGCCCTGCTGATAATCGATCCATCCCTACTCACGACTTACATTTGTTTGGAAATCGTTACATACCCCAATTGAGCAAGTCTTTAGTGACAGAGATGAAATGAAACTTTTTTTTGTTTCATAAAAAACAAAACAAAAAGTTCAATAAGAAAACCAGCAGAGCTTTTTTTACTTTACCTAAAAGCTCACTAAGCCTGCACATCTGTTACAGTCCCATGAGAGCACAACGATATACTTCAACTTCGATAATGAGTATGAGTCTCGTTTTTAATTACCGCTGGAATCTGCTTTCTCGGACTGCTTGGGAGTTATTTACGAGACAGATGTGCACATCTGTGGCGTGATGACATCGGTGTTTATTAACAACCTTTGCAAGCTTTTGTTTGCAAATTCTAAAATAATGGAACGCCCTTTTTCTTCCAAACATGCACAGACCGAGAGCTCTTGTGTTGAGATTTGTTTCGATTATAAAACCTCATGAGTACAAAACGAACAAAAAAAAAATGTCCAACACTGGAAAGCAATACAGAACAAATTAGGAAAGGAGCCGAGTGGTCTGGGAGAGGGCGTGATCTGCGCGAACATTCTTAATATGCAACAAATTGGATCTTTCTCTCCGCTCGCTAGGCGCCACATTAGCTGGTGGCGCTTTTGAAGCTTGGTAGTTTCGGCGACGGGAGATAATTAAGCATCTGTTGGATACCCGCCCGGCACCAGAAACTTCTCATGATCCAGTCCCGTGACAAACTGCTTTTCTGCTTGGCGCAGCTCGTCCTCTACCATGATGATTAAAGCGTGTGACGATTAATCGGGAATCGATTTAAAATGGATTCTCCTCGATGAATCGGGTTGATTAAATTCATCTAGAAAATGATGTCTTGCAACGTTTTTTCATTCCAGATGCACAGCACATCTTGAATTTGTAGGTCAAATTATGCTTTTGCGCCAAACATCATTGCATTTGTGGATGGTTGCAGAAACACACTAGTGCACAGAAACAAGCATGGTAGCAAGTTTTAAAAAAAATCAAATCAAATCGAAAATCGGGAACTGAAAATCGAAAATTGAATCGAATAGGGGCTTGAGTGAATCGTTACATCCCTAATGATGATGCATCCACGTCATCTCAAAAAACAGTGATGATAAAGTCCAGACTAAAGATAGACCAATATGTGTTTTTTTCAGGCCCGATACCGATTACTGTTAGTCAAGGAGCCCAATTACCGATATTTGGAACTGATATTCATTTTCAGTAAAAAAGAAAATAATGCCATCAAAAAAATTAGTAAAAATGAACTCTTAACTTGGTTGAAACGTCTTTAAGCATGTTTATTGAAAAAAAAAAAATCCGATTTGCACAATGTTCTCATTTCATCTAATTTTTTTTAATTATTATTATTACGATAAATTTTTGACAGTATACATCTTTATCAAATTCTAACAAAAAGTTCAGGGAGCAAATGAAAATGAATTAAATGAAAACTTAGAAAATAGCTCGACATAGTTTTATACAGTAAATGAAGTCCTCCAAAAATTTAAAATAACAGAAATGTTTAACTTTCACATATCTTTGTTTTGATTTCAACCCAGTTTTGAATTGATTTATTATCGGCCGACAGATTTTTAAAAAAGGTCAATACGCCGAATATCGGTATTCTGCGTTTTGGCGAATATCGGCGCTGATAATCGGCCCGGCCGATAATTGGTCTATCCCTTGTCCAGACACAAATTTCGTATTACACAATGTAATCACATAGCTCTGACACTTGTTCTTGTTGTTGTTGTTCTTCAGGCCACAGTCTAGTTGACACAAGCGTCTCTTTCAGGTGCAGCAAATGAGTGCCCTCCATTTTGTATCAGTCGACACAATTAGCCAACAATCAATCCCAGACAATCGACAAAATGGTCAACGGTCAATCATTCCAACTGTCAGCTATGATCCCCATCCCAAGATGGTGTGGCACAAATCGGTAGATGACTCATGCTCAACTGAGGATTGCTCGTGTTGCATACTCGTGAGTAAAAAAAGGTCGGCGAACACCTCCAGGGGTGAGCGGTCGTTTTTTTTTTTCAGCCACCGCGAGGCCTCAAGGACAAACACAACAAAAGAGCTGTTGTCACACAGCATCGGAAATGGAGCCCAACCTTCACTTTGTATCGATTCATGTTTAAAGATGTTCTGCTTTTACTCTCACTTAATCCGTCACCTTAGCAACCCCCCCCCCCCCCGAGTTGATTATCAAAATCATGTTTGAAAGCAATTCACGGATTCATTATTTTGACGTTACAGCAGGCTCAAATGTCTGCCTTGTCTACACTATACACCAGGGATAGACCGATTATCGGCCGGGCCAATTATTGGCGCAGGTATTCGGCATTTTGAAGAATGCCGGCATCGGCCTTTTTAAAGCATCTGATGGCCGATAATAAGTCTTAACTTCAGAGAAATATTTATTTAAATGTTCAATAAACTTTAGAAGAGATGCTGTTGAATCTGGGAGCTTGTTCGCCTTTTGTTTTTGTTGGAAATGAAAACAATATAGGTGAAATTTCTGTTATTTGGGGGATTTGGGAGATCATTATTTACTTTAGAGAACTTCAAAAAAATATATAAGTAAATGAAAATGTAGCATATGGCCAGTACATAATCTTACTTTAAAAGCAGCCACGGAAAGTGCTTCTCTCATTGGATGACTTCCAGAGGGTGTCTTTGCACACTTTGCTCAAGTTTCCATTAAAAAAAAAAAAAAAAAAAAATGCCAAGAGTGGAATGTGAGCTCATTCTGAGCAGAGAAGTGGAAAAAAGTTGCGAGACAGATGGCAGGTTGATGGACGCATCCCTGTGCTGGGTGGGCGGGCTGCGCCTGGAGCAGATGACCTATCGAGACATCTGTGATCAGCCAGTGTCAGCTTGACACTGACTGTATTTTTTTTTTTAAAAACACAAACACACACGCCAATATACACACACACACAAAAGTGTTCAGTGCAGTGTGAATTTTTCATTTGAAACTTATCCCGTGTTTAATATGGGATAATATTGAATAATTCTAACCATTTCCCACTCCTATTTAGGGTCACAAGTTCAGTCCAAAGCCAGTTCCATTGCAAAAGCCTGTTTACCATTTTACAGTTCTCAAATATTGATCAATGTGAACATATGGGCCGACACACTCCATTTCTCTTTTATTTTTGCTGCGTTTTCTGAGCGTTCTCACTGAGCCAGCTGTGTGGTGGAAGCAGGTGTCACTCTCAGCTCATTACCCCTGGCAGGGCCGATCAGCGTGTTTGGTGAGCAATAAGACACACCTCAGAGGAGAGAGGTTGAGGGTGGGAATGAGCGCCCCGACACCCTCCCCCCCCCCTGCATTCGGAGATAGCGGGATTGAGCAATGCGCCGGGAGGTGCAGGCGGAGGTGGAAGTGAGCATGTTGTTGTGAGATAGGAGGTGGAGTCAAATGCGTTACGAGTGAAATGAATGGCGGTGGAGAGCGTTATCCCAAGAGGGGAATACGTCCTTTGGAGAAAATATTGTCTGCGGTCAAATGGTCTTCGCTAGCTGGTCTTCAATGGGTGTCAGGGTAGTTAGCGTGTCTGCCTCGCAGTCGTCCTCGTTTGTTGTTTGTCTCGATGTGCCCGTTAGATTGATGCCACAATTACGTAGCGTAATGCCACAAATGTGTTTCGCGTGTACAAAACCGTCCACGCACAAGATTGTTTTTACGCGTGCGTCTTCTCTCCGCTATGCTGATTCACGCGTGCGATACTGGCGTTATAAATGTGCCGCAATTCTTAAAGGGGAAATCAACCCGGCAGCCCCACTAGTTGAAACACGGCATTCTGATAAATATTGCGTTGGTGGAATAAGAGTTAATCCGCTTTTTGAAAATGACATCACAACTACCCAAGGCTCAGGGAACGACCAATCACCACTCGCCTGTTGTCTAAAGCTAAGCCGTGATTGGTCGTTACCTAACCCCTGGATGGTTGTGATGTCATTTTCAGTCGACAGCAAGTGACAAAATGGCCGCCCCCTGAGATGGCTAAAAATGGGTGAATTAAACTCTTATTCCACAAACGCAATATTTATCAGAATGCCTTGTTTCAACTAGTGGGCTTGTGTAGAACATATTCTTGAAAAAAATATGTTTGAGTTGATTTCCACAATCAGGAATCGGACAGTAGGGCTAATTCTCATCGGCTGTTCACTGTCCAATCGCATTTTATAGAGAGAGAGCTAGCTAGTAAGATAAAAAGCTGTTTAGCTAACTAGCTAGCTTCTGGATCGACAGACAGACAGACAGACAGAGAGATAGCTAGCTAGTTCGTGAGATGGAAAGCCATTTAGCTAACTAGCTAGCTCCTAGATAGATATAGAGATAGATAGATAGAGAGTTAGCTAGTTAGATATAAAGCCTTTTAGCAATCTCTTAAACAATCTTTTGCGTGCGTGTGGACGGTTTTGTGGTTTTGTACACGCAAGACACATTTTTGTACGCGGCAATTGACATTACGCTGACGGAATCGTGGCATCAATCTAACGTCATAGGGCCGAACAATCAATCAAATTCAAATGTATTCTTATTCTATTCTGAGTGTTGTTAATACGATTTCCACCTTTGACCTTCACGTCACTCCTGCGTGTTGTTTCTGCAGGTATGACTACAAAGAGATGCTCCACAACTCCACCTTTTGCTTGGTCCCCCGAGGCAGAAGGCTGGGCTCCTTTCGCTTTCTGGAGGCCCTGCAGGTAATAACTCTCACACGCACTCACGGGAAGAAGCATGCTGTGAATTCATGCCCCCAAGCTACGTTAATAGCAATCTTCCCTTTCAGTTGTTCCACAATTGAGAACGTTTGAAAGCTTGGGAATTGTTGCTTCACTTTGATGGATGGGGCTGATGGGGGAAAAAAATGTTTTTCCCCAATTAAATACGAATCTAACACGATTACCGGCTTATAGAGACTTTTCATTGTCACTTTGCAAATTGTTAGCGTTATTATTGGGCTACTTTAATAGTTTTCGGCTTTTAAGGTGGCCTTGAAGTGCAAAACACAAAAACAAGTAACCAAACACAACAGGGTGTGATTAGTTTTTTGTTTTTGTGCTTTTTGATTGGTTGCTATGTTTAGTTTTTTGGTTTCATGTTCAGATAATGGATGGATGGTGTGTTGTCATTTGCCGTATATAGGAACCTAAAAAACAACACCAATGTTTTTCAAGTGTTTTATTTTTTCAACATACTGTATATGCACTTCCTAAGCAAGATGTATGACCCGAATTCTATTTTAAATACGGACAAAATAGGTGCCTGTGTATAAAATGTGCTCTTAACTCATTCAGTGCCAAAAACGTTTTTATACGTCTTTTCACGGTCCAGCCATTCAACCCCAGGATCTTATTTATATTTTTTTTCTATCTTTTTTAAACGTTAGGGTAAGAGAGGGTCTGAGAATGTCTGGCACTGATTAATATATTTAATTTTTGATAATAAATGTATCCACTTATCCTATCCACTTATCCTAACCCAACAACAAACGGTTTGAAGCAATTATAAAAAATGTTTAAAAAATATTTGACTTGGTGGGTCCTTCAACCTACCGTTTGGATTACGGAGACAAAGGAAGGATGATTCACAGGCTGTCTTCGAAGGGCAGAGCAATTCTGCGTGTGTGTGCGTGCACGCACGTATGTGCGAAGGAGACGGCCGCAGAGCCCGATCGAGCTGACACCTTTCTGACCCGGGGAGCGACAAGGCCACCATTACGTCGGACTCGCACGCACGCGAGCGTGCACGCACACAACAGCTGTTGCCGCTACTGAGCCTCTGTCCCAGTGCCACACGGTTGCCAAAGGTCACTTTCACTCTCAGCACACTTTTTTTTTTTTTTTAACGATCAAACTAAAACCAAAATATTGTTTGATAAAAAGATTGTTCCAACTAAAACTATGTTGCTTTATTTGACTCGGTTTACCCATTTGTGTGAAGCCTTTTTTTGGGTTTGGTTTGTCGTTCACGCTGACTTCCCGAAAAGAACATTCCACTGGTGACAATATTTAGCCGCACTAATTCATGTTCTCATATTTACTAAGGGACTAATTAACCGCCTATGTTTGGAAAGGAGTCCTCATATTGAACTTTCTGCTGAGTCTTAAGGCTTGGAAGCGGCACAGTTTAATTTGCGTGCCGTTGAGCATGGACAAAAGTAATGGGACGCATATTCTTTTACTAGAGGTGAAACGAGAAGATAGTATGGAGTAGGGATAGACCGATTATCGGTCGGGCCAATTATATGCGCCGATTATCAGTGTTTTGACGAATATCGGCCTCTGCCTTTTTTTGTTTTGTTTTTTTAAGGCGATGGCCAATGATAAATCAATTTAAAACTATGTTAACTTGAAGGAAGTATTTATTTAAATTTTCAGTTAACTTTAGGAGATTCTACCGACCCTGGGAACACTCAAACTCCTGTTAGATGTTTACATTAAAGATTTATATCGGCAAACATTTATAATAATGATAATAAATCAACATTATGCAAGTCTGAAGAATTGTTCAATAAACATTAGGGATGTCACAGTATCGCAATATTAAAACTGCCACGATATATCGTCGTCGTCACGTCACGATATTAATAGCAGAAAATCTGTTTAAAAGCCCAAGTTGTTTTCCATTTGTGCAGTTCCAGCACCCTCTGAGGGTTAGGTTATTAGTGCAGTTTAATTTGATATATGACTGGCCAAGCCTATTTCTTTGTGAATGCTGTTATCTACAAAAACAGAATATTGTGATGGTTTTTTTTTATATATCGCCAACCGCTACACAATGTGATAACTATCGTATTGTGAGGTTCATATTGTGATATTATGGTATTGTGACATTTGGATATTGTGACATCCCTAATAAACATGCTTAAAAACATTGCAACAAAATTAAGTGGTTCCATTACTTTTCGATTTTGACGCCAATATTTTCCTTTTTGCTGAAAATGAATATCGGCTGCAAATATCGGTTATCACCCTCCTTGACTATCATTGACTCATTCACTGTCAGACATTTTCAGACCCACTTTTACCTTATAGCAGAAGTCAACCCAAACATATTTTTTTCAAGAATATGTTCTATGCAGACCCACTAGTCTAAACACGGCATTCTAATTAATATTGGGTTTGTGGGAAAAAGTATTAATCCACTCGTTTTTAGCCATCTCTGGGGGCGGCCATTTTGTCTTCTGTCGACTGAAAATGACATCACAACTGCTCACAACGACCTGTTTTCTGAATTTGAGCCGTGATTGGTCGTTGTGACCAGTTGTGATGTCATTAACACTTCTGAGTGCATTAACGCTTATTCCACAAACGCAATATTTATCAGGATGCCCTGTTTCAACTAGTGGGCTTGCATTGAACATATTCTTGAAAAAAAAATGTTTGCGTTGACTACCCTTTATGATTTGAAAGAAAAATAAGTCTATTCCAGGGATTGAATGGCTTGACTGTGAAAAGACAAATAAATACGTCAATGGCAGTGAATGAGTTAACTCGTATCGGTATCAGCCCTGAAAAAAACCTATCTCTCTCTAGTATGGAGTTTGCCATGAAGGATAAGAGATTGCTCCCTTTGTCTAAATAGTATTGATGCAGCCTCTATTTTTCCGCATGCAATCAGTTTTACGAGAAATCGATTTGTTGATTGAAGCCGTTTCTCCCTCGTTCCACACACCGACAATATATGGCTCATTTTTGCATATACTTGCGCTGTCTCCTCACAGTCATCACTCTTGTTTCCAGTAGCAACACAATAGCAGTTTTCTTTCCGCGCTCGGCGTCGTGCATGCAACGTTGATGCGCCCCAAGATAGCACATATTGACCCAGCAACAACACCTGGATCTGAAAACTACTGTTTGTTAACCTGCACCACATTTGGCATTTATAAGGCGGCTACGTGTTGATGCGCCTTTACAGCTTGTTTTGGTGTCCCCGTGTGGCTCAAGAATAGCGTCATATAGTTGTCAACACAGAGTGGATTTTTGTTTTCTCCAGCCATCGTCGAAAATGTTACTTATTGTAGCATAAGGGTCCGTTGTTATGATTTTTCCCGCCAGCCCAAACCGGCTACATATAAGCCGCCTGAGCTCACCCTCTCTCTGACTCTGTCGACGTCTCTGCCAGGCCGCATGCGTGCCGGTGATGCTTAGTAACGGCTGGGAGCTGCCTTTCTCCGAGATCATCAACTGGAATACGGCGGCAGTCATCGGTGACGAGAGGCTCCTGCTGCAGGTAAATCACCCGCCAACGGTACCGCAGAGACACACGGTAGCACTCCCACCCCTGAAGTAAACCTCTATATGACTTGCAAAGTGCTGAACACGGGCGCTTTCGTCCTCAGAATTGATTGCGCTATTGTTGTTTTCTTCCTGGGGTTGTCAACCAAAATCCATTCGAGCAAGTCCTAGAAATATCACTCAGTCTCACTTTTTGTTACACCAGAGGGCAAGTAAATAGAATCAGCAAGTAGATTGAACCGGGTGATATTCATGAGTGGGGGTTGGGCTAAGTAATTATATGCCAATTAAATCTGAAATTTGAATCAAGTGCAGAATAACATTGTTTGACATTGAGTCTTTCAGCATGAGAGAAGGCTAATTTGAGCTCATTATGCTGTCGGACATCTCAGTAGAATTGTATTTGAAGTCTTTTAAATACAGTATGATTCACGTCTTATTCACTCTATGTAATGTAATACGCAACTGTCAAACTAAACCTAATACAAAGAGACGTATTTAAATCTGCCTTGGAGTCCATTATCTTAATGGAAAATGCCACAGAGAGATTAACCAATGTCTGTGGCGGTCTTATAACACTTTAAGCATTGGATATTTGAACACAAACTGTGCTGCAACACATTGATAGACAATATAACAATCCTGGTATATTTTCTTCCCACTCTGCAAAAACGACTACTGCAGAGTACTCAAGTCACTTACAGTAGTTGTGAAACTCTTCTTTGTCTGGCTGCATGACTGTGTTATATAGCCCCCTGGTGGCCAAATGAAGCACAGCAGAAGGAGCCGCAATGGATCATGAAGCACAAACTGTACTTCATGTTTTTGTTAAGTGCAATACTATAGAGTGCTGTTGTTCTTATGAAGAACACCTTTTTTAGTGTTTGTTTTTATGTTTTTGTTTTCGGTTGGGGAGGCTGAAACAAATGAATGGCATCTCCGTTCATTTTGAATTGGGACAGACCCTCCTACCCAATAAGTGATGGACAAATTGTGCCCCGCGTACTGACTGGCTGCTCTCCGTCCCGCACAGATTCCTACCACGGTGCGTTCCATCCACCAGGATAAGATCCTGTCGCTTAGGCAACAGACGCAGTTCCTGTGGGAGGCCTACTTCTCCTCGGTGGAAAAAATCGTGCTGACCACACTGGAGGTGAGGAGCCAACACATGCGCACGGCCGCGCCCTCACCCTCCCTGCTTTTCGTCATCAATCACCATCTTTGGGGGGCCACGGTGTCACAGCACATTCCATCAAATCCGGCTTTCGTTGTGTGGTCGGCGTCGTGGCGCGAGCCAGCCAGCGGGGGGGCGATGTCATTCGTGGACGGCGCAAAAATATAAACCACGTGTACACAAAGCAGCGAGAATGACTGATCGTTTTCTCTCTGGCACTGAAATCCCTTTTCATTAAAATATGTCAAGGAAGAATCTGTTATTTTGTAGCAAGACGAGTGGCCGAAAACGCGATGAGTCGAGGTGGTAGTAGATGAGTGATGAAGTACTCGTGCGTTGAGCATTAGTGGTGCTTGAAGTGGAAGTGGTTGAAGCATAGCAGCAGCGATAGCGAGGGCGGAAAAAGGCTCGTTCTCAATGGTCGCCTCGACGTAGACAGTGATGACCTCACTGTTGACTTTTATCCTCTGTAAAACCATATTTCCCACTATGGTTTTTAAATTACTTTGTCATACAAAGCCATGGTACCATTTTTTTATTTTTATTTTTTAATGAAAATGTGTCACTTACCAGTAGGGATGCAACGATTTATCAAAAATCTTCAATTATGCATCAATGTAAAAATAAAATTAAATCGATTAATCGAATACTCCATTCGAGTCGCACCGAGCATTGTGTTTATGACATCTCAGCACTCACAAGCCCGAAACAGCAACACCTAACAAAAGACATAACATACCCAGGTTATAAGATGTGCTAAAAAAATTGTTACTTTTAATCTTTAAAGTTTTTTTCCATTCACAACACATTTTGTATGTGTAGATCAAATCGTGCGCTTGCGCCAAACATCATTGCTTATTGCGTTTGTGGATGGCTGCAGCACCACACTAGTGATTTTTTTTTTTTTTTTAATTGAATCGAAAACCGTGAACTCAAAATCGAAAATTGAATCGAATCAGGGCTTGACTGAATCGTTACATCCCTACTTACAACTTATTAAAACACTTAAAATCTTAATTTTTAATTCTAATTCTAATTAAAACCTAATCCTAAATATATATATATATATATATATATATATATAATAACTATGGGTATTCGTTGAATAAAATAACTTAAAAGTGTTTACCACTGCTTCGATCATTGTCATGGTCGAAAATAATTGTTTTTATGAAAAGTAAGACATTTAGAAACTGTAAAATTGGTTAAACAAGGAACAAAACACAAAGTAAAACTCTAAACTCAATATCATGTTCAAGGCTCAAAATTGCTAAACAGAATCAGATTAAAGCAACTAATTGCAGGCGTGCATTTGAACTTTTTCTTCTCCCACAATTCCTAAAACCTCCACCATTTGAAGTGCAATACTTCAGCGAAGTTGTAAGTTCTCATCCACTGACCTCATATTTTATTCAGCAGTAACCCAGTTCATGGAGTTTGTGACCGTAACGTCTTCATCCAATTTGTTTACCGAGGAGGGGATCGAGGCTGAGCCTAATGAGCGTTCCTCGCCGAGGTTACCGATGTGTTCGACTTCTTCTCCTGCTCATATCAAAATATCACGCATTTAATTTCCCCCTATTACCGCATCACATGGAAACCAGATTTTATTGGCGGTGCGGATTTTCCACACTGTCATGGCGACAGCGTGGCGATGCCATTTGATTGCGTCTATCGCTACATCGCAGGTCTGTTGTTATCTAGCCCGCTTCACGGTGAGCTGTCATTGTGGCAGGCACACACACATACACACACGCACACAGACGTGGAGTCAAAAGCACATCTCCATATGTCAAGGTTTGTCAGCTCAGATACACACGGCAAACCACCCAGGCCTTGCCATGCTGCCACTCGGTACTAAAGAGCAAGGTGACTCGGCGTGCGTGCGTGCGCGCGCGCGCGCGCGCGGAATGCCGCTCGGCCTTAATCCTGACTGACTGTCCTGTAAAAGCACGAGGCAACCGAGGTGAGCAGCGCAAGAGCGGGGCGGAGAGGGGGTGACATATGTAAATGGTGTTACCGTGGCAGACCCGCAGATAACAAGCGACATGCTTAATTCATCCTGTCGACCCTCCAACCATCCGCCCAGAATCCGAATCTCCTTACGCGCACTTGAGGGCCGATGCACACCAAGCGGCGCGGCCGAACCGGTTTAAGCTAGGCGACCTTTTTTCATGAGTCGCTGACCGTCGACAACTTGTTTTGCTGAGGATAAAAATGTCTGTGTGTGTATATATGTATATATATATATATTGAAAAAAAATTCCGAATTTTCCCGTTCGAGTCAGAATGCATCACAGCATATTGTCATCACAGAGGAATGTTTGGATGGCAACGTGTGTGACGTGCGGCTTGCGAGAGAGAGAGAGAGACAGAGAGAGAGCCACCGAGACGGCCATTTATCTAACTAGCTAGCTTCTGGATGCATAGACAGAAAGAGAGATAGCTAGCTAGCTAGTGAGATAGAAAGCCATTTAGCTAACTAGCTAGCTTCTAGATGAGCTTTTAGATATATGAGAGAGAGAGAGAGAGAGAGAGAGAGAGAGAGAGCTAGTTAGATATAAAGCCATTTAGCTAACTAGCTAGCTTCTGGATGGATAGGGGTCACAAACTCCGGTCCTCGAGGGCACCTGTCCTGCAGGTTTTCCATTTCTCCGTGCTGTAACACACCTGTTAAAACGATCAGGCTCGTTATCAGGCTTCTCAAGAGCTTGCTGATGAGCTGATCGTTTTAACAGGTGTGTTACAGCAGGGAGGGATTGAAAACCTGCAGGACAGGTGCCCTCGAGGACCGGAGTTGGTGACCCCTGAGAGAGAGAGAGAGAGAGAGAGAGAGAGAGAGAGAGAGAGAGAGAGATATATATATATATATATATATATATATATATATATATATATATATATATATATATATATATATATATATATATATATATATATATATAGTGTACGATATATACAGTATACAATATAGATAGATACAGACATAGATATACAAGAATACTCAACTTTATTTATAATCGTATATTTTTATGTACCTTTGGCTCGAAATCAAGATGTAAAGTGCCTCGGTTGGAGAAAACGCAGGCGCAGTCGAGACAGCAAAATATTATTGCACGCGGAGCCTGAAAAGCCGCAAACCTGCGTCTGTGGCTGCGCGATGCTCAATCGCGTGGCTTGTGGCACGGCCATCCACTTAAGTCACATTTGGCCACATCATTCGGGGCGCGTCGGGGTTCATATTTTATTACCCCTCCCCACCCGGCCCCGAAGTGCGCCCTTTCCCGACAGGTTGCCCCTCTCATGCAGTGTTTCCTGCGAGGAAGCAAAGCATCCTGCCACCAATCTCAAGGTCAATCCAGCTGAATGTGACTTGCCGGGCCCGCCTATTAAAGGCCACCTATTAAAGCCCAACTCCGGAGAAGCTGGATTTATCTGTCATGCTCTAATTGGTTGATCGTGGCTGTTCGGAAGTGAGATTGAGTCGTCCATCACGTCGCCGTCGAAGGTTCTGCTGACGGGGGAGGAGCGGCAGTCAAGCGAGCCAAATTGCCCGTCGTAAGGTGGAGAGGCTGTGCCTTTTTAAGGTGGCAGCCGGCGTTTTGAGAGAGAAGTCAATGGCCAGCGCGTTCATCTTTCCGGCAAAAGCAAATGAAACCAAGCTGGGTTTGAAAAAAAAAAAAAAAAAAAAAAAAGCACACCCCTTGCATTTTTTCACACCTTCCCGCCCTCACGACGAGGAATCTTTATGTTGCTTTGTCAATATTATCGTGACGCGGCCCCTCGAGCTATAATAATAACTTTTTTACATTCCAAATAGCTATCAGCTGCTCAGCCACGGCTACAAATCACGCGACTCTCCTCTGAGTTACCAAGCCAGCGGTCATAAAACACGGGCCCTAAACCTGCGCCTGTTTTACTGAAGCAATTTAGCTTGGCTCAAGGGCAAGGTAGCAATATCTCTGTTCTCTGCCTGCCTGTTCAGCCGGCGGCGGAGAGAATAGTGGCCGTTCGGCTGTCTGACTCTCTGAGTGACTGCTCCATTTGGGCTCCGAAAGGATTGAGGCAGGCCTGACTAACTTCCTGTTTAGATGCAACTGATGACGTTGTTACTGGAAGGCTGGATGGCTTGTGCAGAGAGTGCAATTTGGTGCGTCGGCAAAAATGTATTGACACCATCGGGAGTCGAGGCAGTTTTTAAAAAAAAACAAAAAAAACATCTGATTGCTTAGTACACACTAACGCTATTTTTTAATTCTTTTTATTATTAACTCATTCACTGCCATTGACGGATTTACTTGTCTTTTCACAGTCCAGCCATTCAATCCCAGGAACTTATTTATATATTTTTTAGTTCTGTCAAACGATTACAATGTTTTAACGAATTAATCGCAACATTTTCCATAATTAATCGCGATTAATCGTGTTTTTCAACTACAATTTTTTACAAAGCTTGGAACCGTTATTTACTTGAGTAAAATCTTGGATTGTGGAAAAAAATAAAAGTATATTTCGATTCAAAGACTGTTCTGATAGCTTTCTTTGATCCTTGAATACAATTCTTTTCCTGTAAAATACAACAGTTAAACGATACACCAAAGACATACAACTAATATGGTATTTGAATTTGGCTGTGCAAAATGTGCAAATTATTTTGGATTTCTCCAATGAGCCGTCAAGCAACTTTTTTATAGTAGAACTACAAAACAAGTCCGTCTTTGTGCCAGTGACTCTCCTCTAAGTTTGGCTGCACAGTGAGCAGAGGTCAGCTGCTACAGGAAGTAAATAAAACTGAGTTAATTTTTTTTTTGTGCGTTACGAAATTTAAATTAATCTTCATAGTTAAAGCTTTAATTTTGACAGCCCTAATATTTTTTTAATTTTGTGCAACATTAGCGTAAAAGAGATTCTGAAAACGTCCGGCAGTTAATGAGCTAAAGTGCTTTTAAAAATGTCGCTGCCTTCTCCGCGATACGAGCTAATCTCACTGCAGTTTACTCTGGATCCGTAAAATATGTTTTGGGTTTTTTTGTGGGTTTTTTCCCATGTTTTCAAAACAATGCATGTTAGGGTTAGAAGGTTGTTTTCAAATGCCATCCTTCAAATCCATTCAGTAGGGTCTATCCATTCTCCTCTCCAAACATGCTAATGTACACGCAATGAACGCAGCACTAAAGCCCTTCAACTTGAACAATTCGGAGGCCTGTACGTCGTATTGATGTTTCCCTCTCTTGTTGTTTCCGCGTGCAGATCATCCAGGATCGTGTTTTGGAGCACAGTTCCAGGAGCACCCTGATGTGGAACAGTCACCCCGGGGGCCTCTTTGCTCTGCCACAGTACTCGAGCTACCTTGGAGACTTCCCCTTCTTCTACGCCACATTTGGTCAGTAAAATGCACTTTGGACCTTCATTTTCATTAGCCTGTTGTCAGCTAAGTTGGACCTCATCCGAGCAGCAGAAACATTGTATGCATCCTTTGGTTTCGTTCTACTGCCCCCGTGGAGCGTAGCGAGCGGAGGAACAAACGGGCCTTTGACGGATGGTCGCATTTGTCCTGCTGACTCACTGGACCTCCCCATCATCGCTTTTGAGTCAGCACTTGCCGCCGCCGCCGCGGTTCAGTAGCGCCGAGTTAGCCCCGCGCTGCATATATGTGACCCAAGGACCTCTCCGTCACCCTGCGTCTTCACTCCATCATTCCTCCAAGCACACGCGTTCATCAATCCAATTCAATTTGATGGAGTGCCTGAACCCAAATAGAATGTGCGTGATAGCAGATGCAAATGATAGTACTGTTAGAGAGGGGCTTTTTTTTGGGGGGGGTTCAAATGTGAGTCTATTAACTCATTCACTGCCCGACATTTTTCAGACCGCTTTTACACTAAAGTTTGGAAGAAAAAAAAAGAAAAATATATAAATAAATTCGTGGGATTGAATGGCTGGACTGTGAAAAGACGTATTAATATGTCCTTGGCAGTGAATGAGTTAATTTAAACTGCTTCAAATATGCATCGACGTAAAGAATAAAAGAATCGATATTGACATTTTGATCGCAAAAGGATTTGTAATGATAACAGTCAAATCTATTATACATGTGTTTATTTGCATGCTCAGTTCTGGCACTAACAAAACACCAATAAGGCAAAAATGCAATTAAACAGACAAAATTATTAGTTCAAGTTTTTTTGTAAAGTTACAAAAAGTGACTGTTTGTAACAAGGACGAAATGCGGATGTTAAAATAAAACCATCTTTAGTTTTTAAAATGAGTCATACATTTTCTTTAAATAAAAAATCTTTAAAAATTGAATCGAAATCGGGAACTGAAAATCGAGTTCGTATTGTAGAATAGATGAATGAATAAGAAAGTTTTGGGGCTAGAGAGAGAAGAAAATATCTGAACAGATATTTTGGTTGTATCCTGAATTAACCCTCCATATCCGAAACCACAAACCGATCGAGCCTGAAAGTGTGCAAAACTGCCAGGAAAGCAGTACTAGCGCGAATATCGAAAGGCCTCATAAGGCTGAATCAAAGCAGCTGGCTATGATGCAGTCATCAGTCATCTGGCAAGATGTGCTGATTCTGTAACATGCTGGATGGGAGAAAAGCCAGAAAATCAAGCACTAAATAGCGAATACAGCATCCAAGAATGACAACAGCCTGCACTTGTGTCATTCTGCTCCACTTTGGTCCTCGGGACCAGCGTATTGATGACTCATATATTTGTCGGTCTCAGCTCGGAATGTGAAGACTGCTTTTGAAATGACACTAATGGCTAACAGTTGGTCCACCACCTTTTCTCAATCCGCCGTTGTTAAGCATTGGTTTCTGTCGCGTTGTGTTTCAGGTATCAAACCGTATCCAAAGTTCACAGCTGTCATCCACGCCGTCTCAAATCTGGTCTCCCAGTCCCAACCCATCCTCAAGCTGCTGGTGGCGGTGGCCAAGTCGCAGTACTGTGCACAGGTGAAACATGTGTTGATGTTTTATGTGTGGTAACTCTGATGGATGGAAACCGAGCAACGCTTTGTAGCAGTGTTGCATTTGTCTCCATGGCAGCCCTTCAGCGCCGCATCATGTATTGATTCTCGGGCTCGCTCCTTAACAGCATGGGAAATGAAATGGAATTTGCGCCCTGATGGCTGCGTGTGTGTGTGTGTGTCTGTGTGTGTGTGTGTGTGTGTGTGTCTTTTTTTTTGTGTTGTGCAAGTTTTTCCAAAAAGTAACTTTGGGTTGGAAGTAGGGATGTGATGATTAATCGGAAATCGATAAAAAAAAATCCATTCAAACCGATGAATCGAATAATCGAGACGAATGGTTACACAATATAATCATACTTGATTTACATTTCCAGATTTAAAAAAAAAAAAATTACATACATTTTATAAAACAAATTTTATAAATTTGGTTTGGTCCAAAAGGATCTTACTTACATTTATTTGTCTTTATATGTTTGACGTTTAAACATTATCACGTTTTGTAGCAAAAAATAAATGATCGTTTGAATAATCGTGATTTCAATGATTAACAAAATAATCAGGATTCATATTTTTTTCAGAATCCAGCAGAAGATTTTTAAAAGGTTGAATTGTGGGTTAGATTGCTGCTCTGTTTTTTTCCGTTAACTTTACAAAGCTGGCGCCGCATTAACCATCCTGGACTTTTCATCCTTTGAAAGCAAGTTAGATCAAGCTAACCGAATGAAGTTCTGTTAAAATACCGGAGGGTTGTATTTTTTTCAAAATACATAGATTTTTAAAAGCCTAAACAATAAAGCCTAACATTGCAACGTTTTGTTGTCAGGAATATTCTCCTATATATTATATCTCACACGATATTTACACGATGCTTATCTCATTTTCCTTGCTTTCATTTTTTTTTTCCTTAACTCGGCTACCTTTATTCATAGAGCACTTTAAAAACAACCACAGCTGCATGCAAAGTGCTGTACGTGAAGTAAAAATCCGATAAAATGAAAACAAAGACGGTGAAAACAATACCGTAATGCAGTAAACACTAAACCAATGCAGAATCGAAAGCCCCAAATAAAAATGTTTTTCAAGATGTTAAATCTTAAACCTGTGCATGCGGAATGGAGAGCCAGGTACGCAGCCCACCATTGCTGGGCTGTGAGTAGATGAGGATATAAATAAATGGGGTCTGGGAATAACAGTGAGGGGGGAAAAAGAAATCTAAATTTGATGCGGGGGAAAAAAAAAAAGGCTTTTGAACACGCTGCGGCAGTTTTTGACACGGTGAACCTCCTGCTGTGTATGAGAAGACAGATTTCTTGCAGCCTTGATACCAATTCACCAACACTTTTTGCTCCCTGCAGTCACATACACACACACACACACACGCACGCATGCACACACACTCTCAGTCTTGCATCCACAATCACGCCATCGGCACCCTGAGAGAGCCTGTGAGCTGGCGAAGATGCCATCTGTCCTCCTAATAGAGCCGAAATAGAACCCCGTAAGATCGGATTTATGCGTTTGTGTGCAAGAAGATATTTTCTAACGGTGGTCTTGTGAGATCAGGCTTGGCCTCATAAAGAATGCATGGCAGCACTGGCACTATACAGTATTAACAAATAGATCAGGGCCACCCCCGAGTTGAGTTATTTTTACTAAGCTTTTCACGGGATGTAACGATTCACTCAAGCCACGATTCGATTCGGTTTTCAGTTCCCAATTTCGATTCGATTTTAAAGTTGTTTTTTTTCCAAACAAAATTAATGACTCATTTTAAAACCAAAAGATTTTTAAGTTTGACATCTGCATGTGGTCCTTGTTACAAACAGTAACTTTTTGTAACTTTTACAAAAAGCTTAAATAATTTTGACAGTTTATGGCATTTTGTCTTATCAGTGTTTTGTTAGTGCCAGAATTAAGAAAATGGAAATAAATACACGTATAATACATTTGACCGTCATCAAAATTTCAATATCGATTCTTTTAATTATTTTTTTTATATCAATGCATATTTTAAATAGTTTAAATCGATTTTAAATTGATTTTCGATTAATCATTACATCCCTTACACAGTTATTTTGGCTTAGCGGCACAGATTAAGATTTGGCGCCATCTTGTGGTATGTCATAGTGAGGGGAGGAGCTTCATTTATCCAGGCCTTAGCCCTGTCTAATTGTAAAGTTGCGCTTTGCTCTCATGTTGTGGCATCTGCAGCCAATTATAGAGGCATACATTTACCATGTTGTTTTTTTTTTGTTTTGTTTTTTTTAATCATGACGGAATGTTGGAGTGTCCAAATAAAACACACATTTTAAAGATAAGAAGTAGGGATGTAACAATTCACTCAAGCCCCATTTCGATTTTCAGTTCCCGATTTTCAATTCAATTCAATTCGATTCAATTCAATTTTTTCTTTTTTTTTTCTTTTTTTAATTAATTGCTGCCATGCTTTTCTCTGTGCACTACAAGTGCATAATTTGATCTACACATTCAAAATGTGCTATGCATCTCTAGAATGGAAAAAATTGAGAGACATGATTTTTTTAGCACTTTAAATTAGTATATTCTAATGAACTAGGTATGTTATGTCTTTTGTTAGGTGTTGCTGTATATGGCTTGTGAGCGCTGAGATGCCCAAGTTCGATTGGAATCGATTAATCGGTTTGAATTGATTTTCGATTAATCGTTACATCCCTAATAAGAAGAGGCCAAGCTATGAGGACGTACCAG